>NC_056077.1:33372272-33675303 GCF_016772045.2 Ovis aries | reverse complement strand
CTTGTTTCTTCTTTTTTTTTTGGCTTCACCCTGTGTCATGTGAATCTTTGTAATTAGTTCCCCTACCAGGTATCAAACCCACGCTCCCTGCAGTGGGAGCACAAAGTCTTAAGCACTGGACTGCCAGGGAAGTCTGTGTTTGGCACTTTTGTAAAGCACCTTGTCTCTGGTCTGGGCTTCCCTGATTGCTCAGTTGGTAAAGAATCCACTTGCAATGCAGGAGACCCTGGTTCAATTCCTTAGTTGGAAAGATCCGCTGGAGAAGAGATAGGCTACCCACTGCAGGATTCTTGGGCTTCCTTCAATGGCTTAGCTGGTACAGAATCCTCCTGCAATGCGGGAGACCTGGGTTTGATCCCTGAGTTGGGAAGATCCCCTGGAGAAGAAAAAAGCTACCCACTCCGGTATTCTGGCCTAGAGAATTCCATGGACTGAATAGTCTGTGGAGTCACAAAGAGTTGGACACAACTGAGTGACTTCATTCACTCACTTCTCTCATCTAAAACACCTTAGATAGGATGTCTTAACTCTGTGATCAACTTGGGTCACAGGTGAAAGGGGTGGCAGGTTTGTCAAAATCTAAAAACTTGGGTTTTAATAATTCGTATACATTCCCTGTAAGTTTATTTTGTAGTTGTGTGTGATGACCAGTATGGTTGTCAGGAAGCAATGTTGAACTACTGCTTTATTTCCCCAGCCTCTAAAGGCATGTTCCCAGCAGCAGAGGGGAGAACCAGGGACTGCATTGTTGCTCAGAAATCGAGTCAAAACAGAATTCCAAATTATCAGTTGATTGTACCAGATCTTGAGTGTATTTTTGTTTTGCACTTTGCTAACCTAGCTTTCTGAGGTTCTGATTTTTCATTTGCCTTTGGCAATAACGTGCCATTGACACTAATTTTACATTTCTAACTACAGAAGGCCTTTTGAGTGCTGAACCTAAAAGGAGCATCGATCCTGAGAGTTCAGTTGGAACTTAGAATTAACAAGAATTGATATTGCTGGAATAGTACCTGCTAAAAATGAATTAAACTACAAAGTTAAATATTCTTTATTAAATTCCAGCGGGGGGAGGTTAGAATTCTGATCTTTGAGTCTAATAGGACTTAACCTTGGCATCTGTGTTTAAATGTCTGTTTATTTTAAGTCTTATGATGCAGAAGAAAGTGTATGAAAGCTAACTAGTTTCACTGACGACAGGATCTGTAAAGGTGTTGAAAGGCATATTGTGAAAACCTATCAAATGGCAAATTGCTTAGGTTTACTGTCATCCTGCTCTCCCCTCCTTAGTCTCCTGGTGCTTGATTCCAAGTCATTGTTCTCTTCAAATACTTGGTTTTACCAAGAGGTCTTTGAGATGTCAGAGATGTTCGGGCAGAAGCCATGGCATTAGAATGAGTCAGACAAGAGCTCAAGTGTTCTCTCTTTCAGCTGTGTATTAGCTGTGTGGTCTAGACAAGTTCCTTAACCTCTTTAAGCCTCATTTTCTCCACATATAAGATAGAAACTCCTCTGTAGAGCTGTTGGAATATTAAATGAGGTGTTAAACTGCAGCGCGGTATCTGGAACATAAATGCTTAATAATTGATAGCTGTTGATTTATAATTTTTTAATTCTTAAAATATTTCCTTTGGAGTTAGTAAGAATGGGGAAGTTTCTATTGAGAGTTAGCTGGAATGAGTTATTGTTTTCCTGGGTATATTTCTAAAGTCAGTTAAGGGAATGCTATTCATTTTATAGGCATAAAACATTTATAATAAGCATATATAATAAGTATCATAAATTAGTATCAAGTAATTCGTTCTCGTACATTATTGGTTTGTAACAGTTCATGTTGGACTATTAAAATGCTTCTGAGATTTCTTTAAAAAAAATCCTTATATGCTTTTAAAATTTATATTTCTATTTGAAATTACCCTTAGTGTTCTAGAAAGACTTCACACAGAATCAAGGCATCTTCCCAGAAACTTGGAATGTACAAAGCAGAATGTTTGGCTGAGGGGGTTGGGGCATCAGGGAGTCAGTCCTGGATCAGATCCAGCTTTCCCTGGGAATAGGAGAGTGTTGGGCAGGAGACCATGCCTGGCTCTTTGCCTTTCCATCATTTGGACAGGTGGTTAGACTTGCACACTCAGGGCACAAGTGACCAGCTGATTTTGATGGGACTTCATAGCTGTAATGTCTAAGTTGTGTTTGTGAATCATTGAATATCCTTGGATTTTTTAAGTTTGCCAAGCATATCATAGTTTTTTTTAATGTTCTTGAAAGGACCCTCGGGATGTGTTCAAGTATACTGATACTCTGTTGAAAACATGGCACCTCCATTGTACTCCAGCACAGGGTAGATGGAGCTGGTGATCCCCCCTTGTTCCACATGCTATTCTTCTATAATTGGAATAATCAGTTGCAGTTTTGGAGGGAGACCCCTAATTTTTTTTGGCCAAGCCCTACAGCCTGTGGGATGGTAGTTCCCTGGCCAGGAGTTAACCCTGGGCCCTCTGCAGTGAATGTGCAGAGTCGTAACCAATGGACCACCAGGGAATTCCCTGGAACCTTTTGAATATCTAGCTTAGTAGAAGACAGCTGGTTTCTCATAGCTGTTTCTGTATTCACTCTTAAGGTAGGTTGCTTGACATGCATTAAGACAATCCAGCCTTAAACAGTTAGAAGTGGGAGGATTGTTTTAATGGCCTTTTTAGGTTAATTGTAGGTACTCTTAATTTTCACCTACTAAAACTTGCCAGGTGGTAATTTCCATAAAGGTTAATTGTAACAATAAACATCTCTTACATTAAAATCCATATAGATTTGTCTTATATTTTGAGTGTATCTTTTACCTGTGCATTTTTTTGGTAACATGATATATTGGTCCTTTGGAAAATACCAGTTCACTGAGTTAATGCAGAGCTTCCAAAAGTTGACATATTTCACTATACAGTATCAAAAATGATGTTCATTAATGTCCCCATTCAGTTCATCAGAAAAATTTCAGGAATTGGGAGACTGTCAAGCGTATGTTGATAGATACAAGTTTTCTAAAATTCTGGGTTTTGCTTGAAAGCCTTCATTTTATCATTGGCAGCAGATAGTACTGTTAGTTTCCTGAAAGGGAGAAGACTCGCTTCATTTACATGAAAGTGCCTGACACCCAAGTCTGGATCACAGTTGGTTAGTTCTTTCAGGTAAAAGTGTTGTTCCATGAAATGAATAGCTGGTTCAGCTTGTAACTCACTCACAGGAGGGCTTTTCCTCAAGCTAACCACGTACTTCTGTAAGCAGCAGAGTGCTTCATTCCCATTTGGTAACAGGATATTTTAAAAGTGGGTAGTATTTAATAAAGTTAATCATTTTGACCACTTTGTCAAAAAACATTCTTTGCTAAGGATGGCTTTTTATTTTTTGTGTGAACCACTCACTCATGGGATCTTAACTTAGTTCCTCAACCAGGGTTTGAACCCAGGCCCTTGGAAGTGAAAGCGTGGAGTCCTGACCAACCACTGGACTGCCAGGGAATTCCTCCCTCCCCTTTTCCCCCTATTTTTAAATTTAAATATTTAAAAAAACGTTTACAATACTGTGTTGGTTTCCGCCATACAGCAGTGCAGATCAGCACATTTATACATACCCCTCCTCCCTCTCCCCTCCTCCAGCCCTTCCCTGTGCCCCGCACGACCTCTCGCCAGCTCTCTGGCCTACACCTGATAGTGTGCGTTTGTTGATGCTTCTCCATTCGTCCCACACTCCTTCCCCTGTGTCCGTGTCCACGAGTTCCATTCTCTACATCTGCGTCTCTATTCCTTCCCTGCAAATAGGTTGTGGTACATACATACAATGGAATAGTATTCAGCCATTAAATAACACATTTGAGTCAGTTCTAGTGAAGTGGATAAACCTAGAACCTGTTAGACACAGTGAAGTCAGAAAGAGGAAAACAAATATAGTATGTTAGTGCATATATATGGACTCTAGACAGATGGTATTTGATGAACTGTTTTCTTTTTTTAAATACTGCAAGTAATGGTACAGTGTGGTGCCCCTGTCTTGACTTACATGGCGGCCGACAGCAAGATCTGGGGGGGGTCTCTGCACACTTCGGTTTAACAGGACTACTACAGCAGGTTAGCCCATGGAACTGTTAAATGGAAGAAAGGTTTGCCTCTGGGGAGACAGAGCCAGAACCAAATAAAGGATCCTGTAATGTTCTTTTAGAGGCCATCTAAAATCTAAATGAGCACCCATCTTGGTGAAAGAGGTTACTTGCAATCCTAAAGTAGTTGGCAGGCTTGTGGCTTCATTCCTTCTGCCCTGATAAGGAGCAGATACTGTTGCAGTTTTGGAGATAAAGCAGTGAACAAGAGTTCCTGCCTCAGAAGGTTGCAGTTCTGCATTGCTTTTTGTAGCTTCCAGATGTGACTGAATTACGAAGCTCCCATTCACAACAGAGAGCGCCCCTTGAAATAGGGCTCACTGAAGAGCTCACCCCAGACACTGCCCCCCACACCACCTCCAGTGTTCACCAGAAACTTGGAGAGGCTTTCATACACATCCTGTAGTAATGATAGTTGTCAGGATAAAGGGATTTAATTCTGAGTGCTGACTGAAGGCCTTGGGAAATCCATACTTAGAGAAAGATCTACTTGGGAGTGCAGTGTCTTCAGTCGGTCCATGGGCTTGGTTTTTAAAACCTAAGCTCAAATTGAAATGTAATGTGACATCTTGGATGGGATCCTGGGACGTGAAAATGACAGACAATAGGTGAAAGCTAAGAAAACCTGAATAAACTGAGCTTTCGTTGGTAAATGTATTGATGTTGGTTCAGTGGTTGTAATCGGTGTGTCTTACTAAAGTAAGATGTTAAGAGGTAAGGGGGCTGGTAAGATGTTAATGAAATAAGGGGCTGGCTTTTGACAGCCTTACCTTTTTTGCTTATTGTCTCAAAATGAAGTAAATTACACATTTTGACCTTTCTTTGCACACTCAGAGGGTTTTGTCTTTGTTGCTTCCTTGCATTTTATTCTCAGAAAGGCAGCCTTACTGGGGTTTTATATAGGATCTAGGAAGAGTGCCTCATGCCACGTGATATATGCTAGTAAGTGTTTGTGGGTGGCAACGTGAAAGACCAAAGCTATTGATCAGCCCTACTGGAGCCATGGGGTTCTCAAGGCAAGAATACTGAAAGATGATGCTGTGAAAGTGCTACACTCAATATGCCAGCAAATTTGGAAAACTCAGCAGTGGCCACAGGACTGGAAAAGGTCAGTTTTCATTCCAGTCCCAAAGAAAGGAAATGCAAACGAATGCTCAAACTACCGCACAATTGCACTCATCTCACATGCTAGTAAAGTCATGCTCAAAATTCTCCAAGCCAGGCTTCAGCAATACGTGAACCATGAACTCCCTGATGTTCAAGCTGGTTTTAGAAAAGGCAGAGGAACCAAAGGTCAAATTGCCAACATCTGCTGGATCATGGAAAAAGCAAGAGAGTTCCAGAAAAACATCTATTTCTGCTTTCTTGACTATGCCAAAGCCTTTGACTGTGTGGATCACAATAAACTGTGGAAAATTCTGAAAGAGGTGGAAACACCAGACCACCTAACCTGCCTCTTGAGAAATCTGTATGCAGGTCAGGAAGCAACAGTTAGAACTGGACATGGAACAACAGACTGGTTCCAAATAGGAAAAGGAGTACGTCAAAGCTGTATATTGTCACCTGCTTATTTAACTTCTATGCAGAGTACATCATGAGAAACGCTGGGCTGGAAGAAGCACAAGCTGGAATCA
Organism: Ovis aries; assembly: GCF_016772045.2. Taxonomy (NCBI): domain Eukaryota; kingdom Metazoa; phylum Chordata; class Mammalia; order Artiodactyla; family Bovidae; genus Ovis; species Ovis aries. Next base: position 33,669,522 of record NC_056077.1, on the reverse strand, counting down.
AGATTGCCGGGAGAAATATCAATAATCTCAGATATGCAGATGACACCACCCTTATGGCAGAAAGTGAAGAGGAGCTAAAAGCCTCTTGATGAAAGTGAAAGAGGAGAGCGAAAAAGTTGGCTTAAAGATCAACATTCAGAAAACGAAGATCATGGCATCTGGTCCCATCACTTCATGGGAGATAGATGGGGAAACAGTAGAAACAGTGTCAGACTTTATTTTTTTGGGCTCCAAAATCACTGCAGATGGTGACTGCAGCCATGAAATTAAGACACTCCTTGGAAGAAAAGTTATGACCAACCTAAATAGCATATTCAAAAGCAGAGACATTACTTTGCCGACTAAGGTCCGTCTAGTCAAGGCTACGGTTTTTCCTGTGGTCATGTATGGATGTGAGAGTTGGACTGTGAAGAAGGCTGAGCGCCGAAGAATTGATGCTTTTGAACTGTGGTGTTGGAGAAGACTCTTGAGAGTCCCTTGGACTGCAAGGAGACCCAGCCAGTCCATTCTGAAGGAGATCAACCCTGGGATTTCTTTGGAAGGAATGATGCTAAAGCTGAAACTCCAGTACTTTGGCCACCTCATGAGAAGAGTTCAGTTCAGTTCAGTCGCTCAATCATGTCCGACTCTTTGCAACCCCATGAATCGCAGCACACCAGGCCTCCCTGTCCATCACCATCTCCCGGAGTTCACTCAGACTCACGTCCATAGAGTCCGTGATGCCATCCAGCCCTCTCATCCTGGGTCGTCCCCTTCTCCTCCTACCCCCAATCTCTCCCACCATCAGAGTCTTTTCCAATGAGTCAACTCTTCGCATGAGGTGGCCAAAGTACTGGAGCTTCAGCTTTAGCATCATTCCTTGCAAAGAAATCCCAGGGTTGATCTCCTTCAGAATGGACTGGTTGGATCTCCTTGCAGTCCAAGGGACTCTCAAGAGTCTTCTCCAACACCACAGTTCAAAAGCATCAGTTCTTCGGCGCTCAGCCTTCTTCACAGTCCAACTCTCACATCCATACATGACCACAGGAAAAGCCATAGCCTTGACTAGACGGACCTTAGTCGGCAAAGTAACGTCTCTGCTTTTGAATATACTATCTAGGTTGGTCATAACTTTTCTTCCAAGGAGTAAGCGTCTTTTAATTTCATGGCTGCAGTCACCATCTGCAGTGATTTTGGAGCCCCAAAAAATAAAGTCTGACACTGTTTCCACTGTTTCCCCATCTGTTTCCCATGAAGTGATGGGACCAGATGCCATGATCTTCGTTTTCTGAATGTTGAGCTTTAAGCCAACTTTTTCACTCTCCTCTTTCACTTTCATCAAGAGGCTTTTAGCTCCTCTTCACTTTCTGCCATAAGGGTGGTGTTATCTGCATATCTGAGGTTATTGATATTTCTCCCGGCAGAGTTGACTCATTGGAAAAGACTCTGATGCTGGCAGGGATTGGGGGCAGGAGGAGAAGGGGACGACCGAGGATGAGATGGCTGGATGGCATCACAGGCTCGATGGACGTGAGTCTGAGTGAACTCCGGGAGATGGTGATGAACAGGGAGGCCTGGCATGCTGCGATTCATAGGGTCGCAAAGAGTTGGACACAACTGAGTGACTGAACTGAACTGAACTGGAGCCAACCCAGTTATCACCTAGAAGTACTAGAGGCAGAGAACGCCTGATGTTCCAGTTAGCCCAGAGGTTAATACGCCAGGCCATGGTACCTTGTTACTGGTCTTAAATGACAGCAACAAGACCTAAATTCTGTATAGTTGTTTTTGTGCTGGGTCTTCACCGCTGCACCTAGGCTTTCTCTGGCTGTGGCGAGTGGGGACTAGTCTTCCAGTTGCAGTGGGTTAGCTTCTTGTTGCAGTGGCTTCTCTTGCTGCGGAGCACGGGCTCTGGGGCACATGACTTGGCAGTTGTGGCGCACAGGCTTAGTTGCTCCACAGCATATGGGATCTTCCCGGACCAGGGATCGGACCCATGTACCCTGCATTGACTGACATGCGGCTTCCTATCCGTGCCCCACCAGGGATGTCCTGTTTAGTTTCTGATTTACTTAGAAGTCTTTGTAAAATTCTTCCCCAGAAAGAACAGCATGTGTCCTTCATTATTTCTTAGATACTTTGGAATTTTGTTTCATCCACTTACTGATTGTAATCCCTGTCCTATTAATCTCTTCTCTTCTTTTTTTCTTACAGTCACCCTTCCTCCAGTCTCCTCTCCTCTTTATCTTCGCTTATTCACATTATCATGTTGAGTTCAGTGTTTTGTCTGCTGTCTGGAAAATAGAGTTCAAGTGGCTTTTGCGCCACCCTGCAGAGATGGTGCTCATTACTGTCTCCTGAATTTTCCATCATCTTTTACTTGGGATGTGATTTCTTCTTTGTAGATGCCTGGACCCCCGTAGCTGAATTATCAGCTGCTTGCCAGTAGGAACTGAGTCTTAGGTTTGTGCCCTTTATATGGTGCTCTGTATTTAATAGACATTCAGATACTTTGTTGACTTGAGTGAAGAAACATGATCTGTCATAGGATTATGGTCACACATGGAGTTGAAAGTTGGCTTTCTGAAATGACTGAGGATGTAGTTATTACTTTAAAACTTTCACATATATATATATTTTATCAATAGGCTGTCCCTGTCGGCAGCAGGCATGAGTGGGCAGGACCCTTGCTCTATGGGGGCAGGTGATGGGGGCTGGGAGTGCAGCACAGACCTTCAGCTCTGTCTTTGAATTGCAGCTTCGCCTTGTCTGTTGCCTGTTTTACGTCCACAGCTGCTAGTCAGCCTGCTTCTGCATGAACAGCGTATCCCGCAGGGTGTTTAATCTACCCATAACACTTCAGAATTGTTACTAAACTTTTATAAAGCAATCAGTCTTGTGAAGTATCTTTATGGTCAGTCTCAAGCTCCTCTATAACATAAAAAGTTGAATATTTATAAAATAACAGATGCAAAAATGGAGGTACAGAGGTGATTTAGAGAAGGTCTTTTACCAAGCTAAGGTGCCAGATGAGTCTTCTGTGTTTTAACCTATTTTAGAAAGTGCTTTCATGTAACATAGCTTATTTAGAATAATAGTTCCGTCTAAACTTAAAAAGTATCTCCTAAGAATTTTAGCTCAAAGGCTTTCTGACATTTGACTTTTCATTTGATTGGTTGATGACAGCGTGCATCATTTTATTACTTGCATGCGTTTGCTCTGGGGTTTCTCTCAAGTTGCTGGTGCACTGTAGGTTCCTGGTAGAGGAAATACACTGAAATCTGTCCGGCTCCAGCCCCATCGCCCTGTAGTGTCTTCAGTGAACTACTCAGTGAAAAGCTAAAAACCACTCAAGTCCTATAGAGCTGAGGGCACCAGGTAGGGCAGTATTTAGGACTGACTCTCTAATTTCTTGAAAAAAATCTATAGTGTTAAACCGCTGGCAGTTGTGTGAGGCTAGGGTGAAACGAGAGGGTTCATGGGTCTGAGTTGGCTCTTTCCACAGCTCCTGCTCTTAAAGTACTGCTTGCCTGAAGTGGGGTTCTTCAGGCTTCCTCTTCCCAAAGCCAGAGCTGGCGTCTGACCATCCTGCGTTCTTGCTAGTCACGATCCTTATCAAGGCTCATGAGGCTCTGACCGCGCTCAGTCAGAGGTCGGTCCACCCTGTCTCTTCAGTCCTCTGTCCAGCACCCCACAGAAGTTCTCACATGCCCTTTTAGCAAGTCTTTCTCTCTCCTGTTTTCTTGGTTCATTAAATGTACCCCTGCCAGATTTACCATTCTTTGATCCTCACCTTCTCACTGATTTTTTTTAAAGATCATTTTAGCCCTTTGCCTTTTTTATGTATCTGTGTAAATATATACACAAGAGTGTGTGTATGCATTTACAGTTATTTTTGTTTTATTTGTGCTATTCAGACATAAGCTACTTGAGAGCAAGGGGCTGTTTTCCACCAGGTGTTACTTTAAGTGTTTTAAATTATAGTTGGTTCTCTGTTTTGACAGTTTTCTGTGTGTTTGTACTGTTTTTATACATTCAGTACCCAGTCCCAAGGAGTATCTTCCTGAAAATGTTTTAGGTTTTATGGTTATTGAAATGCAAAATAAGCCACATTCACTTGTAAGTCTGTTTTTCTCTTATTCAAGTGTTGTCTTAAAGGTATTTATTATCAAACATTTGAGGTATCTAGAATTCATGTCAGGCAAGTTGTGGAATTTCTTCCATGATATTTCTAGCACTGTGTGATTTTAAAAGTCAAGTTACTTTCCAAGACCTGGTATTAATATTATACCTTGCAGAAAAAAAGGGAAGATTGCCTTTGGGCAGACCTTTGACTCATGTGAGGAGACTCATTCGCTTTAAGTGTCTCTTATTAGTGGCACCTCCCTCTCTTAAATTTTTTTCCTCTAAACATTTTATTTTGAAATCTTTCAGGTCTGCAGTAAAGTTGAAAGAGCATGATACAAGTGGACTGTAGTAGATTCGCAGGTTTCACAGTTGTCTGTCTTTATAGATTCATGCACACACACATGACGTTTGTGCCAAACCCTTTGAAAACAAATGCTGTCCTGACACTTCATTCCTAAGTAAGTTTGTCTTCCTGAGAGCAGAGGCATCCTGCTAACTGTAGTACCGATTATCACTCCTACGAGATTTAATGCTACAACAATATTTATACACACCAGTTTCAAATTTCTCCATCTGCTTTTTCTCTTATGGCTGTTTGTTCTGGGATCCAAAGGTCATACGGAGTCATTTCATTAGTCTCCCTGCCTTAGAAAAGTCTTTCATGACTTCTGTGCATTTGAAGAGTCTATGCTCAAATAGAGGGCATGTCATTTAAATTTGTCCTGTTACTGGAGATACTAAGTTCAGTTACCTGTTTACAGTGGTAACTGAGCCTTGCCTGAATCAGTCACTACTGTGTTGGTGTGGTTTTCTAATTACATGATTCCTCCTGCATTTTGTAGCTGACATCATTATTAATGTAAAGAAGAGCTCCCCTCCCTTTCATTATTTCAGCAGACTAGTGTAGGTTCAGAGCAGAATTGGTGAGAAAGTCCAGAGTTCCCGTGGCCCCTGCCCCACAGAGGCGCAGCGCCCCTGCTGTGGACATCTGCATCGCCCCGGCACAGTAGCCCGGTCAGCAAGCCTGCCTGACAGTGTGCAGGGGGGTTCCCTCCTGACGGGGTGCGTTCCGCTCTGTGGGTTGGGCAAATGTATAATGGCCCCACTCATTTTAAAATTACCTGTAAAGCATTGTAAATCTCAGGTTGTAGATGGCCGCGATGGTGGTCGCTGTTATTCTGCACATACACACTGTGTGTCAAGCTGTGTACGCAGCAGCATATGTAATTTCTCAGTAATTCAGTGTCTTTTTTAGTATTGACACAGTTTTCCAAATAAAGCTTAGAAAAATTGAGTAACTCCTCCAGGTAAATATCGGTAGAGCTGGGATTTAAACCACTGCCTCTCACATTAGCAATGATGTGATGGAGTCAAGGTCCTGCCACTTGTAAGCTCTGTGAGAGGGAAAGTCGCTCAGTCGTGTCCAACTCCTTGCGACCCCATGGACTGTAGCCTGCCAGGCTTATCTGTCTGTCCATGGGATTTTCCAGGCCAGAATACTAGAGTGAGTAGCCATTCCCTTCTCTGGGAGATCTTCCCAACCCAGGGATCAAACCCAGGTCTCCCGCATTGCAGGCGGATTCTTGACTGACCGAGCCAGCATGGACAAGTAAACGCCTCTTGTCTCAGCTGAGGAAATTGCACCGAGGCTTAAGCGAATTAGTCACGTGCGTGTATATTTGACCCAGCGAGGCAGTGCGTGGCAGAATGGAGGGCATGTATGTGCGTAGTACTTGCACAGAAATCTGTATGAGAGCATGTTATCCATCAGACAGTAGCAAGAGACAGCTATATTGTGAGTGAGTTAAACTTCAGCTTCAGGACAGGAAGTTGGACAGTGCATTTCTGTATGTGTTAGTATTATTGGGTGTGAGGGAGGGCATTGGCTTAGGTTCTGTTCTCCTATTCTTACTGAGGGAATAGGAGAACCCCTTTTCTGTAGGAGGATGTTCTGTTTGGATTTGATTCTCTAGGGAAATCTATGTTTACACAGATTCTGTATTTCTGGACGTTTTTGTCATCCAAAAATAGGCATATTTTCCATAAATGAATTTTGGAATACTTGGTCACTTCAGGACAATGTAGCTGGGTTTATTTCACCAAGGTGGGGTGGCTGAGTGGGAGACGTTTTCCTTGGCCCTCCGGGGCAAGCGTGCTCGGGCAGACTTGAGTCCTGTCTCTTCCCCCCTAGGTCCCGTGGCAGTGCTGGCGGCCATGGTTCCCGCAGCCAGAAGGAGCTGCCCACAGAGCCGCCCTACACAGCCTATGTGGGCAATCTACCTTTTAATACAGTTCAGGGCGACATCGACGCTATCTTCAAGGATCTCAGCATAAGGAGTGTACGGCTAGTCAGAGACAAAGACACAGACAAATTCAAAGGTGAGTTCAGGGGGGTTTTACTGTGTTATTGTAAGGGGGAGAGTGGGTCTGACGTGGAGGGCTCTAGTTAGGAAAGCGTTGGAACATTTGCCTAGTCCAGGTAGTTGAAATAAACATAGCCCTTTAACTCATAGGCCTTCAGTTCTACGTGGCAGGGAGGGGAGGTACTTATAATCTAGTTTGTAGAAAATGTGGCACACGCCGAAGTAAATCTGGAGTGTGCCTAGCCCGTGTAGCGATTCTGTCTCTGCCAGAGGAGTTCCCAGGAACGAAATGAACAAATGGAACTCGGGGCTTTTCAGGTGTACATCAGCTTGGCTGACCCGTGCATCTGGGGGTGGTTTTCCTGTGAAGTCCACAAAGTAACCTAGTACTTGTCACTGTACATTTGTGACTTCAGTGCGTGTGTTTGGGGAAATGATGGGGTCAAATTTCAGATCAAGTCCGTGTCTGTGGATTAGTCTCTTTAGGGCTCTTGAGCAGAGAAGGGCTGGGAATGGGGAATCAAATGGCATTGGCATCTGGCTGAATGGAGGGGGCTGTGCCTGTATTTAGTGCGTGATGTAGGGTCCAAGGGCATTTGGTTTGCTTTGTTGACCCAGAAATGCACCCATGAAGAGCGCAGAGAGGCTGCGGTGGGGTGGGGGCTGCACAGGAAGCGGCGGTGCTGCTCAGCAGAGTGCGTCTCTGTTTCTGTCGTTTTGAAAGCTTTCTCACCTAAGAACCTAGACCCTTTCATCCTAAGTGATCAAATAATGAAAACCTGTGTACCTGTTAAGCTTGTAGAAGTAAGTCACACTGCGAGGAAGCATTAAGAATTCAAATTCAAGGTACAGATATGTGGGTGAATGGTCATTACCAAGGCATTTAGAATACAGCTTCTCATTTGCTGTGGACATGACCATAAAAAATGATTCCCACTAGGTTTTCTTTCTGCCACTTTGTTAGCATTCAGCCTATTTGGGAATATTTTATCTGAGGGGAATACAAATGTGGGGGTGAAGCCAGCCTCAGGGCCAAGCCAGTGGCAGCATTTTAAGAGTTTGTCTCATACAAGTGCATCTTCGGCAGCTCTAGTGTGAGGCAAGTGTGAGCCCTAGAGGGACCAGGCGGCTGTTGCCTGTTTGAGTTTGGAAGTGGTTTTCTCAGTTCCTCTGAACATTGAATCCATGGATACGGAGGTGCAGTCCGAGCTGGGGATGGGGGCTCTCCAGCTGTTCTTTGTGTGAGCAGATGGTGAACAGGAAAAGTTAGGACCCAGGCTGTAGCGCTTGCTGTCCCAGTAGGGTTTGAGGGTGAATTGTAATCATACAGGAGGGGGAGGGGAGGGGGTAATACAGGGGGCAGTGTGAGCACAGGGGCCAGTGGGGGAGGGGGCAGTGGGGGAAGGGTCTTAACCCAGATTTAACCCAGGGGGCAAGGAGAGGGCATGGACTAGAGTGTGGAAATGCTAGTAGAAGGGAAGGCTTATTCAGAGGTTTAAGCGGGGAGAGGGGGGGTGTGGTTTCCTCTGCCAGGAGTGTCCTCTGTTTACAGGCCTGTGTCAGAATGGAGCATCAAGGACTCAGGTTGTCAATAAAGCACCCAGACTAGCTGTCTTTAATTAATTAGCCTTCTGAAGAGGATGTGATTGTTGCTGAGGGTGTGTTTTTTAGCTTTGTAAAACAGATTTTATACCAACTACCTGAGCGGTAAGTAATAGGCACCTTCAATGTAGTGTTCCTTCAAAGCGTGTTTAGTATCCAGTTTGAAATCTGTGTCTTAAAGCCCCGTTAGATTTATTCAGAAGTTATTCAGAAGTTAGACGTCATCCAGAAGTCAGAACTAACAGCTCTTCAATGACCCAAGCAAGGTTTTAATGTTATGGTTAAAAGGTAAAGCTTTATAAAAATAGCTACTATTTCAATACCCAAATAGGTTAGCACTTTCTGGTAGAATATAGTTAGGAGGAAGGACTTCCAGGCAAATTCTATTTATTAGAAAGTAAAATATGCACTTTCAGGTTCTGCACGTCTGTGGCCATCTAGGCGCAACAGAAGTGGTAGTTGTGATGTAGGAAGTGGTACAGACAGGATCCCGATGTATCTTTAACCTGGAGTTCCTGGAGGAAGTCAGGGTTTGTGTTCTCTTGCAGGATTCTGCTATGTAGAGTTTGATGAAGTGGATTCCCTGAAGGAAGCCTTGACATACGATGGTGCAGTAAGTATATTCAGGTCTTCTCTGGTGGTAGTCGCTGGATTTTTTTTGTCTTGCCAGTACTTACCATATTTTCCCCTTATTAGCTCTTGGGTGACCGGTCACTTCGTGTGGACATTGCAGAAGGCAGAAAACAAGATAAAGGCGGCTTTGGCTTCAGGAAAGGTGGACCAGATGACAGAGGTGATTGGTTCTTCTACAGCTGAACATAAAAGTTGCTCTGTGCCCACTGATTACAAGTCTTGTAGGTTGTAGTAGACCTCTTATCTCGTGGGTCTAATTAGGTATTTATGAGCTTTTAAAAACATGTAAAATCTTATAAAGAATGGGTGATGCTTCTGCAAGCCTGGGTTTTTTTCTTCTTCCTTTTGGCAGCAAAAAACTTTTCTAAAATTTCAGAGAGGTTCCCATCACATGAGTTGTACGTCTTACATGTTTGTGCAGCAAGGTAATGATCAACCTCAACTTTACCTTTTTTGTGTATTCTCAGGAATGGGCGGCTCTTGAGAATCTCATGGTAGATGGGATTTCCAGTATCAGTATTTAAAGTGTCACCACTTACCCTTTTTGGTGGCCTTGCTGCCGTTGTATGGTTCTTGTGAGTAGCCTGCCTGGCTGGACTACTGCCTTAGATCCTCTCACAAAATAAACTTTCCTGAAAGGTACCCAGGCACGCATTAAGCCTCTATTAGAGCCTCAGTGTTTTGGGGTAGGACGTGAAAGCTGCTACGTCGAGACCAAGTTGAACTGATCCACCTTGTTTTGTTATCATTTCTTTGCCTACTGCTCTTAAAACATGCCTGTATCTCACAGTGAGTCTTTCTCCTTGGTGGGGTCTAGTGTGTACGGCAAGAATAGACGAGTGTTACTTCTAGAAGTAGTGTGGAGGTTCTAGAAGCTTACAGAAAGCCTCATACTAATGGTTCCTGTTGGCTCCCTCCTAGATAGTAAGAAGTAGTCCTGCTGCCCTCTTTGTTTCTTGAGGGTGGACGTAGTCCTTGATACTTGCTTTTCTCACCTCATCGAAGCAGACTTGTGGGTGCCTCCTTGTGTCGATTCAGGAGGTCAGTTTGCATGCCAGGCTTTGAAGAGTTGATGTCCTAAACATTTCTCATCTCTCTCTCTCTCTCTTTTTTTTTTTAATGATGAAAGTAGTTAATATTTGGTCAAAATGTCCATTGTAACCATAAGGTAGAAAATGAAACACAGGTCGTTTCTTTCCTGTAAACTGGAGCTCATCTGCACTGGCCACCTTGTGAGAGGAGAGCATTACTGCCTCCCCGCAACCCTATCGTCCCCCAGAGCAAAACTCTGTAGAAGGCAACTGGTGGGTGTGGGAAGAACTGGTCTTGGAAGTCGAAATTTTCTTAAAGAATTTATTTCCAGTACTGCTTTAGCTAAACAGACAGCTACTTATATCTCTTGAATAATTTAATTACCCCAAGTCCTGTAGCCAATCAGAAATGAGCTTATTTATAAAAGTACAGTATAATCCAGTAAACCTGTAATTTTATGTATAAGTTAGTCTCTGATTGAAAAATGCAGCAGACGTCATCTCAGAGCCAGCTCAGGTGTAGTTAGTGACTCAGTGAGTGGTGGCCTCCCATCTGCAAGCTTTGCATTCCCTGGTACTGAGGAAATAGCAGAGCGAGTTCCCGGCTCTGGAGGTTACCAGAGGAACTAATACCTTTCTGCTGTCTGCTTAGCTTGGGTTTTTGTGACTCTGAAGCAAGACATACAGTGACTGTAGCTAGAAAAAGTACCTTGCGACCAACCAGTGTAGACTATACTGTATCTAAAACCAGCAGTGCCCAGGTGGTGGAGTACAGCCTGTGCAGGTTATCTGTGTAGGTAGACCTCTCTGACTCTCTAACGATGTCTGTTTTTGACACACACTTCTTATTAAAAAAAAAAAATTTCAAGCAGTACAAAAAGTACGAAGAAGAAAGCAAATAAGGTCCCTGTCAACCAGAAATAGACAGTTTGTTAAACTAAACTTTGCAAAGGAAGCTCAGAAGTTTCTCCTGGATAGTGTGCCTCCTGGAAATCTGCCGTCACTCTTGATGGGAAGATGGTTGTCAGTGTCAGGCCATCCTCTTTATTCCCCATTGCTCTTGTCAGGAGAGATGCTGGAGCGAGGGTGTCACTCGAGGCTAAGGTACGCCGGCTTGTTTTCTTTCCCCTGCTGTGCTTTTGTCTCATGATCCTGGATGGAGTACTGATAGCAGTTGTGTGTATGTGCCTTGTCAGTGTAGGTGTGAGCTGATTTGTTTTATGCTAAACCCTGAAGCAAAAATTAATCTTGTTAAAGGGGAATTTACTTTCATACTTGGTGAGGAAAGGTACACTTCACAGTTTAGTTTGGGGAAAATGTCAGGTTAATTGTTTGAGTACTGATTAAGCTTCTTTAATGAATGGTGAATGCTCTGGTTGTTAAAAGTGATTTCACAAAGAACCTTAGACTTGATTATATGTGTCCAAATTAGGTTTTCCCCCAGAGCACTGCTCCTGCTGGTCTAAGTCTTTTTACAATTGTTTTCATTACTTGTTTTGTTAAAAACGGAATTGTTCAAACAAGTAGTCTCTGAACTGAGTTTCAGATAACTTTATCAACTTACAGATTCCTTGCTACCTTTAAAGACCAAAAAAATTAAAACCTTGCCTACCAATCAAGGTAGTTGATTCTCTGTATTCACAATGTTAGGTTCTTGCAAACACCCCGTTAGCAGATCCTGAGCCGTTGTTCCTAGGGGAAATACTCGCCATAGTGAGGCTCAGTCTTGTGAGCCTTTGGTCATATTTTTGTCAACCAGTTGATACATCACCGTTGTTTAATATATACGTAGTTGATTCGTTAACGGTGAGCTCACAGGTGACAGCGCTGTAACCCCTGCCTGAGAAAGGCTTCCCTGACCGGGCACACCCAGCCGTCTTGGTCTTCGGAGCACTAGCCAGCACTCGGGCGCGGTGTTGAGGTGCTGCTCCAAACAGCAGAGTCGCTCCCAAAGAGCGCAGAAAGTGCAGCGTTAAATCGGTTGTGAAAAGGGCACTCGTATTTGAGCCGAGGCTTGTTCGTAACTCAGTTGGGAATATATGTGTCAGGTGACAAGTCTTTCCCTGCCCTGTGCATGTCAGAATGACAGCAGAAGGCCCCAAGTATTGATTTCGGGATTACAAATCTGTTTTAGTGAGTAGACAGATTTGCACACCTGAAATCTGTGAATAAGGGGGACCAACTAATGTATCAGAAGACTGTTCCTCAAGCTCAGGATCCTTCTTCAGGTATAAGTTCCTACAGAGCTTTGAGCAGTGACACCACCCTTGGAGTGACTGAAAGTAGTCACCTGCAGGAGCTTAAACATAGAGGGCAAGCGCATTTGTTTAATTGTGATCTTAAATTTTTATTGAGAGCGAAAGGTTGTGCTGTTAAAAGGTTATCTTAAGACAATTCGCCCCCTTCCCCAGTGACTTTCAGTTAAATACAAAACAAAGTAAGGCTTAAGGTTCTTAAAAGTCCATTGAGAAAATGTTTTTCACACTGAAGACAATGGCAGCTTACTCTAATTTTAAATGAGATGCAGTTCACTTGTGTTGGTAATTATTTTAGCGGATGCACAGAGGACTTGGGGGGAAGCCCTTTGCAGCTGTAAGAGGTGTGGGTTGGATGTGTGGTTCCTGCTCTCTGACTCCCTCTTTGGGAAGGGAGTGGGCCTGATGAGAGCTTTGGTTACACAGAGGTGCTTTGCTTTTAGAATGATACACACCTGAATGGCAGCAGAAACTGGAAAAAGGGGAGTGGTCACCCAGGGGTGACTTGGTGTTTTTATTTTGTCTTCAAATCTAGCTGTGTGTGTGATTTTGCATTCTAAATTGTAACTTCTAAATTTCAGGGTTGTTTTTTTTTTTAACAACTATAGATTATAATCAGAACAATAAAATGTGCTTTGAGTTTTATTTTAAGCCTTGTTAGGATACAATCTTACTGACTTCTCCTACAAACTTAAGAATTTAAACAGCTTATTTAATTTTTCTCTCCTAAGATTCTTTTTTTTTAATCTTCTACGATTAAAAAAGTCTGTCAGTGTTGAAATTGCCCAGCAGATTCACATTTAAACCCGTTTTGAGTGCACTTGATCTCGGAAAAATTTCTGATGCTGGACAAACTGAGGCATTTTAAATGGAGCGCAAACAGTTCACACAGCTGTATAATCAGCTTTGAGACAGGAGTATAAAAAGTCCTTTGTGGTTCTCTTCCTTCCACAGGTTTCAGGGATGACTTCTTAGGAGGCCGGGGAGGGAGTCGCCCAGGTGACCGGCGAACAGGCCCCCCAATGGGAAGTCGTTTCAGAGATGGCCCTCCCCTTCGAGGGTCCAATATGGATTTCAGAGAACCCACAGAAGGTATGATGGTGACATGTAAACGGGCGGCAGGAGGGCGCCTTCTCGCGACGCCTCGGTAAACCGCGCTGTGTTTCCCTCCCCCAGAGGAACGAGCACAGAGACCACGGCTCCAGCTTAAACCTCGAACAGTCGCAACACCCCTCAATCAAGTAGCCAACCCCAACTCTGCCATCTTTGGGGGAGCCAGGCCCAGAGAGGAAGTCGTTCACAAGGAGCAAGAATGAGCTTGTGGTGGGGAGGGAATGGGGGTGTGGGGGGCGTTCGCGCGAGACCACAGCCTGGCTCGCCCCCCGGACCGGCAGTCCTGCAGTTACCATTCCTGCGCCTGACCTTTGTCCTCCTTTCTTACAACGGAAACACAGAGCTTGTGAGTGCATGTCAGCAGTTAACAAGTGGTTTTTAGTACATTCTTGGCTTTGCTGTATCTGCCTAGTGCCTGTTTTGTGCTTTTTTTCTTCCCTGCCACTCCTTTCCCCTTTCCCTTCTGTCCTCCTCCCTCCCCGCTCCTTGTCTCCTTCCGGCACACGAGTTTCTCTAGAGGGGCAGAGGCGGCGCCGTGCGGGAGCTCTCTGGGTTGGAGTGCTGCGTTTCTTGCCGTTGCTTTCGCCTTTTACTTCTGCCGCACTGGCCTTTTCCTTTGCCTTTTCTCACTGCTTCTCTTCTGACCTGCATGTCGAGTTCTGTATTGCTGTGGCTTCCGAGGAAGAAAGCAAGTCCCACGTTGGATAGCCCCTTGTTTTTAGTCAGCTGGGATCAACAGACAGCCTTTGGGACACCTTGCTTTCAAAACAAGGATAAAGTATCTGTTGATCTCTGCAGATTCCTTCCTGTAACTATTTATAGGTAGTCCTGACTCCACTACCCGCTTCCCAGATGGGCTGTTCACGCGGAAGAGGCTCACGTTTCAAACAGCAGAACCTGAGAGAATGGTGTGAACTGTCGGTGGGGCGTGCACGCAGGAGGCAGACTCAGTGCCCTGCTGCGCTCGCGTGTTTTTATCACTCTTCCAGCACTGTGTCCAAGCTGGTCTCCCTCGGGCACCAGCCGTGCTAGAGGCCCCTCTGTGGCTGGATGTGGTGAACTGCCGTCCAGCTTCCTCTCCGCTGGGCACAGAGGTGCTTTGGGGGCCGCAGGGGGCGGCGCTGTGCTGGGCTCACCCCTGTGTGGACGCGGCTCCCTCTCAGACCCCCACTGTGTGTCCTGCCTCACTCTGTGCTTCTCTGTCCCCCAGCATTAAGTCACAGTGAGAGCCTGTGCTTCCCACCGTCCCTTAATTTTGGAATGAAAATGGGCCTAGGATCTGGCACTTTACTCTCTCACTTGATGAACTGAGAATTTGACTATGCAGAGCTGTCAGGTAACAGGGAGGTGGCCCAAGGTCACCAGGTCTCAGCTTCAGGACGTTCACTCCCACATAGAGTGTTCAGCTCGCACCCAGGGCCGGGCAGCTAGGCAGCAGCTTTTGAGCTCAGACACCTATGTGTGAACACATTTTTCAGCACCCGAGTCCCAGTTCATCCCACTGGGAGCAGTCCGGGCTCGGCTAGAGCCCCGGAAAAGAGAGACCCTCACCAGCAAGACTGGAGGGCCGGGGCAGCCGGGCCTGGGCGGCGCGCTTAGGAAACAGCTCCTCGTTAGCTGCCGCCCTCGGCTTCTCCCTGTCCCCAGGTCTCAGCAATCCACAGAACTCTGCCTCCTATCCTTCCTTCCACCTGTCATCTTTGCTTCTGAGATAAGAACCATTTGTGTAACACCAATACTTACCTAAAGAAAGACATGCATTATGTGGTTGTAATCAAACCTGATGCTTTCAGATGACCTACTTACATCTTCAATGTGGAAAAGATTAAGAACAAAACAAATTCATCTAAACTTCTGGGCAATCCAGTTGACTTTTAAATGTAAGAATGGAATTCCAAACACTTAACACATTCAGCTATATGACGACAGAAAGTAAATCTATGGATATGGTATTTTGTGAATGATCTTTTAAATAAAAGAAAACCTTACGTAATATTTAATGCTTGTCTTTATTTTTTTGAGTTTTTTAGCTGTTCATAAAACTAACAATTTTATATTTGGAAAGTCATGTCCAAATTTAGTAGGATGTCCTGTTCAGTGGGCAAAGCCTCTTGCTTTCAGAAGTTACAAGATTTGTGAGCTTATTTTAGAAGCTTGTAATGATTAGAAATGGAATGCCAATTTTTCTCTTTTTTCCCCCATAAAAATAGGTTTTGGTTGGGTAATCCTGGGTGTGCCCTCATGTTAGTGCTGGGTGCTGCTTCTCGGCAAGCAGATTGTATGTTGAGGAGGTGCCGCTGGGTAGTTTGCTGGTTTCTGTGGCCCAGTGGGCAAGGTGCAGGGCTGCAGACTATATTCGGGAGAGGCCCGACTGCTGGGGAAGGGGGTGAATCGACTTACCTTGCGGTCGGAGCCTGACTGCAACTTAATCTGGAGAAATGAGCGGGGAGGGTGGGGGTGTGTGCCACCAAGTGCCTGAGCGACTGTTGACTTCAGTTGCTCCCCAGCAAGAGGACTTGATTTCAACTGGTGTTTTCGTTCAGAGGGGAGCGTGAGCATCCCTGAGGCTGAAAACCCCCTGCCCAGAGTTAAGCAGGTGGGACTTGGTCTCCTGGAGGGGTTTCCTGGAACTGGTGGGCAGAGGCTTGAAAACCAACTCTCATGATGAGAAGCCTTCCCACGGATTCCGTCTTTGCAGGCCTGTGGACCTCGGAAGGGTCCTCTAGGTCTCCAGTCGTTCAGAGGTTTCTTGTAATTGAAATGAGGCTGCAGCTGACTCTGCCTCCCCCAGATGTGGCTGTCACTGCAGTGGTTGCTGCTTCACAAGCACCATTTTTAGAGACCATGGGAATCATTTTAGTACCTGCATCGAAGGTATGTCTTTCCCCCAAATAAGCACCTGAATAAATAGGGTCAGTTTTGCAAATATCTGTACTAACTATGTGAATGTTCCACAGGTCGTTCAGACGGATCGTTGACATCTGGTTTCTCTCTGCTATTCTTGAACTGGCTTCAGAGAAACCGATTTTAGTAGAGTGCCAATTGAGGCCCTTTTAATAAGGGGTTCGGGTTTCTAAGAATGTTCTTACCCTGGAGTTCATTTTGTCAAGAGGCCGAATTGTTTCTCCAGGTCCCAGGAGAGGACAGGTTTCCACAGCAGGCATCCAGAGGCCCGAGTTTCCCATCCTGTCTCTCATATTCCTTCAGGGAGGCCCCGGTGAGCGGGGAGCAGAAAGAGGGCAGTGGTCAGGAGGCCTGTATGTAGAAGGAAGGTGTTGGGAAGTTGTTACCTAGCGTTCCCTCTCAATTTGTGATTGCTAAGGATTAGCCTGGTTCTCTCCATGAAGGAAATTTCTTGGTGGAGATTAAGTCTAGAAGAAGAACTGATTCACTTGAGTTTTGTAAAGCCACTCTGGCTTGAGACCTGCTAGAAACGGTGTTTCTTTGCTATGTCAGGAGATGGTGCAGTGCAACCTCTAGAGACTATGCCTGTTTTTTGTTGTTTTTTTTTTAAACAACCCTACTGTAATTAATCTCTTGTCACAAGTTGCACTTCGAGTACACTTTGGCTTCCCTTCAGTCCTCAAATTCCAAATGGCTGTTGAGGTTGTGCAGGGTCACTCGCACCACGACAGGGCTCGCTGTTCAGAATGACAGCCTCACTAGGACCTGACGGCCTCCTGGAGGATGGAGTCAGCGAGCTGTTTCCGGCTCAGCTTGCCGCGTGCTGTCTGCAGAGCTTTTGTAGGGCCATCAGGGAGGGAGACCGACAGATCACATCTCGAGCTTTCTGATGTCACTGATGGTTCTCCTGGTTCTCCCCACCCTCCCCAAACAGTTTGCTCAGCCTGTAGAGCAGTGAATCACCCTAAAAGGTTCCCCTGAGGGGAGGCTAGGTGGACAGCAGGCTACTCTGGGCCCCTGGGCCTGGCCACTTCTGCCCTTATTGGTGAGGAGCTTTGCTCTGTCACATTTTCTTGGCCAATCTTTAACGCCATTGAGATGTTTGTGTTGCTTTTTATTTGAGGATTGGAAAAGACTTTGATGCTGGGAGGGATTGAGGGCAGGAGGAGAAGGGGACGACAGGATGAGATGGCTGGATGGCATCACTGACTATGGACGTGAGTCTGAGTGAACTCTGGGAGTTGGTGATGGACAGGGAGGCCTGGCGTGCTGCAATTCATGGGGTCGCAGAGAGTCGGACACGACTGAGCAACTGAACTGAACTGAATAGGCTTAAAAACACAACTAGTATCTAAGAGTTTTCCTTTTGCAGTTTTTTGTCATGAGAATGAGTCAGAATAGTGAAAGACTGTTTATTTAATTATAACCTACAACTAATCTCTTCCCACATCTGTAACCACACTCTAACTGTAAAATATTAAATATACAAACAAAAGCATGCTCCTTTGCTGTGGTGGGCTCTTTGGTTTTCAGTTCAGGAACTTAGAGAAAATGTTTCCTATACCTGTTCACCGTGGGACAGAGGGCAATAAAATCATTACTGGCCTGGAAACTTATCTTTTCTAAGCGGGATAGGGAGGCAGGGAGATCAGAGATGCTTTCCAGGTCACCAAAGGGCTCTGTCAGTAGCACCAGGATTCCTCGGAATTACTCTTGAAATACAGAATATGCTTACCAGATTTTTTAAAGTAATGTTTCAAAATATAAATGAAGATGTTACAAACTAAAAACACATGAAGTATATGAAGATTTCCTGCAAATTGGTAAGAGAAAAAGAACTCAGTGGAAAACTAAGCAACAATGAACAGGCATTTCGCAGAAGAGGAAATAAAGTGCTCAACCTCAGTAGTCAAGGACCTGCATCAGGACTACAAAGAAAATACTATTTTACACCCATCCAAACAGCAAAGATCGAGAAGCCTGACAAACCAGTTGCTGCTAAGTTTGTGGGTCTTCACATGTTACAAATGAGAGTCACTGAGTACAGCCACTGTGGGAATTAATTTGAAATGAGCATTAGCCTGAAAATTGAATGGTCCCACACTCTAGCCCAGCGGTTCCTCTCCCAGAGATGCACCCAAGAGAAATAGCCCCACAGCTTGTGTTAATTTTATACACACACACACAAACCACTTTACAAATACCTATATCCAGAATAGAAAACAGTTTTTTAACTATGTATAGCACAGGGAACTATATTGAGTATCCTATGATGAACCATAATGGAAAAGGATTTTTTTTTCTTTTTTAGAAATGTGTATGTATAACTGAATCACTGCTGTATAGCAGAAAGTTATACAACACTGTAAGTCAACTATACTTCAATTTTTTAAAAGTACTTTGAAGGCTAAAAAAAATATGACAAAAACATCACTTAGTTATGAGGGAGGCAGAAGAATGAAGGAATATTCTTGGTTCTGCTGGGTAGTGAGCTTAGGACCAAAGAGAAATGTCATAAATGCCTGGGCGTGACGGGGGGCAAGAGTGATTCTTGTTTGCATCGTAAAGGTTGAGAGTGGCAGCAGCTTTATAGACAGACTCCAGGGGCTTCGAGAATGTTGTATATGCTTCTCAATGTGCATATATCTGAAGAAAGTCCATCACTTCCCATCAGCCTTGAAAGGATGCCCCAGAAGATTCTCAGGGTTAGAACTTAAGATCTTAGAACTGCTGTGTTACTACTTAGCTTGCTTCTGTAACAATTGTGCACACAACTGACACTCAGCTGTGAGCTGAAAAGCCGGACAGTCCTGTTTGGAGTGATGAAGACAAGATGGTGGTGATGGCTGTATGGAGCTGTGAATAATTAATGCCTCTGAGGTGCCCACTTAGAAGTGGGAAAAAATGGTAAATTTTATGTTACATGTATTTTGTCACAAAAAAAAATACCAGAAACCACTGAATTGAAAAAAGAGTTGGGGGCACTAGTATCTATATAACTGGACACAAAATGGCTATTGTGGAGAGGGGTTGAAATGTCTAGTTTTTTAAAGCTTATCTTCTAACTCACATCTGAATGATCTATAAATAGAACTTGGAGGAATTAGAATTGCCTACAAGGGGGCAGTGGAGCCTTCTGGATTCAGGAGTGGATTCAGATTGAGTGGCTCCTCCTCCCACTCAATTTCAAAAAGCGTCTTTGGGTTGAGAGACCCTTGTTTTTTATAGATGGAAAATGGGCTCAGAGAGGATCTTGGGTGCCACTGTGGACGGACCCTGAGACTTTGCTGGCAGTCAGCAGTCGACTCCGCATCCTCCATAAATAAGAAGGCCCTTGACAGAAGCCAGAATGTGAAGCAGAGCTCCATTCCCACTAGACACGTTGGACCTCCTGTCCATCTCTGCAGATAGAGAAACCTGGGCAAGCACACAGCCCAAGGTTGGATGGAAACCAACACAGACTTGTCCCAGTGGGTGAGGAGGGGCCAGGCAGGCGGTCCCAGCGAGCCCCTGAACCCATGAGTGGTGAAAAGACAACAGGCTTTGGGGTCTGGGTTGAAATCCAGCTTAGCCTCTCAGCCTTCAGCCAGCTTGCCTAAGAAAACGAAGGTCTTCTTGCAAGAGTTGCCAAGGGACTTACACATAGTGCTGCCCCCACATGGAATGAGGGAGGCACCCACGGTTCTCAGGCGCAGGTTTGGAACTCTGGTGAGGTTGGCTTTAGTCCTGCTGACCCCACTTGCAGGGGTGAGGACAACCAGCACTCGGGGCCCACGAGGTAGCCCAGGTCCCCACGCCACCCTTCTCCCCCACAGGGTGGCAGCAGTGAGCACCCAGCCCTGGCGGTTTTGGTCTTCCCACTGGGCCTCATTCCTAGCCTCACCTGGCAGGGCTGGACTGGGACCAGAAGAGAAACCCCGTCCCAGCAGAGAGGGGCCCAGAGCTGGGGAGCTCAGGCTCTGAGATGCCAGACAGATGGGGGGTTGAGGTGCGACCCCTGAGGGCTTCCCTGGGGCCCCTAGCAAGTGGGGTAAGAGTCCAGCGGCCTTGGGCACGTTGTTCAGTGACCACTCACAGGAGGTGCTGGGGGACCCAGCCACCTGTCCAGCACCTCCTCACCTCTACGGCCGGATGCTGGGGCAGCAAGTGGAGAGAGTGGCTGGCTCTGCACCTCTATGAGCCTCATCTGGAAAATGGGAGTAAGGGGGCCCCTGGGTCTGGAGGAGCGGCCATGCGTGTCCTTCCTTCTGCCCTTCACCTGGGGCTCCCTTCCTCTGGTGCCGGTGTCTGTCCACTCCGTCCATCTGTCTTTGCCTCTAGCCGTTCGTTACGTCTGCCCTGGCATGTGTCTCTGTGTGTTTGTGTGTCTGTGTTTCTCTTTCTCATTCTTTAGCACGTGTATCTCTTTCTTTGTGTGTGTGTGTGTGTGTGTCTCTCTCTGGTTTTCTTTGTGTGTGTGTGTTTTGGTGTGGGCGTGTATTTCTGTGTGTGTGTGTGTGTCTAGTGTGTCCGTGTCTCACTCTCTGGCTGCCTGTGTGTGTCTGTGTTTCTCATTCTTTAGCACGTGTATCTCTTTCTTTGTGTGTGTGTGTCTCTCTCTGGTTTTCTTTGTGTGTGTGTGTTTTGGTGTGGGCGTGTATTTCTGTGTGTGTGTGTGTCTAGTGTGTCCGTGTCTTACTCTCTGGCTGCCTGTGTGTGTCTGTGTTTCTTTCTCATTCTTTAGCACGTGTATCTCTTTCTTTGTGTGTGTGTGTGTGTCTCTCTCTCTCTGGTTTTCTTTGTGTGTGTGTGTTTTGGTGTGGGCGTGTATTTCTGTGTGTGTGTGTGTGTCTAGTGTGTCCGTGTCTCACTCTCTGGCTGCCTGTGTGTGTCTGTGCAAGCACCCCCATTTCATTCTTCACTGCCTTTCTCCTGTCTCTCTGTGTGTCTCTTCCTCCCTGAGATGGGGTTTCACGTGTGTGTATTCAGCGAGCATGTTGCGTGCGTTT
This sequence comes from Ovis aries, assembly GCF_016772045.2. Lineage (NCBI taxonomy): Eukaryota > Metazoa > Chordata > Mammalia > Artiodactyla > Bovidae > Ovis > Ovis aries. The sequence goes on along the minus strand of NC_056077.1, from coordinate 33,648,526 downwards.
GTGTTTCCACGTCTCTCTCTGTCTCTGGGTATCCCCGCCTCCGTCTATTGCAAGCAGGGCCTGTCCGGCAGAGCAGCGGATGTGTGAAGGCTGATTCAGTGGCTGACAGGAAGCCCGCCGCCCTGCCTGCTGCCCGCCAGTGTCTGTGGCGTTGGCATCGGCTCGTGCAGGTGTGCGTGCTCAGGATGAGGTGGCCACGGTGAGGAGGCCCCCCGCTTCAGGTAAGCCTTTCCCAGGGGTACCTGGAGCCTGGGCCTGAGGCCAGGGTCCTGAGGCTGCCCCCCGACACCCCAGGGGGATGGGAGAGGCCCTGTTGTCCTGGCAGGAGCATCTGGTTGCCCGTTGGGTGGGCCGGGAAGAAACCAGGACGCCCCACACCTCCTGTCCTGGTGCCCCCCGGCTAGGGGCCCCTTGCCCCAGCCCCTGCAGCACCCCAGGGGCAGTTGTTTCTGGGGCTCCGGCCCCTCTCCTGCCCTCGCCTTCCCCGGCCCAGCCTGCACAGCCCTGGGAAGCACCCAGGGTGGTCCCATCACTTCCAGAGACTGCTGAGGGGCCAGGACAGGGATCCCGGGGTGGGGGGGGCTCAGGAGCTTTGGTTTCTTCATCTGTAAAATGGGACTGTAACGACCCTGCTGCGGAGCTACGGGATGATGGGAGAGGCGCTCCAGGCGAGGAGGCCGAGGTCCTGCCCCAGGCCCGGAGGAAGAGCTGCCCCGGCCGCCCCCCCCCCAGCCCCCAGCCTGGCCACCAGGTGCCTGCCTTGGGGGCTGTTGAGAAGATACAGGCCCTGGGGTGCTCCCAGGGCTCTGCTCTGTCAATGGGAGGCCATGGCCTTCCCCTTCCCCTTCCCCTTCCCCTGCCCAGAACAGGAGCTTCCCTGGGGCCCTGCACCAGGCGCCTGAGCATCAGCCACCTCCATTAGAGACCTCTGGTGAGCCTCATCTGAAGGCCAAGGTTCTTTGGGGAAACAGAGCAAAGCCCAGCCGATAAAGCCTTCCAAGGGCTGGGATGGGAACCTCTTGACTCCATCCCTACCCCGCAGCCTGCCCTTTGGCCCCGGCAGGCCTCAGTTACCCCATCCACAGCAAGAGGAGGGCTGGGGGGCTGGGCAAGAGGGACGCCAAGGGCCTTTGGGGGCGGGAGGCTGGGTGCTGGGGCCGCTCAGCCCAACCCTGAGAGCTCTTCCGCCGTGGGCTTGTTGCAAACCTTGTTCATCTGAAAACTGCCCACTTCCCTTTCTGCTATTTTGGCCTGCAGGCCTGGGGCTGCGGTGGCCTCCTCTCCCCTCCCCACTCCACCCCGGGCGGCCTGGCCCCCGGGGGCCCTCCTGGCGCTGCGGGGGCCCAGCCCCTCTCCTTTCCCCCGCTGCCACCCCACCTGTTCTCAGACCTGGGTGGGAAAACAAGCAGAGAAGACAAGTTGAGTCCGTCTTGGTCTCGGGGAAGAGGCAGTCCTAGTTTCTTCCTCAAATGAATCTTTTTTTTTTTTTTTCCAAATGAATCTTTTAAAAACCATATTGTGTGAGTCTTTTTTAAAAATGTAATTTAAAAAAGGATTTACAGGAAGGAGTGTAGGCCTAGAGTCCACCTGCCCTGAGTACAGGTCTTGGCTCTGACTGCTCAGCTGTGTGACCTTGGGCAGAGTACTCACCTCTCTGGGCCGCCCTCTCCTCCCTTGGAGAAGAAAGGAGCCGACCTCTCCGAGGGGATGCCGTGTGGCTCTGTGACAACTGCGGGGCCGGGTGCAACAGCCACGCTCGCCTTCAGATCCCAGGGTCTCCCAGGGTCCCAGCACGACGCCCCTCCTGGGGCAGGCTCAGGCCTGTGTGTCTGGGGGAGCAGGCAGGGAGGGCTTCAGGCAGGGTTGCCCCATGCTGTCCAGTGCAGGCCAGCCAGCCAGGATGCAGCTAACCCCTTCCCATCCTGCGGGGACCGTGATGATGACAAGTCACGGTGGGCACAGCCAACTGTGCCCCACACCAGCCATCAGCAGCGCCTCCAGGTGTCATCTCAGCACTGGGCCTCCTATGACGAACCCGAGGGTTGTGTCATTTTTTCCCTCCATTAACAGGGTGACCGGTGGCATTGGAACTCAGCTGCTGGGGCAGAATTTGTGTTCTCATGCCCTGCCCCCTTCCCTCACACAGTGCCAGGCGGGGGGAAGATGGACCAGGGCTAGGAGCATGCCTGACTGTGGCTCATCCCAGAACAGCAGAGCCAGGAAGCAAGAGGGCTCTCTGGTGTTTGGGGGTCCTCGGGGAGGGAGGGCAGCAGAGCTCAGCAGCCCAGATCCTCGGGCCTTGAATGCCAAGCTGAGTATGTGGACTTGCCCCTGGGGTCTCAAGCAGACCCCAAGGGTGGCCAGTGCTGGACCCTTGTCCCACGGGAGTAACCCCCCGTGGGTCTACCCCCAAACCTCCTTGGGGGCAGAAAGAGCCTTCATCTCGACCCAAAGATAAACGTGTCAAGGGTGGGCACTCAAGGGAACTGTCCAAACCAGCTGGCCGGAAGTGTGACACTCAGCAAGTTTCTCTTCCTGAAACCCTGACTGTGGTCCAGGCTGGATGTGTGTGTACTCTCCACAACTGTTGGAGGAAGGCCCTGGTCGATCCCAGTTTTACAGATGAGCAAAGTGAGGCCAAGAGACCCTGAGATACAGGTAGGGGTCCCCCTGTCCAAGACCAGGGGCTCCCAACCTCACCAGCCCTGGATGGACTTGGGCCTTGGCTGGAGGCCCAAGAGGGAGGCGGCCCTGGACCAGAGGGAGGTCTGGGGAGGGTGGAGGGTATGCGGCCTGGGAAGACGGTGCCCCAGCTCCTAGAGGACGGGGAGCTGAGGTCCCCTGGAACAATATCCTGGGGGTGACCGGTCCATCCTCTCTCCTTATATGGAGGCCACTGGGTCCCAAGGTCTGGGAATGGTGGTGTTCCCACAGACTCACTTGGCATTTGCGGGAAGGAGAGGTAATTTCTGCATGACGGGCCGCTGACAGAGGCTGAGCCCTGCACGGAGATTTCCTGTCAGCTTTGAAACGGGGATTCAGGAAGCTTGGGGTGGTGAGCGGGGCCACAGGGTATGGTGCAGTCCTCTGGGGGAGCCAGAAAGAAGGAGGAGGCCTGCACAAAGCTCGGGTCTCCTTCAGCCTTGCCTCCCGCAGCTGTGAAGCGAGAAGCCTCCTCCCAGGTGGCCGAGGCGGGAGGCACAGGTGTTCACAGAGGGGATGCTCCATAGCATGGGGTCCACGTGCCCACCGTGGGGCACAGGCCCCGCAGGACCCCTGCTGTCCTCTGCCTACTGTCACTTTGCAAAGGAGGCTGAGTCTCTTTAGAGTTGCAACAAATCTCCCTGGAGGGCCCCTCAAGAGGGCTGAACTTGCACTCAGCAGGCCTTGCTAGGTGGCTGCCTGCAGCTTTGCTGAGGCCCCGAGGCTGGGACCAGCCACTGACCACAGAGTGGCCTCTTAACCCCATCTCCCAGTACATTCCTCTACCAGCCACCAAAGTCCCTCCGCCCAGGCGCCCTTCCCCCCTTCCTGGTCTCAGGCCCACCTCCTCCGAGAAGCCTCCCTGACCTTCCTCCCAGCTCCAAGGACAGGAGGAACCAGAGCATCTGGGTAGACAGGCATTTTAGGAATGGAAAACGCACCCCCAGCTTCCCCAGGAGGCCTTGGGTGGGAGCAGAGAATCACCCTAGGGTGGATGGGGGCTCTGGTGTAGAAGGGGCAGTGGACTCTGAGCTTGGGGAACAGCGCTGGGTTCGCAGGAGGTTTTATCACAGGATGAAAGAACAGAACAAGCATTAGGGTCTGGAGTCCTTGCATGCGTGCTGGGTCACTTCAGTCATGTCTGACTCCTTGCGAAACTGTGTGGACTGCAGCCCACCGGGCTTCTCTGTCCATGGGATTCTCCAGGCAAGAATACTGGAGTGAGCTGCCATGCCTTCCTCCAGGGGATCTTCCTGACTCAGGGATCGAACCCTCATCTCTTAAGTCTCCTGCACTGGCAGGCAGGTTCTTTACCACTAGCACCTCCTGGGAAGCCCCTAGGGTCTGGAGGCTGGCATTCAAATCCTGCCTTTCCCCTTTGCAGCTGTGGAATTTGAGGCTTCCGTTTCTCTGTTTGTGAAATGGCTCTAGCCTCCCCCTCGCGGGGTGGCTGGGTGGACTAAGCAAAGGTGTGCGTGGGAGTGTGCGCTTACAGGCAGGTTTCCAGAACCTTCCAGCACTTGATGATGGCCCTGGGGGACCTGAGGTGCAGGTCTGGGGTCAGATGAGCGGACAGGGCTGGTTCTGACCCGTCTGGTCCCAGAGCAGGGAGGGTAGGGGACGCTGGGCTGTCAGGGGACAGTTGGGGGAGGGTTCCTAGCAGGGGCAGCCCTGTGGCCCCCACCCTGGCTCACAGTGCCCCCTGTCGCAGCCCTGCAGGAAGAAGAGCGTCCCGGAGTGGACATGAGCACGGACACAGAACTGCTGTGGCCGGGGGCTGCTCTGCTGCTGCTGCTGGGGGCAGCAGCCGGCCTGTGTGTGCGCTGTTCCCGCCCAGGTAAAGCCTGGGGGTCGTGGACCTGTGGGAGGAGTGCGCGGTGTCCCCAGAGAGCCGCTCAGGCCCAGACCCGGCTGCTCGGAAGGGGCAGTCAGATAAGCCTGGGGGCGCAGAAGTGAAACCCAGGGACACGGCCCCTGATCGTTCTCTGAAGACCACGGGTCTGACTGAATGGGAGTGTTGGTTCTCCGGGGTCAAAGGCATCTGTCTGCGCATGGATTGTGCCGGACAAGGGAGGGGAGAGGGGGCTGGGCTGTCTGCCTTCACGGTCCACTCTCCTAAGTAAATGGTGAGCAAACCTCGCCAGGGTCAGGTGGCCCCCAGCGATGAGTGGCTCAGCCCCCATGTCTGGTCTGAGGCCTGCCCAGGGCAACAGGGGAGATGGTTGGGCCTCGATCTCAGCTCCCACCTGGCCCTGGGGGGCGGGATCAGGGAACTGGCTAATCTGGTCCTGCTCTTGCAGGTGCAAAGAAGTCTGAGAAAATCTATGAGCAGAGGAGTCTGTGAGTGTCTCCCCAGCCCAGTGATGCTGTGTGTCCTGCCTGGGCGGGGGCCGTCCCTGTGGGCCTCCCCTCAGGCACCTCGCCCCCACCCCTCACCCCTTCACTTTCACCTTCTCCATGCTGGGCTCCAGTGGGTCCTCAGCACTTAGGGGAGGGTGAGGGGGGAGGGTGAGGAGGTGCCCAGGGACCGCCCAAACCCTGCCCCAGACTAGTTGGGGAGGGTGGGAGGCACGCTCCAGTGAGCCCAGGAGCGTCTCCAGAAATCCCCGCCGTGACCCCACCCCAGTGGGAACTAGGCTGTGCTGGGGGGTTGACAGAGGAATCCCGCCCTCCCGTTGCAGGGACAGGGACCAGGGACCAGGTGCTGGGTCCGAGACAGCATGTGGGCATGAAACTTGGGGGGATCACGGAAGGCCTCCTGGAGGAGGCGGGAAGAATCTGAAGAGACAGAAGGGAAAAGGGGGACATTCCAGAGAGAGAGGGGACATTCCAGAGAGAGAGGGAACAGTGTGGGCAATCACTGACTTCAGGCCGGGGTGGACACTGCCTCGGGTTTGATGCAGCTGGAGTGAACATGTCTTGAGAGTAGTGAGCTGAATTCGGAGGAAGGAGAGTCTTGAACGTGGCCCGAGGCCTTGGCCTTTGTCCAAAGGGCCAAGGGGAGTCGCGGGAGAGCTGGAAGCAGGGCAGTGGTCAGGGGAGATGAAACATGAAATGCTGGCACTGACCCCAGAGCGTCAGGACCCTGGCAGGAGGGCTGCGGCCAGCGGTGTGCCGGTGGAGGGCTCCGAGACCTGCGTGCACACACGTGCACAGGCCTGCACGCCCACGCACACCCACTGGCTCCCCCAGCGCTCATTCATGCATGCACTTCTCACACACACACAGGGCCTGCTTGCACGCCTGGGCAGGCACTCACATACAAACTCGCTCACACACCCTCTTCTCATTTCCTTTTGCAACTGAAAAACCACAGTGAGATTTGAAAATAGAATTTTCCCATCCATGCCCACTCCAAGGGCTGGGGCCGGACCTTCCCAGCCTTTTGGGGTCCCGTGGTCCTCTGGCTCGCCAGCCCACAACCTCCACTGGGGGCGTGGACTGGACTACCCTGGTGCCCTCCCCACTGGCCACACCCCTGCCCCAAGCCAAGTTCCTCAAAATCTTCCCTCTCCCCTCCTCCCTTAGCCCCTGCCCACTCACTCCAGTCCCCCGATTAATCTTAGAACTGAAGATCTTCAGAGGCACAAGCTAAACCTCCCCATGTGGGAGGTGGAGAAAGAGGCCTGAGTGGGAGGAGATCAGAGGGGAGACTTGGGCTCTCCCCGCCTCACTTGGGTTCAGTCCTACCAGCCTGTGCCAGGCCCAGCTCCTGTATCATTTCCTCTGGGAAGCCAGGCCAGACTCTCTTCTGTGGATTTAGGGCCTTGTTCCTAAATCAGATCACTTTCACCCCTCAAGAGCTCCTGAAGACTGGACCAGGTCACCATTCTGGTCCATGGAAGAAACCCAAGAGGCTTTTATAATTAGCTAATCTGCTCCACTATCCTTAGTGGTGGCATTCATTCCCAAAGGCACTTCATGGGCCAAAATGTCAGCTAAAGCTCCAGCCCTCATCTCTGCATTCCATGCAGCAGTAAGAATGAAGAAGGAAGACAAAAAGGGTGCATCCCAGTTGGGAGTGCCTCCTTATTTAGGTTTCACATATAGAATATTTAATTTCTATTTCTGTATACCCTATACCAAGCTTACCAATGAACATTTAATTTCCATCTGTCATCACACAGTTCATCCCCTTTACCAATTTTGCCCTCTCAACGTTGGTAAACACTACTCTTCTCTCTGTACCCACAAGTTAGTTTTTGTTTGGTTTGTTCATTTATTTTGTTTGTTTTTTATATTTCATATACGAGTGAAATCATACGGAATTTTTCCTTCTCTAACTTATTTCACTTAGCATAATACCCTCAAGGTCCAACCGCATTGTCACAAATAGCAAGATTTTATCTTTTTATGGGTAAATAGTATTCCGTGGTGTATATACGCCACATCCTCTTTACTCACTCATCTATGTGTTGATGGACACTTAGATTGTCTCCGTGTCTTGGCTATCGTAAATAGTGCTGCAACAAACACAGGGGCACGTATCTTGTTGTTGTTCAGTTGCTAAGTCATGTCAGACTCTGCAACGCCATGGGTTGCAGCATGCCAGGCTCCTCTGTCCTTCACTATGTCTCAGAGTTTGCTCAAATTCAAGTCCATTGAGTCAGTGATGCCATCCACCCATCTCATCTTGTGCCTCCTCCTTCTCCTCCTGCCCTCAATCTTTCCCAGCATCAGGGTGTTTTCCAGTGAGTCAGTTCTTCGCATCAGGTGGCCAGAGTATTGGTGCTTCAGCATCAGTCCTTCCAATGAGTATTCAGGGTTGATTTCCTGTAGGATTGACTGGTTTAATCTCTTTGCTGTTCAAGGGACTCTCAAGAGTCTTCTGCAGCATTGTATACAGCTTTTCAAATTAGTTATTTCATATTCTTTAGATAAATACCCAGAAGTGGGATTGCTGGATTATATGGTAGTTTTATCCTTAGTATTTTGGGGCATCTCCATATTGAATTTATAGTGACTATACTAATTTATATTCTCCCCCAATAGCACACAAGAGTTTCCTTTCCTCTACATCCTTACCAATACTTTTTATTTCTTGCCTTTTTGATAATATTGTTGTTCTATCAGGTCTAAGGTGAAACTTCACCGTGGTTTTGATTTGCATTTATTTCCTTCATAATTAGTGATGTTGAACATCTTTTCATATCTGTTGGCCATTTATAAGTCTTCTTTAGAAAAATGTCTATTCAGCTCCTCTGCCCATTTTGTTAATCAGGTTGTTTTTTGGTTGTTATGAGTTGTTTATATATTATATTATAAGGGACATTAAGCCCTTATCAGATATATCATTTGCAAATAGCTTCTGCTCGGCAGACGGTCTTTTGGTTTCATTGATGTCTTCCTTGGCTGAGCAGAAGGTTTTTAGTTTGATGTCGTACATTTATTGGGAAATAGAGCCCTATAGATGGGTGTGTGATTGTCTAAATATAAATCAGGTTCTGTTTGAAAGGAAGAAAGTGATAGTTAGATGTCTAGCTGTGTTTGCGAAGCCCTGAAGTTGCCTCTAAGCCCTGAAGTTGCCTCATCCGTTACTGGGGAATAAATGGCATGTTTGAACATCTTCAGGACACTGTGCTCTCAAAGGAATCTTAAACATTCCTGGGGTGGTAGGTGGCGGGGGCAGCCTCTTTGTTGCTCCTGGTTGAAGTCATCACCAGGTCCCTGAGCAGCTCTCCCAGCCCTGCCCACAGACCTTCCTGACCATCTACGTGTCTGGTTGGCTCCAGCCCAGGCCTGTGTGAGAAGGGTGGGCACCAGTGGGCAGGCAGGGGGGCTGTATGGACGAGGAGACCATCAGGAAACCCGGGATCTGAGTCCTGGAGGGCTGGCAGCACCCCCTCACTCTCGCCGTGGTCTGTCCATCCCTGTCCATCTGTTCTCTCTGTCCTGGGGCTGTGGGAAGCCAGGCCCTGACTCAGCACAGCTCTGTGTGTTTCCAGGCAAGAGAATCAGCAGAGCTTTGCAGTGGCCCGGACCTACACCCGTGAGTCCCCTGGCAGACGGGTCCCAGGCTGGGCTCAGGGTTGGGGGTGTCAGCCTCAAAGTCCCTTTCATCCTCATTGTTCTGAGGCTGTGGCCAGGCCTGATCGGGCTGGGTGATGGGGTGAAGGGACTACACCAGCCAGCTGGTCTGGGGCCCAGCCAATACCCCCTCATCCTTTGCAGTGGTCAGGGAGGCCTGGCCCGGGGACACGGCCTCCAACATGGAGTTGACAAGGTAGGAATGAGCCCCCAAACCCACACCCAAGGGAGGTGATGAGGAGGGCCCTGGGGAGTCCCCACCTGGCAGAGCCCAGGCCAAGACCCTGCTCCTTCCTCAGACTTCAGAGCCCCAGTTCTGATTCTGAGGGCACCACCAGGGGGGCTGTGGGCTCCAGACCCCCGGGAACCCCAGGGGCCTCCTCCCAGCCCCTTCTCAGCCCTGCCCCCGCTCCCATGCAGGAAGGACAAGCTGCTGCGGTTCTCGCCCAGCCTCGAGGGTGAGTGACCTGGGACACGGGTAGGGGCTGGGGCAAGATGGGACAGAGACAGGTGAATACCTGGTGGGACAGGTACTAAGCACGAGGCCTTCCCAGAGGAGAGACATGCCAGCTGGGCTGGGAGGCCTGATGGCTGGCCCAGTGGGGCGAGGGGACAGAGAGCAGGTGTGAAGGTGTGAAGACTGGGAAACACCTGGAGGGGCCCAGGCTGGGGAACCAGCATTGAGCCAATGGGCGTGGACTTTTCTTCCAGATTCTTCATCCCCCAGGTACCAGTACTTCAGCAAAGGTAGGTGGGTTCTGGGCAGGAGGGGGCTGCTGTGCGGGCCCACAGCCCCTGCTGCAGCCTGATTCTCCCTCCCTCCCGCAGGAAGCAGACCCAGATCAGAGGAATCCTACATGTGAGCGGCCTTCTGTGGGCCCTGGCCACCTCCGCCCCGCCCTCAGCTTCCTTCCGCGAGAACCGCCTCCTGCCCTGGAAACCCGTGGGCCCGGGCAGGCTCCCTGCAGCACCGTGGTCCCTCAGAAGACCTTGGCTTCATGGGGACGAGGCCGGGGCAGGGACGCAGCCCTGCTCGGGGGCGGGGCCGTCTGGAGTGGGCGGGGCCACCTGAGTGGGCGGGGCTCACCCTGCGTCGGCTGACCGTCCAGAGGAAGGGCCCCCCAGGACATATCCTTCTGGGCTCCCTGTTGGGTAAACTGAGGTTCTGGGGCGGGAGGCGACTTGCCCGAAGTCACCCGGCGCGGTGGCTGGAGCCAGGCCACCACGCTCTCAGCCCCAAGGTGGCTCAGGGGTGAGACCCTGGCTGAGCCCCGCACGGGCTCTGGGGGCAGTGACGACGGGGGGTGGGGCAGCCGTGGTCTCACCGCCCCCACGTGAAGCCCGCATCCCCACCACGGGCCTGCCCCGCAGCTGGTGCTGTGTCTGTGTTTTCTTGTCAGAGACCCCACCTCCACGGACTATTACAATTGCGATCCGTTCCAGAAGCCCGTGGAAGGTGAGGCAGAGGAGGCAGCGAGGGCAGATCAGCTTCAGAGGCCACACCCTCGGGGCTGGGCCAGAGAGGGTTCGGAGGACCCGGGAGGATGACGAGGACCGAGGAGGATCTGGGAGGATCCGGGAGGACTGAGGAGGACGAGGAGGACCGAGGAGGACCGGAGAGGACCTGGGAGGATCTGGGAGGACCTAGGAGGACCGGGGAGGACCTAGGAGGACCGGGGAGGACCTAGGAGGACCGGGGAGGATTGAAGAGGCCTGGGGGAGGACCAAGGAGGACTGAGGAGGATCTGGGAGGACCTGGGAGGATTGAGGAGGCTGGCACTGCGGGCAGGAGCTGAGATGCAGAGGAGGGCAGGGATGGGAAGGAGCAAGAGTCAGGGAGCAGAAGGGGAGCTGAGGGCAGGGACCGGGGTCAGGTCCCCTTGTCATTCAGGGCCCCCCTCAAGGCTGGGGACACATGGGTCCTTGGAGGGAGGCCCTGGAAGGGGCAGACTTGCTTGAAGGATGCCAAGCCCTGCTAGCCCTGAGGGTGCTGGAACCCTGGGCTCTTTACACCTTGGCTTTACAGAACAAGAGGGTGGGCAGTGCCTGCTGAAAGGGGCATAGGCCTGGACCCCCGCCTAGGCCGAGCTAGAGTGGGAGTGAAGGTCTTCTCACCCGCTGCGCTCCTATATTGAGGGGAAAGCCCTCACTTCTCAGAGCCTCTTCAACAAAGATGGAAGCTGGGTGGGGTGGTGTTTAGAGCTTAGCTTCCTCATTGGGGTATGGGGGTGGAGTGCAAAGCCAGGGTACCAGGCTCTGATATGCCACACCCAGCCTAGGCCCTGGGCAGAGGATCCTCAGCCTGCCCCCACTGCCTGAAGGGTTAGGCAGGTCCCTGTCTCCTGTGCCCCCAGTGGTTCTGCCTGCCCCTCTTGCCCGCAGAGAGATGGGTCTCCCTTCTCTTTAACTATCCACGCTGGGCCTGCCCCTCCCCAGAGCGTTCAGGGGTAGCTTTGAAAGACAGAAGGAGCCCAGGGTGGAAGCCACGGAGCCAGGCCTGTGCCCATTAAGACACTTGTCCAGGAGAATGTTCGAGGCCCTGTGGGACCCAGAGGGGGATTGATGAGACAGAGGGAGGGAGGAAGAGCCAGGCTTGCAGGCTTGTCAGGCAGGACCCACCAGCACCCCCCACCCTCTCCCCTCTCCCTGGCAGATGACGATGACACCAATTCCTATGAGAACGTGCTCATTTGCAAGCCAAAGAGAATGGACTCGGGTAAGTTTGCGCTGCTGGGGTCTGGAGCTCCCGCTGCAGGGTTCACCATGACCAGACCTTGTGTCCCGGGAGGAGGCCCCGTCAGTCCCTGGATCTCCCTCCCTCCCTCGAGGGTCTGCCAAGTGCATGAAGGATGCAGGCTGCCCCTCTAGAGGGGCGGCCACAGCACCTCGCTGGCCTGAGGAATGGCCCTGGTGGCTGTCCCTTCCCCAGCCCCTGTCCTGGTGCTCTCCCTGCAGAGGACGAGGGGTCTGAGGATTATCAGAACTCGGCGTCCATCCAGCAGTGGCGAGAGTCCAAGAGAGTCGTGGGTATGTGGCCGGAGCCCAGGCATTCCCGAATGGTCGCCTTCAGCTGGCTTGCACTGGAGGGGGCTGCCCTAGCCTGGGACACACAGTCAGGGGGAGGGGGAGAGAGGGGCGCTTAGGGGATCTGGGAGGATGAGCCCAGGTGGGCTCCCCCGAGGCCCGTCCAGCTGATCCCATGGCAAAGCTTCTGGTGCATCAGCGGCTACAGTGGCTCAGCCATGGCAGGACCTCCTTCGGCAGCACCGTGGCCTCTGAGGTTGGGTCCTCCTGGCCTGCTGCCCCGTCCAGCAGCTTGGATGGAATCGCACCTGCCCTGCTCTGGGCGGGACAGACTGCCAGCAGATCCCAGAGGGGATGGGACGGACACACTGCCCAGTGTAGCCTTTCCCATGCGCTGCTTGGTGCCATCTGCGGAGACAGGGCCGGGCTGAGCGTGTCCGTGCGAACCCTCTGACCATCTGCCCGTGGATCCGCAGAGCCAGCCCCACGGGAAGCGCCGCTTTCCCTGGCAGGAAGCCCAGACGAGGACGGGGAGCCCGATTATGTGAACGGGGATGTGGCGGCCACCGAAGCTTAGGGAAGAAGGTGCCTGGAGGAAGGTATGGTCCCGGCTGTGGGCTGCATGAGGGGGATCACACCCCCAGGGAAAGGTAGAGCACCGGGGCTGGAGGGGCACAGCGGGGGCTGTGGACAGCACTCATGGGTGCTGACGTGGGGTCGCTTCTTGGGGCGCTGGACCTCCCGACAAGTCCCTGCCCACCCCCAACTCTTGTGGCTGGTGTGGTGAGGTAACATATTTACGGCAGACACAAAGTCTCAGCCCTGGGGGTATCAGGAAGGGCGGGCTGGTGAGTCTGGGTGGGCCTCTGCAACCTTGGAGGGTGATTTAACCTCCCGTGACCCACTTCCTCCCTTGCAACGTGGAGCTACTGGGACCTGCGTCTTAGATGGGACACGCAAGACCCTCACAGAAAGCAGGGCCAAGGACTTCCCAGGTAGCCTGGTGGTTAGGACTCCGCGCTGCCGCTGCAAAGAACATGGGTTTGATCCCTGGTCGAGGAACTAAGATCCTGCATGCCACGTGGTGTAGCAGCAACCCGCCCCCCCCCCCCGCCAAAAAAAAAGAAGCCGCAGGACCAGGATGACTTGCCCATGCTAGACTCAGGAATGGCGTGGGATGGGGGGCTGGTGATGGTGCCCAGTGCTCACACACCACCCCTTGGCGCCCCCCAAGGCACAGAGAGGACAAGCCACCTGCCGAGGTCCCCACTTAGAGTGCGTGGAGAAGGGGATGGACACAGGAGCACGAAGATGTAGAAGCCCGGGCCCTGCCTCCGGAAGGGAGGGAGTCGATCTGAGGGTCCTGGAAAGGCTGCCTGAAGTCCTGATCTCTGGGACACAGGCAAGCCTGTCACACTGGGGGCAGGCCTGGGCCGTTTGAGAAACCAGCAAAAGGGCAGAGCCTGTGGTTCATTCCTTCACCCCGCACCTAGGGGGCACCTGCCAGAGGCAAGTTCTGCCTTAGGGGCTAGGGACACAGTGATAAAGAGAAGATACACAAATCCCTGTCCACTGAGAACTTCCATTCTGATGGGAGAGAGGAAACAAGAGAACTAGCTGGAAGAGGAGAGGGGAGAAGAGAGAAGGGAGGAGAGGGGAGGGGAGAAAGGAAATTGAGCAGTTAGGATGTTAGAGGTGGGGAGAGGCAGGAGGAATGTGGTGGGGCAGGGGAGGGTGCCGTCATTTAAGCTGGGAGGCAGAGAAGTCTTTCAGAGCTCCCCTCCTCACTCTTCTGGGGGAGGGAAGGACCCCCGACAGGAGCCTGACTCCTACAACAGGAGGGGAACAGAACAGAGCGATGGGGGAGTGGCAGAGGTGGAGGGCAGGGCCAGCAGCTGGGTTTTTTCTGAGATGGGGATGTGCTCGGCAGGGGAAGAGCGACTTGCTGTTTCTCGGGTATCACTGCCCACCATTGTGTAGAGACGTGAATACAGGGGAAGAGGAGGCAGGGAGGCCAGTGCCTTCGGGCAGGAACCCGGGAGGCCGCGGTGGAGGCAGACCGTTTGTGCAGCTGAAGGGGCTCCCTGACGCGCCGCGTGTCAGCTGCCAGGTGGAGTGAGGATTGAAGAGGCCTGGGGGTTTTGCCCGAGTCAAAAGAGAGGGCATCACTCTCTGCAGCTGAGATCAGGGAGGTGACCAGCAGAGCGGGTTTTGTGGGCAAGGCTGGTTTATGTCTGGGCCTGCTAAGTTGGAGATACCGTGCAGGAGGTTGTACGAAGTGGGGAGTTAAGAGCCCTGCGTCTGGATTCAGGGAGAGGGCAGGAGCAAAGAGGCTGTGCAGGTTCCTAAGAGGAGAGAAATTAGAGTACGCTGTCTGACACACAACACGGGGAGCCTTAAGTTTGGGGTCGGACTCTGGCTGGCTGGAATCTACACGCTCGACCTTGCACACAAGAAGGTCTGAACTGCACAAGCTGGTGTCCAAAGTGGCCTGATAAGACTGGAAAGGCCTAATTCCCGTGTTCAAGTAAGTGGAAGGGCCACCAGGCAAGGCTCGGGGCAGAGTGGAGTTAGGGCCTGGTACCTCTAGTCAAGTCCCTTCAGGAATTCAAACAGAAAGCAGGCACCTCCCTGGTGGTCCAGTGGTTCGGACTCCGAGCTTCCATGGGGATTCATTCCCTGACTGGGGAACTAAGATCCCCAGCCTCTCACCTTAAAAAAAAAAAAAAAAAAACAACGGCAGCTCCTGGCTCCTGGAATAAGAAACACGCTCATTTGATGGGCAGGTTCTCTGCTCACTGACCATCACTGTGTATCCTCCTGGGGCCAAGGGGACAAAGCATCAGGCCAGGCAAACCTTTCCCTCTTTTAACAAATACCTTTCCTCTTCATTGAAGGAGCCAGGGAACCATTTATCGCCTCCCCAGGACCCCTTCTCCAGAGCCGCTCAACTTCTACACTCCCTACTGCACTCCTGGGAGGGGTGTCAACGTGTCCTGAGGACCAGCCGGCTGGCCACGGGGCACCCAGCCCGGGAAAGGACAGTTATATGGAACCAACCTCTGACCGGCTCCCACGGGCAAGGCAGGAGCCTGGGGTCTGGCGGCTCCCGAGGTGGTCCCAAGCCCAGAACTGGGGGCAGCTGCATCCCCCTACCTGCATTGAAAACATCGTACTACATGGGTGTTCGTGTCCTTTTTTTTCTGCTTTGGATTTTGATCCCAAATTGCTTACTAACGTTGGTTGCCGGGATTTCATGATGGATAAGCTTGAACAGTTAATTTATGCAGGTGGAGTCGTATTTAATATTTTGCGTTTCTGGGTAGAGGTTGTGTAGTAACCTGTCTCCTTTAAGCATTACGCGTACTTCACTTCGACAGTTGGGGGTGCCCTGGCGCTCCTTTCTCTGGGCCTCGGTTGACTGAAGCAGAGATGAAGCCGCAGCTAACTTCGTGAACCTCTTGTGGGAGCATCCGCTGCGGGCAGACTGCGGAAGGGGCAGGCGGGGAGGAGTGGTCGGGGCCCCAGCTGACTGGGCAGGAACACGACCATCTCATGGGACAGGCGGGAGCCTGAGGGACCTTCTGCCTCAGAAAAGCCAGAGTCAGGGAGACAAAGCGCCTCCTCCGACCGAAACGTCTCAATAAACATTTCCAGTTTAAGAGCAGTGATGTTCCTGTCTGCTTTCCCTGCCTCACTGGAGCCTTCTAAGCCGATGAAGGTCAGGCTTGTTTCATACAAAGGGGCCCTGAGGGATGTCCCAGGTGGTCCAGTGGCAAAGACTCTGTGTTCCCAATGCAGGGGGCCTGGGTTCCATCCCTGCGGTCAGGGATCCCCCAGGCCGCAACTAAGAGTTCGCAGGTCGCAGCTAAAGAAGTGCCCAATGCCACAAAGAAGATGGATGATCTGGCATGCCGCGACCCGGCGCAGCCAAAGAAATACTTAGAACAACCCCAAAACTCTGAGATCTGGAGAGAAGGCTGGGGACAAGAACCTCTTTCCAGATGTCTCATCAGACATGAGACCGTTCTTTCCATGAGACACTAATGCTGCAAGTTTGGAAATTAGAGGAAAAAACCATCTAGGACATAGCTGTTGGCTGCCTGTCCCTTCACGCCCTGCAGCCCAGCCTCACCTGCAGGGAGGACAGCTTAGGCCTGAGCACAGGTGCGGCGGGGCTGCGGTGAGGCTCCAGCGGGAAGGGTCCTGCCACATCATTGAGTGTGGGAAGCTGGGGTGTCACAAAAAAATGGGCCCAGGCATCCCTTTGCTTCCCAAGGATCCCAGAGCTCCAGACAAAAAGTAAGACTGAGGAGGCAGGCAGCTCTCTCATGCTCAGCGTTTTCACTGCAGGGACTGGGTTCAACCCTTGGTCAGGGAACTAAGATCCTGCAAGCCACGCGGTGCGGCCAAAAAATTCATAATAAATAAAATTGAGAAGATGCGCTGAAGTATTTTGTAAAATTTCTGCTTGCAGTTTTTGAGGACCTTAACTTTTTTTTCCCCCTCTTAATCAAAACCCTAACCCAAAGAGCCAGTGACTTTGGAGACTTTCCTGTGACCATTCAGCAGCAACGTGGTCTTGACGCATTTCTAACCCCACCTGGGGATTTGCTTCAGAACAATCTGGGAGTGGGGTGGTAGGGTTGCTGGGCGGGAATACAGAAAGAACAAGACGGGAACGTGTTGGTAAACTGTTAAGATGAGTTATGTGAAAGTTCACCATATCATTCTCTATATTATCTATAATGATTATTTTCCATAATTTTTAAACATGGGGAAAAAAAACCAGCATTTTGCCAATAAACAAACAGAAAAGCAATTCTACAAAATTCACTGGGAAATTCTAAAGGAACAGATACACCCGGCTACACAGAAAAGGTGACCTGGAGGGAGGTTCCTCCGGGTCTATCTGCACTATTCTCCTAGGTGACTCCCCCACCCCCAATTTATTTATTTATTTATTTAAATTTTCTGGCTGCCCCTCAAAGCATGCTGGATCTTAGTTCCCCGATCAGGAATCAAATCTGTGCCCCTTGCAGTGTTAAGTCCAAAGTCTCCACCACTGGACCGCCAGAGATGCCCTCCTTGGTGGTTCTTGCCAAGCCCTTTCTGAAGGGCTCAGGGCCCCGGGCCGTTCTGACAGGCTGGTAAATTACAGCAAACCCTGCCTCACCCTGTGGGATTGTCCTTATGGCTTCCAGAAAAACTGAGATTAGCCTGTTCAATCTATTATGAAAACCACCTCTCTACCTGCAGGACGCTAGGGGTATACATGGGAGATAGGAGGCTGCTTTTCCTTGTGGCCTGGCACTGCCACCTTTCTGCCATAAAACTGTAAAGTTTTATTAGTAAAATGCCAACACAAGCACAGACGGGGGGCCATGTCCCGGAGGGTCTCCTCCCACCCTCTCACCCCATCGTGAGTCTGAGGCTGAGTCTGAACACTCCATGAGCAGGGGAGATGTGCTGGAAGCAAGGTGAAGACCAGGAAGATGCGCTCCAGGGCTGGTCCAGGGCATCACTTTTCCCAAAGCGAAGGCTGTGACTCTCAGCAATAAGGACTCTCGTAACCCAGCAAGAGAGGCTCCTGCTCTAACTGGCCACTGGGGCCATTGTCTTCTGACACAGCCTGGCCAGGAGCCCTGCCATCTGCAGAAGGGAGTTCACACCTTCCGCTATTTTCATATGCGTGTATCCAATTTCCTGGGGGGGAAGAAAATCCAACTTAAATCTGGTTAATAAGTGAGGGAAGAGTTTTAATTTTTAAAACCTGAACATCTGAACCAAAGGTTTGCTCAAAATCGATGCAGGGAACTCAAACTCCAGCTGGAAAATGAACTCTGAGAAGTCCACCTTGTTTCCTAAAAATACTGATAGTTCTTTAATGGGTGCAAGCGCGCTCAGTCTTATCTGACTCTTTGCAACTCTATGGACTGTGGCCCGCCAGGCTCTTCTGTCCACGGGATTATCTAGGCAAGAGTACTGGAATGGGTTGCCATTTACTCCTCCAGATCTTCCCTACCCAGGGATCAAATCTGTGTCTCCTGCATGGACAGACAGATTCTTTACTACTAGTCACCTGGGAAGCTCTTTGATGGGTACTGCTAAGAAAATGAAAAAAAAAAAAAAAAGCCAGATTGCATTTGTCAACAGAATGCACCCAAGAGGTTGAATTTTACTCTTATTTAAATTACATCTCAATTAATCTCATTTACATGGCAAGTAAATACATACCTCTCTCATGAACACAGCCACCCCAAGGAACATCAGGTCACTGCCTGGCAGGACTGGCGTAAACAAGCCCCCAGTCCCCAGGACGACCTGCCATTGACTGAGCATCTTCCAGGCGCCTGGCCTGTGAGTGAAACAAAACCTCAGCGTGGCCCACATTCTCGGGGAGAGAGGCACTGCTCTACTCTCACTGACCTTGATAAACTCCAGTTTCAAGTATTCTGCCATCTGGAAGGTTTTACACACTCGAAAAATGTTGCTGATGATGTCTTCTGGGGAATAGCCAAGATGCCACAGGTGAGCAAGGATCTGGACAAAAGAAAAGACACGGAGGCCGTGCAACTGCAGACGACGAGGGTACCGGCGGGGGCGGCTAAACCCGAACCAGGGTCGGCCTGTCACACAGCTGGGCGTGGGCAGACCATCCGAGACAGCACAGGCGCTTCTGAGAATCGGCCCCACGGGGCAACCCGGCTCAAGGGCCATGCCCTTTAGGTCCTGGAGGGTGGGGGTGATCCATGTTCCCAGCGGGCAGACAGAGCCCTGCAAATGTTCTAAACCATACTGAAAGACGAGTCCACCACTGTGCCCTGTAACGTCTTAATCCAAGGCTCTTACTTTTTTCTTTCCTTGTGTTTACTATTTTTTAAATTGCAGGACAATTGCTTTACCATGTTCTGTTGGTTTCTGCCATACAACAATGAGAATCAGCCCTAAGTATACATTAGTCCCCTCCCTCCAAGGCTCTTAAAACGCCTTATTAATCATCCCAGGAAGCACCCTGGAGTGACTGAGCTGTGCTGAGCTGTCACGCGTGACACATACTCATGGCACAATTAGGCCTGAACAAACCCTGACCAGGGCAGAGATGACGACAGAGGTCACAGCCTCCTGCCTTCTCAACCCCAGGCCCCAGTTTCAACCCCAACCCCATCCCACCCAGCTGCAGGGTGGAATCAGTTGCCTTGGCTCCCTGGGTGCATTCAAGGGTTGGGGAAGCTCTGCGTCCACAAATCTGATGGCTCCCTTCAGTGCCTGGGAGTCTGCCTCAGTCTCCCGGCCTTGTGCTCCAGTTTCACGAGAGGTCTGCGTGTGTGTGTCCAACTCTTTGTGACTACATGGACCGTAGCCCGCCAGGCCCCTCTGTCCGTGGGGATTCTTTAGGCAAGAATGCTGGAATGGGTTGCCACTTCCTCCTCCAGGGGATCTTCCAGTCCCAGGGAGAGAGCCCAAGTCTCCTGCAATGGCAGGTGAACTTCTGACCACTGAGGTCTAGCCCTGTCCTAAGTCCAGTCAATTTCTAGCTTGGTTTGGTGGCAGCAGGAAGAAGGAAATCAGCTGCCATCAGACCAATGGCCTCAGATCACACCATGACCCCATGTGGATCTGAGGGCCACCCGAACCTCAACGATGCCCTCTGGAATCGGCTCCCAGGAC
This sequence comes from Ovis aries, assembly GCF_016772045.2. Classification (NCBI taxonomy): domain Eukaryota; kingdom Metazoa; phylum Chordata; class Mammalia; order Artiodactyla; family Bovidae; genus Ovis; species Ovis aries. Next base: position 33,629,101 of record NC_056077.1, on the reverse strand, counting down.
CAGGCTCCGGGTCCCTGGATGTCCATTCCCAGGCTCTTCCGAAGACAGAGAGGCACAGCTCCCCTCCACTGAGAGAAAGATGGCTTCTCTACAAAGCATGGAGTTGGGGACTTCCCTGGTGGTTCAGTGGTAAGAATCCGCCTTGCAATGCAGGGGAGGCGGGCTCGACCCTTGGTCAGGGCACTAAGATCCCACATACCTCGGAGCAACTAAGCCTGCGTGTCACAACTAAGATACAATGCAGCCAAATAAATAAATATTAAAAAAAAAAAAAAAGGCAAGGAGTTGGGCTGTTCTTTCCTCACGTCCTTGGTGGACAAATTCCTCTCACAGAAAATCTAATTAGAGCAGAAAGGCATGATGCTGAATTCCAGGTGGATTACTTTTAAGCTATGTGACTGACAGTAAGGAGTCTAGCTTCTGAGCCAGTTTTCTCACCTGTAGAGGGTACCCAACTCTTAGCATCAGTTAGGATCAGTTAGAGGATACTCAGCTCCTAGCATCCGTTAAGAATGAGATGGAGTAAAGTGCCCAGCCCAGGGAGCACCCCCTCTGCCCTTCTCAAGGAGCCAGAGGTTTCCCCCGAGTCAGGAAAGGGCGAGGAGACCCACCTTGTAGGCCTCGTCGATGTCGGCGCTCACACAATGCTGGATCATCTCCTTTACCAGCAAGGGGTGGGGCTCGTCACAGACCTGCCCAAACCAGAAAGGAAGGCCCATCAGGGGTGGACAGGGCCCGTCCAAGGGGGAGCCCTGGTAGAGCCATGTCTGGGCACCCTAGGTAACCCAGGTCTTCACTTGCTGTCTACACTGTCTCCAGCAAGCAGAACCAGGTTTGGGACTGTCTCTCTCACGACCCAAGTGAAAGCTGGGCAGTTCCACCGGCCCCGACAGGTAAATGCCGCCCTGTCGACTGTGACGGCCACACCGGCTCTTACCTTGAACACATTCTCACTGTTGATGAAGCCAAATCCCGAGTAAGTAGACTGCAAGTTGTTCAAGGCCTGCCGAGGATCAGAAACACGGCCAGGCAGATTATTCCGTCTCTGTCCGCCCCCTCTCTCCTCTTGGGAGTCCACGTTTAACCCATTCCTTGCAGGCCTGCTCCCCCGAGGCCCGAGGCAACCCCACCACCACTGTGTCCGGTCAATGTCCCCTGGTCTGGCTATGTTCATCCCCCGTGCAGCAGTCACCTCCTTCTCCCCGTAAAGCGAGGGGTGTGGCCAGTCCAGGAAGCCGGGGCGGCAGCCGCACGCACCTGCCTCATGTCGCCCTGGGCGGTGAAGATGATGGCTTCCAGGCCGTCATCCGTGTACTGGACCTTCTCCTTCTCAATGACGCTCAGGAGCCTGGCAAGAATCTGCGCGTCGGTCAGCTTCGTGTAGCGGAGGACGGCACACCGGGACTGAATGGGCTCTGGACCAGGCGGGAAGAGAGTCAGGCTCCGGGGCAACGCACAGTGGGAGCGTCGGTCCTTTAGTTACTGGGAAGCAGCCGCACGATGCCCGTGGCCCAGCCCTGCGGGCAGCACTCCCCCGCCACCCAGCAGGTGCTTAAGGAGAACTCAGCAATCAGGGCTCGACTTTAATCATCAACCAATAAAGGCCCCAGCCTGCACCGCCTGGGCTGACCTTGGCTGACCTTCCCCAGAAGCGGAAAAGATCTTCGAGGATAGAGACATGCATGAGCCACAGCCCACGGGAGGGTCACTGCCGGCCCAGCTGGGCTCCGGAACCACTGTGTACACTGTGTGGGGGCCCTTCTGGGCAGGCCACCACCCAGCCAGGCGGGGGTGAGAACGGGGCACCTGCCTAGCTTCTTTAAGCTTCCCTGGAAGACTCGATGCATGTGAAAACCACCAGGTGGACGAATGCGGAATTCTGGGAGCTGTCCCTGAACTCGAGTTCAGACTGTGACAACGGCAACTCCATGATCGCAAAGCCCTGGGTGGGTTTCTCTCTCTGATCGATCCAGTTCTGCTGCCCCACTGGCTTTCCTCAAAATGTTCTGACCTGCCCAGGCAAACCCTTTGGCCACCCCCCCGAGGTCACAGTACAGTCCACCTCTGACCCTTGTACGTAAAATCTTCCACAAGCTTCACCCGTCTCCACTCTCCAAACCTCCCCATCTGGTGCCATGCCTTCTCTTCTGCTGCTAAAGAGCCCACATGAGCACCATGAGGACCCCAAGCCACGCAGAGCTGCCCCTCACCTATGATTTTATCTGAAGCGTTACAAGCGAGAGCAAAGCGGGTCGTCTTGGAGTAGATCTCCATGGTCCTCCTCAAGGCTTGCTGGGCTCCGTCAGTCATGCTGAGAAGAACACAAGGGGCAGCCTGCAGCTGAGACCCAGGTCCCCTCCAAGGGACCCTGGGAAGCCAGCTCTCCTGACTAAGCATGCTGAGTCTCCCTCCGGGACCCCGTGTGGGTCTCACGCCCGCAGGTTGTACACGGACGGCACAGGCTGCCTGGGACCGCCCCGAAGCTCCTGCATCCGCTCGTGTGGGGACTTGGGGCTAATTATCTGAGCCTCAGGGTCATCGCCGGTAAGAAGACAATGCTACTGCCCACCTCAGGGTGTTGGTACGACAAGTAAGACAATAACACACAGAGTGTGCAGCAGAGAACCTGGCAAGATGCAAACGCAGGCATGTACGTGCTGGATAAATGTTACTGCTATAAAAACCTTACAGTAAAATAAAATGGCTAATGTTACGAAAATGGCTAAGATGCAGCCCCAGGATGGAACAGAAAACAGCAATTAAAAACTATGCTGACGACAAGATTATAACAACATGGAACTCTACTTTTTATAAGAAAAATCCAGGATATAAAAATTATACTATTGTCATCCAAATTATGTAAAAATCATAGTGTAGAAAAGCTGTAGATGAAATAAAACAAGATTGTGCTCATATCTTCTAAGATTTCTTCAAAGAACACGAACTGTTATTTTCTAAATGTCACTTAACAGTCTTTCATTTATAATGTAATCAGTGCACAACACTGCGAGTGTCCTCAATGCTCATTGTCACTGAAAGTGACAGTCGCGTCAGCCTCTTTTCAACCCCATGGACTACACAGTCCATGAAATTCTCCAGGCCAGAATGCTGGGGTGGGTAGCCTATCCCTTCTCCAGGGGATCTTCCCAACCCAGGAATCGAACCAGGGTATCCTGCACTGCAAATGGATTCTTTACCAACTGATCTATCAGGGAAGCCCACTCAGTGTCACTAATGGTATATTTTAAAGCGACTGAAAATGGTAACTTTTATGGTAGGTGTATTTCACCACGATTGAAAAAAAAAAATCATTTAAATTACGCATGTCAGTGATGCTGGAACACACAATGAACTAACTGTCTTAGATGGATGTTTGTAAGTTACTTAATTAAGATTGGGTTTAAGGTTCAGGCCCCTATGGAATCATGTTTCAAGATGTGATGAGCAAATCTACCACAGAAGCACAAAGGCGTGAGCTTTTCCCTCCTAAGTTAGTAAATCCAGGCAGGAGACCTGGGGATCAAGGTGACGGGCTCTCGGCGAGGCCCCCTACCTGTCTGCTTCATCCAGGATGATGATCTTGTGCCGTCCTTTGGGCAGGGTGACTTTCTGCTGGGCAAACATTTTGATTTTGTTCCTCACAACATCGATGCCCCTGGAACGATGAGCCACAAGGTTATTGTCACTGAGACCAATTCAGTTACCTTCATGGGGGACTTTCAACCCTCAGGACACCACCATGGACCGAATTTTAGTTTTTAAGTCTCTTTCTTGGGGGCAACTCTCATTATTTACAAGGATTGACACTTCATTACTCTTATTCCTTCTTGGAGGTTTTCAGAACAACAAAGGGGAAAAAAATTACTTCCTTTTGAAAGATGGAATGAAACTCATTTTATCTTGCAATTATCATATGGGCCCACTGGACCCTTTTACAATCTAAGATACATTTTGGGGGTCTCCACAGTCTTACACCTCCCATACTGTACCTGGAAACATTTGCTATTTCATCATCACAGTAACTGTTTCATCATTACTCATCAATAATTCCCAACTATGCTCCAAAAGACTAAAATAAGAAAATGAAATGATGATGGAATTGCTTAGAATATTGCAATATTAAGGGGAAAAACTGTTACTAACTACTGCCCCATCCCTCGTTTCTTATTGTTTTGTGAGGTTCTACATTATCTTTCTAGAAGATACAAAAGTAGTTCAGATATACCACCTGAAAACTCTCACTGACCACAGTGGAAAATTCAAAATTTTTCATTTTCTACCTATAATGTCCCAGGGAAGCGGCAGAGGAAGATGTTTTGTCCTTATTAGACAAGTCAGAATATGAAGCAGGGAGACAGGATTCTAGACTCTGATGATGACGGTGAAATTGATCACACAGACAAAATTTCAGCGTTTAAGAGTCCTTGGATGCCAAAATCCTCCATGAATTTTCTCAACCTTACGAATCAAGGAGTGGGACTTCCCTGGTGGTCCAGTGGCTAAGATGCTGGGCTGCCGGTGCAGGAGCCCTGGGTTCAGTCCCTGGTCGGGGAACTGGATCCTACGTGCCAGAACTAAAGATTTCGTGTGCCACAACTGAGACTCGGTGCATCCAAATAAATTAATTAATTTTAAAAAAAGAATCGAGGAGTGACATATTTCTAAGGACAAAACCTGAACATATTTCTAAGGAAAACCTGAACATATTTCTAAAGACAAAACCTGAACATATTTTCATCCGGTTAGTCACTTAACAGGAAGGACTTAGCTCCCCAATGTCTGGTAGCAAGAACACAGACCATCCCATTTTGCTAAAATAACATTTGACAGTATTCATTCATCTTTGATGAGGTTTGAACACCCACGTTTACATACAGTCTGTAAGTGATCAAAAGCTGAAGGCAGGTGTGTTTGACAAGGTGACTTGGAAAGAAATAGATGATAAAGGAACAAAAAAAAAAACACCATGGTACTCATCACTCTATTAAATCTAAAATTACATTTATTTGCAATTATGGGCTATCCTCTCTTCAACAAAATTAAGAGCCACCAAAGTTTTCAAAACTAGTGAGTCTGATGATATATGGGTGAGAAGAAAAGGAGGTAATGGTAAGCTTGAGTCAATTCTTATCTGCTACCTGGAATTGGTATTTACAAAAAGGCGCAGCTGCAGGCGTGCTCCTGATGGCGCGTGAGCAGTTAGCTGCACTTAGAGCCTGTTTCCGGTCTACACACATCACCCAAACCCAGAAAACACTGCAGCGTGAAGAGCCACGTCCTCAAGGGAATAGCCAAAGGCAGGCTTTGCAGACATTTTATTCAACAGGTCCTCACTCAACTATCCCGTACTAAAAAGGAAACTGGGGAGACGTCCCTGGTGGTCTAGTGGCTAAGACCCAAGCTCCCAATGCAGAGGGCCTGGGTTTGATCCCTGGTCAGGGAACTACTGAAGACTGTGAAGTCGGGAGGAGAAAGGGGTTGAGATGGCTGGATGGCATCACTGACTCAACGGACATGAGTTTGAGCAAGCTCCAGGAGATGGTAAAAGACAGGCGTGCTGCAATCCACTGAGTTGCGAAGAGTCAGACATGACTGAGCGACTGAACAACGGGAACTAGATCCCACATACTGCAACTAAAGTACCCTGCGTGCCTCCACGAAGACCCAGCACAGCCAAATAAATAAATATATATATTTTTAAATGGTTAAGATGGTTAATTTTTTTTTTAAGATGGCAAGTTTCATGTGTATTTTAGCACAATTAAAAGCAATTTTTAAACTCTCCCTTAAAAAAAAACTAAAGCAGTAAGTCAAGTGCCTCTGCTGCCACATCACCAAGCCAGCAATCCCAGTTCTCTTTTGTTGGAAAGATTAAAGGAAAGAACAAAGCTGGTGAAACAAGCTCTACGTGCTACAGAGATCTCAAAAGTAGCTGTTTCTATGACAACCCAAAATGTACAACATGCGCTACCCTTCAGGCCTAACTTCTAAGGCGTACCTGTCGTTTGAGGCATTGAGCTCCAAAACCGCATCCTTGAGGGCTGGGCCCAGCAGGGCTCGTGCCAAACACAAGATGCTGGTGGTCTTGCCGGTTCCCGGGGGGCCCTAGAAATGAGGTCTCCAGTAAGTGCTTCGAGCCAACAGAATGAGGGAACCGGAACTCCCTCTTTACTGCTCGCCACTGTACCCGCTCACCCCTGCCTAGAACTGTCCTGACCCCGATCCGCAGCACACAGCCAATCTCCATAGCAACCAGCCCGCAGGTTGGGAGGGAACTGTCTCCCATGGTCTGGGGGAGTGGTCTGGGCTCTGTGATCATGAGTCTCCTTGAGGAGGAAGCTCTGTGCACAAGAATGTACCTAAGATGGGGGCGAAACCCAGACTCCAGGACGTTGCACAGGGCCAGGACCCGGTACTCACAGCGATAATGATGTTGGGCACGTTCCCTTCCCTTGCAAAGACCTGAGGGAAGAAACACTTGTGAAAACTGGCTCACCTGCCAACTTGACCAGTCAGGGCCCCCCAGCCACACAAGCTCTCTCGCCTCAGGGTCTCTTCACATGCCGTTCCAGCCTCCTCTCCTCTCTCCACCCCCTGCCCCGCCAGGTCTGACTCCCAATCACTTAGCTTTGGTCACTTTTTCCCCTTGGGGCTTAAGGCACTGTAGTCAGGTTAACCCTTTCCAGAACTCCTCCCATATGCGCCCACAGCCCCCGGACTTCCCCTAGAGGAGTGTTGATCAATGGCCTGTTGTTGTTAACACTGCCCTGGTGAGACTGTGAGTCTCATACAGACTCGGGATCAGTTCTATTCTGATCACCAGGATATCAACAGTTCCCAAAACCACATCACATCTGGCCCAGAGAAGATACTCAAATATCTGCAGATAAATAAGTCTGTAAAATAAATAAATACCTTGGTAGCCACTGACGTCTACACCCCAGTGACAGCGGAGACCCCCTCTGTCATATCTCAAATGGCTGGGCTTCTAGACTCCGCCTAAAGACCTCTCAGGCTAGAAAATCAAAGCTTGCTCTACGGCTGAACATTTCTGCTTGTCCTCTGCTCATGTCACCCTGAAGCCTGTTGCCTTGTTAATTAGTTCCTTCAAGCAGGGCTGGCCAAGCTATGGTGGAAGGGAAGGTGGTGGGGTGGTGTGGGGGAGTGGGGATAACCCAATCTGAGGCCTATTTTTATAAGCCCCCTAGCTAAGAATGGTTTTCACATTCTTGTTTAAAAAAATAAAAGAATATTTCGACCTCCCTGGTGGTCCAGTGGTTAAGAATCTGGCTGCCAATATAGCGGACATGGGTTCAATCCCTGCTCTGGGAAGATCCCACATGCCACGGGGCAACTAACCCGGTGAGCCACAACTGCTGAAGCCCGAGTGCCCTAGAGACCCCACCCCACAAGAGAGTAGCCCCCGCTCGCCGCAACTAGAGAAAAGGCCCAGCGCAGCCAAAAGGAAAGAAACAAAACAGTTTTTAAAAAACTTAAAAAACAAAAAAACAAAAAAACCCAGAATATTTGACAAAGACTTTCTATGGTTTCAAAGTCTAAAATACCTATTCACTGGCCTTTACAGAAAGTTTGCCACTGATGCTTCTGAAGAATACAAAACAATCTGGTAAGTCCTCTCTAATAAGCAGCCCTTCAAACATCTGAAGTCACCCACTCCAGCTTCTAGGTTTCTCTGCAAACTGAGTATCTCCTATTCCCTTAATTCTTCCAGATTCATGCCTGTCTTCCTTCAAATGCCTTGAGCTTATCAAAGCCACAATAATGAGATGTTTAAGATCATCTTTCAGGGACTTCCTTGGTTAAGACTCCACGCTTCCAATGCAGGGGTTAGGAGTTCCATCCCTGGTTGGGGAACTGAAATCTCACAAGCTGCATGGCATGGCCAAAAAGTACAAATTAAAATCAATCACCTTAAAAACTCACTCACCTCCAGCCTGCTCACGGTGTCTTCATTCCCGACAATTTCATTCAACTTCACTGGTCTGTATTTTTCAACCCTGTTTTTAAGAAAATGCAGAAAGATGTTGACGAGGCTATTTTCACACTACCCCAAAAGAAAGCACAAAAGGGCGATGCTGGGAGCTTTGTCAGAAGATGATATATTTTCAGTAAATATATAGCAAATGGTTGCAGGTTTTAAAGAGGTGTTCGAGCGCTGTTTGAAAAGTTAAGGACATGTGAATCGTGTACCAAAGGCTTCAAACCCGCCACAGCAGAGAAATACCTGTTGATGCTGGAGGAGGGCCAGAGCCGGCCATCTGGAGCAACGTGACACTGTGGTATCACAGCCTTCCTGTCACAACAGAAGTCCAGTGCACATGGCACTGACCTCATTTGCTCTTGACAGACACCGAAGCAGCCGAGCCCCCGTCTCACCCCTCACCTGCCAGTGTCTGCAGACTCGTGCCAGGGGCCCAGCAGGGCCGGCTAGACAGAGACCACAGGCCTATCCTGTCATCCTTTCAGGCTGTGGACTGGACAGGCTGGTGGCCTTAGGACAACATTCTCTTTCTTAAAAAATTAAATTTTTTTTGGCTGTACCATGTGGCTTGTGGGATCTTAGTTGCCCGATCAGGGATCAAACTCTCGTCCCCTGCACTGGAAGCTCAAGAGTCTTCACTGCTGAACTGCCAGGGAATTCCTAATACTTCTCTCTTTCAATTAATAAGCAAGCTATGTGATGAGAGAAAAATGATATTCTTCAGCTCTGAGAACAGAAATGGAAGTAGACTTGCTGGGATTTGACCATCAGGATTTCCTCTGCCCTTTACTATACTCTCTGCTTTACTCTGAGCTGGTACCCACTCCAGGTACTGGTCTTGCCCCAAAAGCAGCAGAAGCTTGTTTGCCATATACTGCAGAAAATAAAGGGACACCTCTCCTTCAAGGTCAGCAGATGAGAGCATGCCTGGTCCTACTCATTTATTCTTCACATACAGCCCCCCTCCAGGTACCAAGTGCCGTGGCAGGAATTAGAACTCTCAGGACGAGAAAAGTAGAAGGTGCAGAGATGAACAAGACATGATTCTTGTCATCAAGGGCTTTCCCACTAGAGGGGAGATGAAAGTGAAAGTGAAGTCGCTCAGTCGTGGCTCCTCTGTCCATGAGATTCTCCAGGCAAGAATACTGGAGTGGGTTGCCATTTCCTTCTCCAGGGAATCTTCCCGACCCAGGGATCGAACCCAGGTCTCCCCCATTAGAGGCAGATGCTTTAACCTCTGAGCCACCAGGGAAGCTTGTGAGGGGAGATAGAGCTTAGTAAATTCTACGACACAGCTAAGCTGCTTATATAAACCACAGGCTGCGGAAGCCAGGAGAATGAACAATTATCACCTGGGGATGTTTGGAGCTGAAATTTGAGTTAGACTTTGAACAAGGCAAACATACTCCTCCTCAAGGGACTTCTCAGCTGGTTCCCCTGCCTGAAAGCTCTCTCTCTGCACGGCCAAATGGCTTACTCCCTGAATTCAGGTCTTTACTCAAATATCATCTCATCACAGGCCATCCAGAGCCTGTCACCATCAGATACTATTGTTGTTCAGTCTGAGCCACTTCTGACTCTGCAACCCCAAGCGCTGCAGCATGCCAGGCTTCCCTGTCCTTCCCTGTCTCCCTGAATTTGCTCAAACTCATGTCCATTGAGTGGGTGATACCATCCAACCATCATATCCAGTCACCTCCTTCTCTTGCCCTCAATCTTTCCCAGTATCAAATATACTATATGTCTACTTGTCAATTTTTCACTTTGTTGTCTTTCTCTATCAAATGTGAGCTCTGTGGCAACAGGTTGCTTTGCACACTGAATTATCTTTGCTGCTGCTGCTGCTGCTAAGTTGCTTCAGTCGTGTCCGACTCTGTGCAACCCCACAGACGGCAGCCCACCAGGCTCCCCCGTCCCTGGCATTCTCCAGGCAAGAACACTGGAGTGGGTTGCCATTTCCTCCTCCAATGCATGAAAGTGAAAAGGGAAAGTGAAGTCGCTCAGTCCTGTCCGACTCTTAGCGACCCCATGGACCGCAGCCTACCAGGCTCCTCCGTCCATGGGATTTTCCAGGCAAGAGTACAGGAGTGGGTTGCCAGTGCCTTCTCCGGAAGTATCTTTAAGCGTCTAAAATAGGATTATGCCTGAAATTTACAAGGCAAACCACATATGTCATTTTACACTTTCTCGTAGCCACATTTAAAAAGGTAAAATTGGATGAGCTTAATTTTACTAACATAATTTAGAGAACCCAATATAGTCAAAGTATTATCATTTTCAACATGTAATCAAAATTACTAATGAGATTAAAAAAAAAAGAAGTCCTTGAAATCCAGTGTATACTGTACACTTACAATCCATCTCAGTTTGGACTAGCATCATCCCCATTGGCTGGGGGACTGCACGGCGCAGCGTATATATTCCAGTAAGTTATACTGTCCTTCATTTAGATATCTGTTCTCACTCAGAAATGGGGTGGGCTGGAGGGATGGGGGCGCGGTAGGGAGGAAACCATTACCACGCCCAGTGGAGAGAGTTGTGAGAGGTGCCCACAGGGAGCGGGACACCAGCAGAGAGCCTGCCCCACACCTGGGCCAGTGGCGGGTGACTCCCCACGTCACCATTTCCTCCCAACTCCCCAAGATGCTGCTATTTAAAGTGAGCAAGCCACGGAGAACAGGCCGGTGCCTTCTGCAATACTATCCCCGATTCCGAACCTGCGTCCGACACTTTCCGCTCAGCGATCATCAGAGTCCCAGCTGGCAGAGCGCCTGTGCAAGAGTGGGTGGTGGCAAGGGGTAGCTGTTATCGGTGAGTACTGTGGTCATCAAAACGTCGCTTCCAGAGTCCACACTGGCCACTCTACACCCCAGATGGGCTCAGCGACCCACATTTCTTGCCGCCTTCAAATAATAACCCACTGGACACCATCCCGGGACCTCCTGCGCTGCTCAGGTGAATGAACTCCCGCCCCTGCGTCACCCTGGGACACACGGCCCGCCGCTCGCCCACCCACACGTCCAGGGGCCCCATCGTGAATGGCCTGGGTCCTCACCACGGCAGCTCGTAGTGGCCGGCGCTGCCGGGGGCCTTGCTGGGGCCTGGAGCAGCGTCCTGGGCCCCGCACTCGGCAGTGCCACCACGACTCTCCTGCGACTCCATTCTCGCGCCGCCTTTTCCCGCCACCGGAGGCCCCGGCCCGTGACGCCATCACGCAGGCCCCGCCCCTATTTCCAAAGGACGCTGGGCGCGAGCGGAAGCCGTAGGATCGCCCCCTCTCCGCGCCTGCGCAGAGGGCACTGCCCGGGCTGGGCACCCGTTGCTATTGGCCGCAGTTGCTATGGGAGACCTGGCGTCCGGCCTCCTGAGTAAGAGGAAGGCGAGACCCAACTGTGCGGCTTTTCGAGATCGCTGGTCGCTCCGGGAAGGGACGTTGGTTGGTTTTCGTCTTTGTCTGGGAGGCCCTCTCCGCGCGGCGCGTCGGGAAGCGCTGTGCTGCGATGGGGCCTCGCGCCGGGCAGGCCTGGAGAGGTAGGAGCGTCCTGCCTGGTGCGGGTAGGAGCCGGGGCCTCTGGACCTTCCGGCCAAACTCAGGACCCGGCAGCGAACACGCACGGAGGCTGACGTCCTGCGGCCTTGGAAGGGGGAAGGCCGGAGCTGGGACGTGCCCTTGGCCAGTTTTCCCGATTGCCCAGAATTCTCCTAGCGGAACACCAGCTTCCATCGGGTGGGCTCCTGCACTCTGGAACTTGTTTACTATCAGGAAATGCTCACAATGCTACTACATGGGACGTACTCTCATTTTGCCGGGAAGAAACTGTCCCTCTGTAAAATGTGACTCAATTTCATTCTAGAAAAATAGGTACTGCATATTCACAAATGCTTTGAGCATTCTTTTGGGCTGGTTTTCAACCTGTTGAACTAATCTTTCCTCCCATAGCCTAATTGTCATAATAATGACAAATAATAAAAATAACGAGTAGTGACTGTTTACTGTCCTCTATTATGCATTATATTTACTGTCCTCTATTATGTACTAGTCCCAAAGTGGATACTCATAGTATCCTCGTTTTACAAGAAACAGGCTTGAGAATGATTAATTTGTCCGGTATCATGGGGTTGTACGTGGTGGAGCCAACCCACCATGTTGCCAAAAGAGTTTGTATAAAATTCTGTTTTATTGCACTTAACCATATTGCATCATAGTTTCAGGATAAAAATCCAGCTTTAATGTCTGAACTGGAGAATTCCCTGGCGGTCCAGTCTGGTTAGGATTTTGTGCTTTCAGTGCTGAGGGCCCAGGTTCAATCCCTGACTGGGGAACTTTGATTCCTCAAGACCGCCACTTGGCCAAAAAAAAAAAGTCTGAATTGAAGAAAAGGACTGGACCTTGTTTATCTCTATCCCTGTTGCTTAGCACAAGACTCTGTAAGTGTTCAGTATGAGTATCTTTAATGAACAGTAAGGATCCATGTTTCCACAACAGCTTCGGTCAGTTGTGAGGAACTGGGTTGCTTTATTCAGAGAGCTGATTAAAGCCTCATGGTTGTTTTCTTTCATCATAAGTTAAAATCTGTATACATTACAGAGAGATGACTTTATCTTCTAGGCAGTTGATTGGTCATTCAAATAAATATGGGCTCCAGAATCTATGAAGGCTTCCCTGGTGGCTCAGACGGTAAAGCGTCTGCCTGCAGTGTAGGAGACCTGGGTTTGATCCCTGGGTCAGAAAGATCCCATGGAGAAGGAAATGACCACCCACCCCAGTATTCTTGCTTGCCTGGAGAATCCCATGGACAGAGGAGCCTGGCAGGCTGCAGTCTATGGGGTCGCAAAGAGTCGACTGAGTGACTAACACATACCAGAATCTCTATTGCAAGTAATTGTTTTCTCCTTTTATCCTTTCAGTTTTCTTTCCTCTCAAGAAACCCTGCCCATTATGGAAATTTATTGGGAAAGACAATACTGCTGTTCTAGTCAGTTTTCCTGTGTGAATTCTGTGCTTCATCTTTCCAACCTGAGTGTTTATTTAGCTCCTTCAGGACGTGGTACCTGCCCCTCGATTCCTAGTTTCTTCCTCTGTATGCAAATAGGGGCATGGAATTGATGTCTGCCAATTGCTTATTCCAGTTATGCAGCCAGGCTGACAAGTTCAAGGCAGTGGGCACAATTTACCATTGTGTTGTACAGCTGGGAAGAAAATACGCGCTTCCTCATTCTTTTCAAGTCATTGCCAGTTGGGTAAAAACCTCAAATGACTCAGATTCTGAAGCAGTTTGTTCTAATGACGGTAATTACTCAAGTCTCCAGGTTCAGAAACTAACTCAGTGTTTTTCTTCCCTTCTTTTATACGATTTCAGAAAAAATACTTGAAGTTGGCTATATCTCTTCCATTCCCCTTGAAACTACCAGAGCCATCCTGTATATTTTTAGAATCACTATTCACAGGTCCTTTATTTCTCTGCAGGAGAAAATACAAATTTTATTGAAATCTAAACTTTTTTGAAATGTCTCTTTGTGGTTTTTTTCCCTTGGGATTGTTCCTCTGTGGTTTAATATTCATATTTTCCTTAGAGTCAGCCATCACACACACACACACACACATTCCACGACATGTGCACTTTAGAAACTAAACGTTTTCAATAAATGCAGAATATGGTGCATAAATCTTTCCCCTTTCCTGCTTCTCCAAAAAAAACCCTCCACTCTACAGAGGGCCTGTCTGTGCTCCCAGGACCCCAAATCCACTGATATGCCTGGAATACCAGAAGAATCAGAAGGAGGCGACCTTTGGGGGAACTATACCATCAGGACATTTTTTTTTTTTTTCTAGACTGAGCCTTCTGTGATTTGTTGGACTTGGGCCCAGACAGAGCTTAAATCTTAAAAACTCTGGCCACTCCTTCAGGGCCACACAGCAGCCACATGGGGGGTGGGGACCAGGGAGTGATGGGGAAACCACAGGTTCTTGTGAAAGGGCAAGGGCTCTCAGACTTATCACAAGAGGGCAATTAGAGAAAAGAGCAAAGATGTGGAAAGGAAATAAAACTGAAAACAAAATCCTTTACCTAAAGGCAGAGGCTTTCAATCCCATTTATCAAACAGGACAGGCAACAAATCTTGGTTAAAGTGACACCTTGACTTTGACAGTTAAAGTATCGCTCACTTCCCCCGTGACACCGCAGGATCTGGGGTTGGAAATCTGGTGGCATCTCAAGCCCAGGATGGGCGGACTCTCCTGCTTTCCACCCAGTCTTAGTCTTGATTGACCCAGAACGTTGAACCGATGTGCTGCTTTACTTTGTTTACACTGAAGTTGTTTTTTTTTTCTTTTGGCTGTGCTGGGTCTCCGTTGGTCCTTGGGCTTTCTCTAGCGGCAGCGACTGGGGGCTGCCCTCTCGCTGCGGTGCTTGGGCTTCCCGTGGCGGTGGTTGTACAGCGTGGGCTCTAGGGCAGGCAGGCTCAGGAGTTGATGCTCGAGGACTTAGTTGCCCTTTGGCACGTGGAATCTTTCTGGATGAGGGATCAAACCCTCCTCCCCTGCATGGGCAGGCAGATTCTCAACCCCTAGACCACCAGGGAAATCCTACACTGAAGTTTTAAAAATTCATTTGTTGCTGTCCAGTGGATTTCCTTATGAATTTTAGCTATCTTTCTAATGGTGATACTGTCACTGAAATAATTGCCCTCAGACACTGCAGCCTTCCATCATCAGCACAGTCTTCCTAACATTAGCATGTTCCGTATCAAAAGGCTCATTATGTAGTGAAAAAGCATATATCCTAAACATCTCTACAGTATAAGGATTTGTCCTCAGGAGGTTCTCTGATTAGAGGTGTGGGGTTTGAAAGCTGGAAGCCATTTAGCCTGACTCTCAGTTTCTGTCAAACAATATCAACTGGGAGCCTGCAGCCACTGTTAAAAGCACTGGATGGGTGAACAGGGCACCTTGGAGCTTACATTGTAGGAGGGGAAACAGACAGCCAGCAGCCAGTCGTGATTATGATGCGTTAGGAGAAGGACTGATGGGGCTTCCCTGGTGGCTCAGTGGCAAAGAATCCATCTGCCAATGCGGGAGACACAGGTTCGATCCCTGATCCAGGGAGATCCCACATGCCGCAGAGCAACCAAGCCCGTGCGCGGCAACTATTGAGCCTGGGCTCTAGAGCCCGGCAGCTGCAACTACTGAGCCACGTGCCACAGCTGCTGAAACCTGTGCACCCTAGAGCTGGTGCTCCGCAACAAAAGAACAAAAGAAGCTTCTCATTGCTGATCATCCCGGATCGATCAGCCTCTCTCTCTCTGTCGGTGGCTCATCTCTTCAGGACAAATAGAGTCCACTCTTGGCCAGCACTACACGCAATGGGGAGAAGGGGTGACCAGGACTGACAGGGCATCTGTTCTTAACAAACTGCATTCTAGGAGGGGAAACAAACAGTAAACAAGGCAATGAAAATCCCTGGAGCCTCAGCTAGAGAAAAGCCCACACAGCAATGAAGACCCAGCACAGCTAAATAAATAAATAAACCCCCCATGGACCACACAGTCCATGGAACTCTCCGGGCCAGAATACTGGAGTGGGTAGCCTTTCCCTTCTCCAGGGGATCTTTCCAACCCAGGGATCAAACCCAGGTCTCCCGCATTGCAGGTGGATTCTTTACCAGCTGAGCCAGAAGGGAAACCCAAGAGTACTGGAGTGGGTAGCCTATCCCTTCTCCAGCAGATTCTCCCACTGAGAAATCAAACCAGGGTCTCCTGCATTGCAGGCAGATTCTTTACCAACTGAACTATCAGGGAAGTCCTAAATATAAATAAATAAAATTATTAAGAAAAAGCACCGGTAGGCTGTTAGGATATCAACCCTAGAGTACCACCCCTTCTGGGAGGTAAGGAAGGGCTTTGCCAGGAGGAGGCACTTTACCTGAGATTTGGACCCTGAACCTGATACCTGAACTTGAGTTGATTTTGCCTGGCAGGCAAACACGACAGGATACCTCCGAACACAACACCCTCCTCCTCCCCGACTGGTGTCTTGCCTTCACCCTGTTCAAATGTCTAAACTGTACTTACCCACAGTTATCTGGGTTTATTGCCTTGTTTGGGCTTCCCGGGTTGCCCAGACAGTAAAGAATCTGCCTGCAATGCAGGAGATCTGGGTTTGATCCCTAGGTGGGGAAGATCCCCTGGAGAAGGGAATGGCAGCCCACTCCAGTATTCTTTCTTGCCTGGAGAATTCCACGGACAGAGGAGCCTGGTGGGCTACAGTCTGTGGGGTGGCAAAGAGTTGGACACGACTGGGCGCCTAACACACAACATTGCCTCGTTTATTGTTTGTTTCCCCTCCTAGAATGACAGCTTGTTAAGAACAAACACTCCGTCCTGGTCACCCCTTCTCCCCGTTGCCCGTAGCACTGGCCCAGAGTGGAGGTTCCATTTGTCCTAAAGGGATGAATGCCTGAGAGCGAGAGAGGCTGATCAGTCTGGGGTGCATGGGTGTCGGGATAGGAGAGAGATGAGGCCTGCAGGGGTCAGACTGTGCAGGACAAGAGCAGGGGCCCCTGGAGGAGGTTGGGTAAAAGCCGCACGACCCAGCTACTGTTTCGATCGTTCTGGTGGCCATGCATCAAGTGGTCTGGAGGGAGGCAAGGGTACGTGTGGAGGAAATGTGTGCAGAATTGTTTTGTGTGCTCCCTTAATTTCTGAATCGTAAATTGTAAAGCATTTCAAATATACTGAAAATAATATCAACCTTCATGGACTCACTACTAAGACAGAAGTTAAAGCTTTGCCTCCTTTAAAAAGAAAGAAAGAAAATGTTATGGGGGGAGTTCCCTGGTGGTCTAGCAGTTAGGTTAGGGTTCTGTGACCCGGGTTCTTTCCCTGGTTGGGGGAACTGAGATTCAGCAAGCCTCGAGGTATGTCCAAATTAAGAAAAAAAGAAAATAGCTACAGTGATGAGAAGGAAAATAAGATTTGTAAAATGAACTAGAAAGCTTGAGGAAGGACAAGGGTTTTCAAACGTGGAAATTTCACCAAAGAAATCTTAGTAATTTTCCAAGTAAACTTTTCAACGCAGAAAAATTGTCTCCGGGCCCACCAGAATCCCCACATGTCCCCTGAGTGGTGACGCTGTGTCCACAGCGTTGTAGCCACTCTCCTACCGCGGTGCGTGTGCTAAGTCGCTTCGGCCGTGTTCCTCTGTGACCCTACAGACTGCAGCCTGTCGGGCTCCTCTGTCCTACCGCAGCACCAGGAGGCAATTTTTTTAAACAAGTGCTCTTCAAAGCTCCAGTCCTGTTATCCCTGCAGATGAGAGAGCCGAGGGTCACTGAGATTCAGTCTGCATCTCTGAGGACACCGCGACCTCTCCGGGACCTCCCTGAGAGCCTTGATGACCTGGGGTTAGGGTCAGTTTGGTCTCAGAGAAGGTGCACCAGCCACCTGAAAGGCCCTCCTTCCATGCCTGTCTCGGCCTGTCTCGGTGTCTCTCCCTGAATCTGGCGTCTCTGGGGATGTGGCCTGCACCTGTCATTCTGGATGACAAGGTCACGGAGTGACCTCCATCGGCTCTCTCCCAGGAGTCCCAGAGAAGGCAGTCCATTGACCAGGACAGTCCTGGCTCTCTAGCCAGGACATGATGTTCGCACGGTCAGTCCACGAAGGACCAGCCCTGAGTGAGCTCTGTGTTCTGACCACAGTGAGAGATACAAAACCAAGTCCCATGAGAAGCCTGTGATCCAAAGGTCCTCGCACCTGAAGAGCATGGGGAGGGAAGGGTCACTGGTGGCTGGAGTGGCCCAGGGCCCATGGAGAGATGACTGGTGAAAAGTGCAAGGGTTAGTTGCTCAGTTGTGCCCGACTCTGCGACCCTATGGACTGGAGCCCGCCGGGCTCCTTTGTCCGTGGAATTCTCCAGGCAAGAATACTGGAGTGGGTTACCATTCCTTTCTCCAGGGGAACCTTCCCAATCCAGGAATCAACGACCTTCGAGCTCAGCTGTGAAAGGAAGCCCAGCCTGGGACTTCCCTGGTGGTCCAGTGGTTAAGACTCCAAGCTTCCAGTACAAGGAGCACAGGTTCAATCCCTGGTGGGGGAACTAAGATCCTGCATAGTGCCTGGCCAAAAATAAACAAACAAATAAAATTATCATGAAGACAAATCATTTAAAAAAAGGAAGCACAGGTCAAGTTTAAATCGACATTCCAGAGCAAAAGTGTCCAGAGGATGCGTGATTTTTAAAAGTCTACACCCCTCAGTGGAAAAGCTCAGGTCCCAGCCCCCAGACACCTCCGTTTAGAGGGTCAGGGGCGAGATTCCTCCATAGGACCTTGAGATGCACCTTCTAAAAAGCCTTCGTTTTCCCTTGCAAGGTAGCATTTTAGAAGGGGTGGGGCTGGGGATTTCAGAGCACCTGTCTTGGGTGGTTAGGAACCCACCTACCAATGCAGGAGACTAAGAGACTCAGGATCAGTCCCTGGGTTGAGAGGATCCCCTGGAAGAGGGCATGGCAACCTACTCCAGTATTCTTGCCTGGAGAATCCCATGGACAGAAGAGCCTGGCGGGCTACAGTCTGTCGGGTCACACAGAGTCAGACACGACTGAAACGATTTAGCGACTTAACGCACACACCTGAGTAAAGATCCTTTGAGAACCCTCCCAGAGAACCAGCTAGTCTACACAAATGCAGTTTCAGTTCAGTGGCTTTTGTATGCAAAGTTTTTCGCTTGGGAAAATTTGAAAACTGCTTTACGCACTTCCTGGCCTTCTTAAACCAGGACAAATGTTTCCCCATGCCTTAGAGCTTTCACAACAGGGGCCGCCTGACTTGTGCACTGTGAGGAGGTGGGAGGTAGGAACAGGGTAGGCTGCCAACCCCAGGGCTGCTGGGTCTGCCAGACCATTTGCCTCCACGTTTGAGAGCCCAGATCATCGGTCTGTTTGGATTTTTTTTGCTTCTCATTTTATTCTGTTTTGTTTATCCATCCAAGCTCTCCCCACTTCCTGCTCTCAGTCAGCGTGTCTGCCCTGGCCTCCGTGTGACTACCTCTCAATCCACTCCCATCTCAATCTGGTCTGGATGCCACAGTAGGGCTTAAAGTTTGTTCAGTTTCATCTTAGCTATCTCCAGTGGGCTCAGATGGTAAAGGATCTGCCTGCAATGCAGACTCTGGTTTGATCCCCGGGTTGGGACCATCCTCTGAAAGAGTGCATAGCAACCTGGGCCAGTATTCTTGCCTGGAGAATCCCATGGACAGAGGAGTCCATTGGGTCACAAAGAGTCAGACATGACTGGAGCGACTTAGCACTTGTATATTTTGTCTAAAGTCTCACCACTTCAGGTGTGGTCCAGGGTCCAGCAGCAGCAGTACCAGCCAGAAACAGGTTAGAAAGGCAGCGTCCCAGGAATCCCTCCACTAATAATGAAAATAGCAGAACGCATCTCAGTACTCAGTAGAGTGTAGGTTCTTCTGTCCTGGCCTGGAAAGAATTCAGGGAGAAGCGGAGTGACAAGTAGGGAAAGGGGTTTATTTGTATAGGACGCTTGTGAGAGGTACAAGTGGGCAGGTAAGGGCGTTCCACCTCGAGAATTTAGTGGGCTACAGTTTTACAAGCTGGAATCAAGATTGCCGGGAGAAATATCAATAACCTCAGATATGCAGATGACACCACCCTGATGGCAGAAAGCAAAGAGGAACTAAAAAGCCTCTTGATGAAAGTGAAAGTGGAGAGCGAAAAAGTTGGCTTAAAGCTCAACATTCAGAAAACGAAGATCATGGCATCTGGTCCCGTCACTTCATGGCAAATAGATGGGGAAACTGTGGAAACAGTGTCAGACTTTATTTTGGGGGGCTCCAAAATCACTGCAGATGGTGACTGCAGCCATGAAATTAAAAGACGCTTACTCCTTGGAAGAGAAGTTATGACCAACCTAGATAGCATATTCAAAAGCAGAGGCATTACTTTGCCAACAAAGGTCCATCTAGTCAAGGCTATCGTTTTCCCAGTGGTCATGTATGGATGTGAGAGTTGGACTGTGAAGAAGGCTGATGCTTTTGAACTGTGTTGTTGGAGAAGACTCTTGAGAGTCCCTTGGACTGCAAGGAGATCCAACCAGTCCATTTTGAGGGAGATCAGCCCTGGGATTTCTTTGGAAGGAATGATGCTAAAGCTGAAACTCCAGTACTTTGGCCGCCTCATGTGAAGAGTTGACTCATTGGAAAATACTGTGACGCTGGGAGGGATTGGGGGCAGGAGGAGAAGGGGACGACAGAGAATGAGATAGCTGGACGGCATCACTGACTCGATGGACGTGAGTCTGAGTGAACTCCAGGAGTTGGTGATGGACAGGGAGGCCTGGCGTGCTGCGATTCATGGGGTCGCAAAGAGTCAGACGCGACTGAGCGACTGAACTGAACTGAACTGAACAGTTTTGCAGTCAAAGGAAAAGTGGGAGAAGACCACTTTCTTCATTCTTTTTTAAAAATGTTATTTGGCTGTTCTTGGTCTTTGTTGCGCACAGGCTTTTCTCAGCTTTGGACACAGGCCCTAGGACGTCCGGGCTTCGGCAGGTGCGGGGCTCGGGCTTCTCATCTCGTGGCCTCTCTTGTTGAGCACAGGCTCTAGGCGCACAGGCTCTAGGCACACAGGCTTCGGCAGTTGTGGCTTCCGGGCTCTAGAGCTTGGGCTCAGCCGTTATGGCGCATGGGCTTAGTTGCTCCAAGGCATGTGGAATCTTCCTGGAGCAGGGTTCAGACCTGAGTCTCCTGCATTGGCAGGCAGATTCTTTATCACCGAGCCACCAGGGAAGCCCTCTTTTTCATTCTTGAGTAGACCTCAGGTTTCCATCCACAGCTCCTCCTCCGCGTTGGGTGGAGGAGGTTTCCTGTCCCTACGTGGTCAAGCCAAGACTGTCAGGGTGCAACGGAAAAGAGCAAAAAGGGGGTAGTAAGTCATCCCAAGTTTCAGTACGTCACCGTTCCCTTATATTTTTGTTTTGCATGGCCCCCGAGAAGCACGTCCTAGGGGTTAGTACCTTACTGAGCTCACTGGGCAGAATGTGGCTCTAATGCCATCATTGTTTTATTGTTTGGGGGCATGCCTCATGCTCCTGCTGGGTGGTTTTTTGGCTCAGCAAGCCTGCTTGGTTAGTGGTTGGGCAAACCTGCTTTCTTGAGTGATCATTAACTGACAGCTTCTCCCGTACTCTTTCCTTTACTTACAATCTCCTAGTGGGATTAACTGTTTAAGCACCTACTTTGTCCCATTACTCTCTCCCTATCAGTAAGGTTAACATGACTACATTTTAACGCTATGAGGATGATTGCTAAGAGAGCAGGTTTTTGCTTAAGCCAGGCTGCAGAGAATCACCTAGAGATTTTACATAAACGCAGAGGTTCGAATCCGCTCCAGAGGTTCTGATTTAGTAGGTCTGGGAGCCTGGGCAAGCAGCCAGGCTGAACCCCTGCTAAAATGTCAATAAATGCAGGGGCATCAGTGTAGGTCGGGAGAGAGGGGGACACTCCCAACAAGAACGTCAGAGCCAGGGGCCGGCTGATCTGTGGGTTCTGTTGGTTTTTCCCTTCCTGTTAGTACTCTGTGGCGTGGGGTATTTGGACTGCCAGATCAGGAAGCCCACGGGAATCCTCTAGTGGTCCAGTGGTTAGGACTCTGTGCTTTCACTGCCTAGAGTGTGAGTTCAATCCCTGGTCAGGGAACTAAGATCCCACAAGCTGCACGGCCAAAGAAAGGGGGGAAAAAAGGTCCTGTGTGTCCTCACAGGATCAATTAGGGGTTGATTAATTGCATTCAAAAACCCCCATTTAAGCACTTTGACATTCCTTTCAAAGCAATTTCCCCAGGACATTATTTCTCAAGTCCACTCTTTTCCGTACCACGTCCTCTGCAAATGATTCACATGGGTCCAGTCTGGCTAGCCGGTGCCCCAATTTGGGGAGGTATATTTGATGTCTGCCCTAATCCCAGACATGGCAAAGCATAGATCTCATCTGAAGAAGGCATGCTGAACATTTTAAACAAAGCTGAGTCCCAGCGTGCCCATTCAGGCTCACACCAGCATGCCACATTCCCTGGGAAGCCCCGAGGGCATCATTTCCAAGAAGAATGTCTCACAGATGGAAATGTTTACTTCCTACCTGAGGCAGCTGGGTGCCTCCTGCCCAGACAGATTCCAGGCAAGACCACAGCCTCTTACGCTCCAGGAAGTGTCCTGGGTGCAGAGATGCATGGTACACAGGCGGCGGGGGTGGGGGGGGTGGAGGACGTGAGGAGACACAGCAAGTGTAAGGTCACAGTGTGTGTGAGGCCCTAAAAGAGTAGGGTCTGATGCCCGTGGAGCAGATGTGTGGGAGTGAAGGGTTCCATCTGAGGGTGGGAACAAGAAGAGATGGCCACAGACAAAGTTGGTAATTAAGTCACGTCTTCGTCCATCCATCCATCCATTTATCCATCCATTCCTTCCCTCCCTCCCTCCATCCCTTTCTTCATCCATCCATCCATCCATCCATGCATCTATCCATCCATCCACCCACTCATCTATTCACCCATCCCTCCATCCATCCATGTATCTATCCATCCCTCCATCCATTCATTCATCTATCCATCTGTCCATGCATCTATCCATCCATCTATCTATCCACGGCTTGATCTCTTCATCCATCCACCCTTCCCTCCATCCATCCAACCATCTATCCATCCCTTCCCCCATCCATCCATACATCTCTCCTTCCTTCCATTCATTTATTCAATAATTTATTTCTTTAGTGAACAGGGCCAGAGACTAAGCCCTGTTGAAGTGTGGGATATAGATGAGGATGGGCTTCGGCTCAGCAGAAGGTGCTCTAATAAGGGAAAATCCCAAGTCTGGGATGCGGGGAGGGAGACTCTGAACCTAGATTTGGAGGAAGCATCAGGATGGTTCTTTGGCGGAAGTGACACTCCGGCAGACCCCGAGAGCTGAGAGGGAGTTATTCTCTTGGGGAAGCACCTCCCACCAACCATGCCGCCCTGCTCCACCCCGAGATGGGGCGGCCCTGGGTACCAGGAAAGATGTCCGCGCAAACATCTGGGGGTGGGGTGGGGCTCGGAGAACAGTTGAAGTTCACAGAGGTGAGTTCACACCCGGTGGAGCAATTGGAAGAAGCAAAGGGACAGCGCCTTGAGAAGGTACAGTTCAGGGGAATGACGGGCGAGGGAGAAGGGGTGTTAGGAGCGCTCTATGTAGCGGAGACAAAGGATGCCCGGCTGCAGGAAGGGCAGGTGAGGGACTGGAGAGGAGACCAGGCACTTCTGTGAGGGCCAGAAAGCCAATCCCGTCCCACACCGAGGAATGCGGATGAAGGGAGCCGACGACTAGGAGAACGGGATGCCCCGAGGGTTAAGCGGCATCCGGTCTGACTTGGAGGGCAAGGGAGTCCCAAACCCGGTCTCCAATCAGGAGGGAGAGCCTGCACATGCCCCCCAAACCCAACCTATAGAGGAGATGGAGGTGGGCGGGTCCCAAGTAAGCATTGTCCAGGCGGCAGCCACTCTGGACTGTCCCCGATCAAATGCCACCGCTCCCCAACCAGCCGCAAATATTTACATCCTGTTTATGCCGAGGCCTCCTAGGGCCTCAATTCTCATGAATAAAAGATGAGTTTCCAGGCCCAGCGGAGAAGGGGAAGAAACCCCCGCCAGCTGGTAGGGACCAGAGGCAGTTTAGCGTTTCGGTTGCTGTCGCCGCCCGCGTGGTATTTGGAGGAAATTTGAATTGGCCGGGTCAAGGTGACCCGGGGCGGGAGATTGGGCTTTTTCTATACTATCTGAGGGTTCCTGGATCTAACCCTTGCAGCGCATGTACCCTGAACTTTTTTCATAGGGCTGTTCCCTGAGAAACTTAACACTCTGGTTTATCCTTCAGAAATGTTAAAGTCAAAGTATCTTAGAGCTGGAGAGGGTGTTTAGAGAAAATCTAGCTCAGTGTCCTATTTTAAAGAGGCGGAAACAGGCTCAGAGGGCAAAGGACTTGCTCAGACCAATTCAGCTGACCGGTGATAATCTGTCCCACTTCCCTGTCGCTTAGTTCTTTCCATTGCATCACAGAAAAATTTAAAATTAATACTGTATTCTTCAGAACAGTTTTAGATTTTCAGAAAATTAAGTAGATAATACAGAGTTCCCCTATAACCCAATTCCTGGGGGCTGAGCTTCCCGTTACTATTAACATCTTGCTTTAGTGGTGCCTTAATTACAATTAGTGAACCGACGTTGATACCTTATTATTAACTAAAGCCCATAGTCTACATTAAGTGTCTTTTTTTTTTTTTTGCTGCACAACGGGGCTTGTGGGATCTTAGTTCCCCAACGAGGGATTGAGCCTGGGCCCTTGGCAGTGAAGGCACAAGTTCTAACACTGGACCACCAGGGAATTCCCAAGGTTCACTATGTTCATCGGCTTATGGATTTTGACAAAGATGTGATGTCGTGGATGTATTCACGATGACAGTAGCAGACACAATAGTTCCGGTACCTAGAAATCACCTGTGCTCCACCTGTTCAGTCCTCCTCCCTCCCATTCGCAGGTAATCACTCCTCCTTTTGCTTTTGCCATGGTTTTGCCTTTTCCAGAATGTCCTATAATTGGGATCACACAGTATATAGCCTTTTCAGGTTGGCTCTTTCATTTGGCCATAAGCGATATATATGGGCTTTCCAGGTGGTGTGAGTGGTAAAGTACCTGCCTGCCGATGCAGGAGACATAAGAGATGCCCGTTTGATCTCTGGGTCTAAAAGATCCCCTGGAGAAGGAAAGGGCAAACCGCTCCAGTATTCTTGCCTGAAGAATTCATGGACAGAGGAGCTGGATGGGCTACAATCCATAGGGTCACAAAAAGTCAGACACAACTGAATCGACTTAGCATGCAAGCACGCGGGAGTGACAGAGATCTTATAGACTGACTGAATATTTCACATTCTTTGCTCCTTTCAAAGATGTGGAAATTCCTGGAAAATGACACAAAGTTCTGCCTTAATTATAGAGATAAATTCAGGTTGGTACCTGGACTTGCGTCTTTGAGCCTCAGCAATTTTTCTCCCTTGTCTTTCTGATGCCTCCTCTTTAAAAAGAATTTCTTCACCAGCCTGTCTTGTCATGAATTTTCGCCTCTTACGTGGTCTTGTTCTCAGTTTCGACTTCTGTACAAAACCTCAGTTGGGAGAAGTTTTGTTTTTTTGGACATGGACTGTTTTTCCTACGCCAAGCTCAGTGCTGGAAGCTATTTACTGCGAACTTTTATTTAATCTCTACAGGTTTGTAGCAAAGAAATCCTTCTTCCTGTTTTTATACAGGAGAGAACCAAACAGGTTCTTGATCCATTAACCCAAAGCCAGGCAGCCAGCAAATGCCTGGAAGGTGGGGCAGTGTTTGAACCCAGGTAGATCCAGGCTCTAAACTTTCACTGCTTCCCTATTGTTGTTCAGTCGCTTAAATCGTGTCCAACTCTTTTGCGACCCCGTGACAGCAGCACACCAGGCTTCTCTGTCCTCCACTATCTCCCAGAGTTTGCTCAAACTCATATCCATTGAGTCGGTGATGCCATCCAACCATCTCATCCTCTGTCACCCCCTTCTCCTCCTGTCCTCAGTCTTTCCCAGCATCAGAGTCTTTTCCAGTGAATAGGCTCTTCGCATCAGGTGGCCAAAGTATTGGCGCTTCAGCTTCAGTCCTTCTAATGCATATTGAGGGTTGATTTCCTTTAGGATTGACTACTTGGATCTCCTTGCTGTCCAAGGGATTCTCAAGAGTCTTCCTACAGCACCACAGTTCGAAAGCATCAATTCTTCTGTGCTCACTGCTTCCTTGGATGGCCTTAATTTTAATTTGGATCCAAATAAAAAGTCTCCCAAGTTTCCCCTGGTTTCAGAGTGGGGCAACAGTGTTCCTAACCTGAGGAAATACTTCTTGTGGGAAAGAAAGTTCTGGTTTAGAACTGCTGACGGAAAACAAAACAGGAAGTCAAGCATTCCTGGCTTCAGCGACCATCTATGAATCTGCTAGAATCTGGCCCTGCCGTGGGCCAGGCTGCAAGCTTCACCCTGGGCCCAGAGGAGAGGGGCGAGGGGCTCCCGACTGCAAACAGCCAGGGCCGGATCTGCCTTCCCACGGGGTCGGGAGTCAAGGAGGGGGTGGGCGACATCTGGACTGAAGCCCCAGGCTCGCTCGGGAGAGAAGCCGGAAAGGCAGGAAAGGCAGGAACCCTGGCTGCCCCATCTGCACGGGGGATGGGGGAAGGGGCCCTGGAGGTGGGGGGTTGGGGGCAGGGCTGATGGGGTGATGAATCAACCTTGGGGGGCGTTTGGAGAACCTGCCTGTCTAGGGCTGGGTGGACCCTTGCAAGGCACTGGAGTCGTTCTCTCCCACTGTGTCTTGGGCCCCTGATAAATTTGATGATAAATTTAACTGCGTGTGTGCCTGCACACAGGTGGGCGCTAAGTCACTTCAGTCATGTAGGAATCTTTGCGGCCCCATGGACTCTAGCCCACCAGGCTCCTCTGTCTGTGGGATTCTCTAGGCAAGCGTACTGGAGTGGATTGCCATGCCCTCCTCCAAGGGCTCGAACTCCAGGTCTCCTTCGTCTCCTGCATCGGCAGGCGGGTTCTTTTCCATTGGCAGGCCACCTGGAAACATATTTAAAACTTCTGTCCCTTCACAGACATGATAAACAGAGTTGAATGACAAGCCACAAACTAGGAGACAGCTTGTTAATTCATGAATAATCTGATGCCTTCTCTTTAAAAGACTTTCTTTGCCAGCCTTGTCAAGTGTGAATAATCCTACAGATCATTATGAGAAAAGACAAACCACCCCATAGAATACAAACCCGTGCATGGATAGCTATTTCACTGTGGAGGAGACTCACATGGCCCACCAATTTTGGGTTCTGCTTTTTCTGTTGTACCACAAGGCTCCACCAGGGATTGAACCCCTGGTCCTCAGGCAGTGGAAGTGCAGGATCCTAACCACCCACTGGACCACCAGGGAATTCCCAGGGGTTGTACAATTTAACTCAGTTCTGACACTCTCTACCTGGAGTTAGCACTGAACCCATAGATTAAGGGTTGAGTCCCACAAGACTGTTCCAAACCCCCCTACATACCCCGCCACCGAGACGCTAGTCATAAGTCCAGAACTGACTGTAGATTGGATCTTCCCACACATCCCCCCCTACCTTGGGTTCAGTCATTTGCTAGACGAGCTCACAGAACTCAGGCAAACACTTATATTTACTGGTTTATTATATAACAGAGGATGAGATGGTTGGCTGGCTTCACCAACTCGATGGACATGAGTTTGAGCAAGTTCTGGGAGCTGGGGATGGACAGGGAAGCCTGGCGTGCTGCCGCCCATGGGGTCGCAAAGAGTCAGACATGACTGAGTGACTGACCCCAACTAACAGGATATGATAAAGAATAAAGATGAACGGCCAGGGACTTCCCTGGGGGTCCAGCGGCTAAGACTCCGTGCTCCCAGTGTAGGGACCTCCTGACTCCTGGTCAGGGAACTAGATTTCATCACTGCAACTAAAGATCTCGCATGCTGCCACGAAGGTCAAAGATTCTACATGCTGCAACTAAGACCCAAATGAATAGCACGTCCAAATAAATAAATACATATTTTTTAAAAAGATGGCTTGTCATATGAAGAAATACCTAGAGGAGGACCAGAGGGGTCCCGAGTGTAGAGGCTTCCATCCTCATAGAGTTGGGGTGCATCACTCTCCGGGCACAAGGGTGAGTTCTCCCACCCGGAAGCTCCCTGAATTCCATACTTTGCTGGTTTGTATGGAGCCTTCATCATGTAGGCACCACTGATCATTAATTCCATTTCCAACCACTCTCCCCTTCTTGAAGGGTGGGGCTAAAAGTTCTAAGCCCTTATCATGGCTTGGTCTTTCTGGTGACCAGCTCCCGTCCAGGAGCCCACCCAGAGCTGGCTCATTAGACCGGAAGACACTCCTGTCACCCAGGAAACTCCAAGGGTTTCAGGAGCCCTGTGTCACGAACCAGGGGTCAAAGACCAAGTATCGGAGCAAAAGATGCTGGTGGCACTCTTCTCACTCAGGGAACTGTAAGAATTTTAGGAGTTCTGTACTGCGGACTGGGAGGGCAGAGACCAGTATATTCTTTATATTATTTTATACCCACCCATTAGCAGCCTGATCGGGAGATTCCACTACCCCATCCCCACTCTTGTGTAGGGACCCTGTCACTCCTACCCACCCCTCACCTCTCCCCTCCTCTGGTCTACAGGCCTTGCTATGGCTCTGATCCAGGTGTTTCCACGAGGTTCCAGGGAGGAGACCAGGGTCAGTGTGCTGACCTGGGGCAAAGGGGCCAGAGGGCAAATCAGTCCCCGGCTGGTGAACTGTCCCCAAGGCACCCGCGCTCATGGGGAGCTGGCAGGCACGACAGTGGGGAGGGGTGGCCTTGAAAAACACACAGGGCTGAGGCAGCAACTAGGGGAGACTGCAGCTGAAGGCTGGGTGTGTGCGGGCACCCCATGATTTGAGAGATGGAGGCCCTTTGGTAGATGATGCTGAGTGACCTTCAGCAGCTGAAGCAGGTCACCTGCTTTCTTTAATATTTATTTATTTAGTTCACTATGAAAGTGAAAATGTTAAGTCACTCAGGCATGTCTGACTCTTTGCAACCCCATGGACTGTAGCCCACTAGGCTCCTCTGTCCACAGGATTCTCCAGGCAAGAACACTGGAGTGGGTAGCCATGCGCTCCTCCAGGGGCTCTTCCCGACCCAGGGATTGAACCTGGTTCCCTGCACGGCAGGCAGATTCTTTACCATCCGAGCCACCAGAGAAGGCGGGGAGGGGGTGTGTGGGCTCTTTGTTGTGACATTCAGGCTTCTTTAGTGGTGGTAGGTGGGCTCAGTTGCCCAACAGCATTTGGGATCCTAGCTCCCCAACCAGGGATCGAACCCACATCTCCTGCATTGGAAGGCAGATTCTTAACCACTGGACCACCAGGAAGTCCCGATGACACCTTCATCTGTGGCGGCCCCTCTGACTTGCTCTGGGGCCTCTGGACACTTCAGGGCATTGGCTGGGAGAGAAAAGAAGCACATGGCAGGGGTGGGCTTCCGGACACGGCTCCCCTCACCACCCTGCCCCGCACCAGCACCAGCTCTGGGACTTTGCGGGGAGGGCTGGGAGAGCTTAGCCAGGAGAAAGAGCTCTTCTGTGTGTGATGGGGAAACTGAGTCAGGGAGCTCTTAGGGGTCTTGCTCGGAGCCCTGTGGAAGGTTTGTGCGTAAGCTGCTTTTAGCTCCCCAGGCTGGGGGAGGAGGAGAGGAACCAGCTCGCTGATGACATTCGCAGACACCCTCCCTCCTGCCAAAGACAAAAAAAGGCTCCTCCTCCTCCTCTCTTCCCTGCTAAATCTTGCTCAGAGCTGCCCACTCTGCCTCTCCTTGTCCAGCCAACAGGAAAAGACAGGCATGCAAATGCTTTAAGGCTGCAGCCCCACTGCCCTAAATCCCCCAGCACACAACCTGACTTTATAGCCCCACAATTCAGAGGTAGACGTGAGCCCAGGCAGCCTGGCCATGCCTCCTTCAGAGCACTCAGGCTTTGAATTCTGTCTGTCCATCTGTCTGCGTAGGTGGAGTCAGAGCCTGTTGTTCCCATTTTGCAGAAGAGGAGACTGAGGCTGCCCCTCCACCCTCACCTCAGTCCCAGTTCCCTGCTGCTTCTGGGTGGAGCCCTTCAAACTTCCTCCCACGTCACTTTTGCGCTGCTCCCCCTGCCTGCCACACACTTATTCTTTCAGACACTTCTGGGCTGTCTGCTCCTCTAGGAAGCTGCCCTTGGCTCCATGCATCAAGAATTCAATGTGGCCCAAAGCATTCTGCCTGCAACTTCATCAGAGCTCTCATCAGCTTTGTACTGAGGTGTCTGTGCCTAAATCTTTTCAAATTTTGTAGACACACATTGGGCAGAAAAGTTGCGAAGTATCCAAAAGCAGTAAAGGATTTTGTGGCTGGGACACTAGAAGTTTAAATATGAGTTCTAGCTGTTGTCTGTTATGCACACATGGACCTCTTCTGTGGGATGAGGGACCAGTTTATGAATGATGAAGCCGCAGGGGTAAGCTTTAGAGAAAGGAGGCTGCTGTTTGACGAGGGCGCCTGGTTTTCCTAGTGATGTTTTGTCTAATTGTTCTCCATCTTTCCTGCTGAAAAGCATCAGGGGTTGGACAAATGACCTCCTAGCTTCTCCCCAAA
Organism: Ovis aries; assembly: GCF_016772045.2. NCBI lineage: Eukaryota > Metazoa > Chordata > Mammalia > Artiodactyla > Bovidae > Ovis > Ovis aries. Next base: position 33,598,805 of record NC_056077.1, on the reverse strand, counting down.
CATCTGGCCCATAGACACTGGGGTAGAAGGACAGTAAGGCTCAGGAGGTGCCAGAAGGTGGGAATGGGGAGGATGGAAGGGTGTGTGGGTGGATCTGAGAAAAGCCAGACCAGGCAGAGCAATTTGGTAAGGCAACCAGGGTGACTGAGCCCGCCAGGAGTGGGTGGGACCAGGAAAGTCACCACCCGGGCCTGGAGGCCAGAGTGAGCCTCCTTAGGACACTGGTTCCCAAACGTTCCAGGAACAACTGCCAATCTGGACCTCTATCTGCCTCGAAGTGAACAAAACAAAAATTTTCCAGAAACCCGGATTTACTTCATTCAAAGGGCTGTCCGTTATTCCAAAACGATACTCTTATCTTTTTCTGGTGCTAAAATGTCCTTTCTTGCAGGAAATGATGGTGATGGCCCAGTTGCTGGTTTGTTTTTTTTTTCCTTCACTGGTGTCTTTTCAAGGTAAAATCACAAACAGGTAACTTTCTGCCAGTTTTGAGTTTTGTGTTTCTGGTGGGGAGGGTGACCGTTAATTGTCACGACTTCTCAGAAGGACACAGGAGACCAGAGAGATGTGCCCTTCGGTGGGGGCTGCAGAGAGGGTGCAGCCTGTGCAGGGCAGGCGTCACTGGAGGGAGCAGGGGCCCGCGGCCAGCATCCTGGGCAGGAAGACACTGGCAGGCTCCCCGGGCAAGAGGCTCCCAGAAACGGAATAAACATGATTCCAGGGTGTGTCACCACCTCGGCCGATGACGCAATGCACAGATGTGCAAACTTGGGGACGTGGAGAGGGATGAGGAACAGCAGCTGGGGAGGGGGGAAGGCTCAGGCTGGACAGCAGAGGGGCCTGGCAGACAGCCCCTTCCGGAGATCTTCCTGGGCCAGGGGAGGCTGGGTGCTTGTGGCCCAGCCGGGGATCCAGGGAGGAGGTAGCCCAGGAGGTGCGGCCGGCACAGGGGCCTAAGGCCTCTTCTCAGAGAGGCTGATTTCCACCCAGAGGGACCACCCCAGCAGGAACCACGGGGGCAGCAAAGTCTGTAGACACACCTCGCCTGATGCTCAGCGAGTGGGGGCGTGGTCCACCCACAGAGGGGCTGGTGTCTTCCCTCCATAGTCCCCCATCTCCAACGCTCCCTGCTGAAGGAGCTCACTCAGGAGTCGCCCCAGGAAAAGTGCCCCACCAAGAGGCCTCAGCTGAGGATCTGAGGTCCCCTGTTCCCTCCTCGCAGGTGCCCCCCTGCTGCATTCTCACAGCCACTGCTTCCCCCCGAGACGCAGGACCTATAGGGATTAAAACATGGACTCTGGGGACCTCCCTGGCGGCCCAGTGGTTAAGAATCCGCTTGCCAAAGCTAGGGACATGGGTTCAATCCCTGGTGCAGGAAGATCACCCTACATGCCACGGGGCACCTAAGGCCGTGTCCCACAAGGACTGAACCCGTGGGCCGCAACAAAGAGGAGGCCCTGCTCACCGCAACTGGAGAAAGCCTCCGCACAGCAATGGAGCCCCAGCACAGCCAAAAGCAAAACTCAGAAAAGAACAGACTCTGGCTCCGGGAGGCATTGCTCTCGACTGCCTGTGAGTTTCAGACCCTCACCCGTAGATGGGGCAGGTATGGCCCCTGCTCCTGGGGCGTCCTGAGGAGGATGTGAGCTTACAGAATCTCAGGTGCTGGCCTACAGCGACTAATCAATGCAGCATACAGTAGGCACTCAACGTGTGCAGGTGGAGCTGGCACTTTCACAAGCGCCCTGTGGGGGAGGCGAGATTCCTGTGTCACTTGCCCAGGGTCACAAAGCTGGGTGCAAGCAGAGCTCGGACTGGAGTTGTTATTTTTTTTAATAAAATTTTTTAAATTAATGTGCTGTGTTTTCATTTTTATTCAGTTCAGAAATTTTTTCTTTTTTTTGGCTGTGCAGCACAGAGGATCTTAGTGCCCCAACCGGGGGTTGAACCTGAGCCCCTTGCAGTGAAAGTGCAGAGTCTTAACCATCGGACCCCTAGGGAAGTCCCTCAGACTGGAGTTTAAGATGGCGTGGCTCTCCCTGCTCTCTCCTTACTGGCAGGAGGGAGCCCAGCTCCGAAGCCTGGTGTACACGCGTGCGTAGTTGCTCAGCCACGTCTCTTCTGCGACCCCACGGACTGTGGCCCGCTAGGCTCCTCTGTCCATGGGGTTCTCCAGGCAAGAACACTGCAGTGGGCTGCCATGCCCTCCTCCAGTGGCTCTTCCTGACCCAGGGACCAGATTGTTTACTGCTGAGCCATCAGTGAAGCCCCCTGAAGTCAGGGAGCCTGGCTAATCTTGCCCTCACAAGCTGTGTGACCTTGGGCATGTCCCTTAACCTCTCTGTGACTTGATTTCCTTTATCCTAAAATGACCTCATAATTACGGCTGGCTTCTGAAGGTTTTGCTTCTACTACCAGCTTAGGACCACCTCCAAACCCACATAGGCCCGCCTCACCAATCACAGAGGTGATTTAGTTTGCATGGCCTCCAGCCTCTCTGGCCAACAGCCTCCCATCAAGGCACACCTGAAGGGCTCCCCTGTTGGTCCAGCGGCTAAGACTCTGCACTCCCAATGCAGGGGGCCCAGGTTTGACCCCTGGTCAGGGAACTAGACCTTGCATGCTGAAACTAATAAAAAATATAAAAGATCCTGTATGCCACAGTGAAGATTGATGTTCTGGCTACAACTAAGACTCGGCACGGTTGGAAAAAAGAGACATCCCTGTGCCTTCCCTCAGGTCCTCTCTGAAGCACTCCCACTCCCTGGAAGCCCATGAGTCTCTGCCAAACGCAAGTGATGCTTCTGACTCCCCTGCTAGAGCAAGCACTGAACAAACAGCCTTTGCTGTTTCTCCTCTGGGTGGTCTTTGTGGATTTCCACAGTCCATACCCTACCCTGTAATAAGGGCCTCCCTGGTGGCTCAGCTGGTGAAGAATCCGCCTGCAATGCATGAGACCTGGGTTCGATCCCTGGGTTGGGAAGATCCCCTGGAGAAAGGAACAGCTACCCACCCCAGTATTCTGGCCTGGAGGAGTCCATGGACTGTATAGTCCATGGGGTCGCAAAGAGGCAGATATGACTGAGTGACTTTCACTTTCACCCTGTAGTAATGACTCAAATGCCAGCGTTGGGTCACTCATCGAGCCCGTATGGGCTGTTATCAACCCTGTATCCACCGGAGGGAGCGGGCACGGCTTCCTCTAGAGGAAGAACCGGGCTCAGGCAACGTCCTTGTGTTTGAAAGTAAGGGTGTGGCTTTCAGAGTGAGGCGGCCTCAGCTGACGTCTCCATGGTGATGTCACTGCCAGTCCAAGGCCAGGACAACATCCAAACAATCATGTTTTTGTGTTTTTAACAGAGGCACAACATCCAAGCAGTTGTTTGAACAGAAATGGGATTCGGTTTACATTTCTTTTGTTGGAAAAGGCAGAAAAGGGAAAAGTCCCATTGGTTCTCCCCACCCAAAGGTCACCACGGTTACAAGTTCCCCTCTTGATGGGTTACCAGCTTGAGATTCAACTGGACCACAATTTCATGCTATGCTTTTTTCATTTGACAGAAATCCAGGTGCGTTTCTCAGGTCGTTTATTACAAATTCCTTGTGAACAGCAATGTCCTGTTGGTCCTAACAAATTAAACAATAACAAGTGTCCCAGGAGAGGGACTGCCCCACCCCCTGCAAGCACCCCCCTCCCCAGGGAGCTTTGCCCTGGCTGGCCAGTTATTCCCAACAGGCTCTTCCCATGAAACCCCCGCACCTCTTGTGGGGCTGCCAGTCACTGCCCTTGTCAGCAAGAAAATGGGCAAATCAGCACTTTCTGTGGAGACAAAAGGGCTGGGTGAGAGGTCTGCAGGGAGAGCCCCTCCCCCAACCCCCCAGCCCCCCTCCCCAGGTCTGATGCCCAGGGCATCATGCCCAGCTGCACCGTCCACATTCACAGCAGAAAACGCCAATCTGAGCTTCACCAGGGTAGAATCGGGTCTCCTTGCTCATCTGGAACAAGCCTGGCTGGTTCGCTCTCGGGTGAGTCGCCCACACCATTCAGGTGAGGGGAAGCTGGTACCCTGGGGTGTGTCTTGCTGCTCTGAATAACTGGGGGTGGGGCTGTCAGTGAGGAGGGGGCTGGTGGGGGCTGAGGTGGGAGGAGGCGGTGACTGAACCTGCTGGGGCGGCACAGGTGAGCTCAGGTGTACTGCGGTGGCACTTGGGTAAACCCTTGCCTCTCTTTTTTATTTTTTGCCATGTGGGATCTTAATTCCCCAACTAGGGATCGAACCCATGCCTTCAGCACTGGGAGCGCAGAGTCTTAAACGCTGAACCCCCAGGGAAGAACCCCTGCCTCTCTTTAGACCTTGGTTTCCCCACCTGTGCATAGAGGGGCCAGGACTAAATGGTGGTTTCATTTCCAGCAAGGAAACTTAAACTTCTTAGTCCATCCCTTATGGGCTGAGGTCCTGGGAACTTTGGCCAATTTTCTGGTGCCGGAAGCCTTGGATATCACAGAAGGGAGAGGTTCCCCCAGGGCCCACGTGTCCTTTGATCTGGGTCACTTCCTTCCCCCATACCCCCACCGCCCTAATTTGGACAAATCACACTTCCTGTTACATCCTACTGACCCGTCTGTTCTGAGCTTTCTCTACCACCCTAGAACCTGGGTGCACAGACCAGGTGGGCTTCCAGCGTCTGTGAATGGCCTGAACCTGCCTGCAAGACTCTGTGTGTGTGTGTGTGTGTGCGCATGTGTGAACACATGTAGGCGGGTAAGCATATTGCGTGTTTCTGGGGAGAGTCTCCATGGATTTCAGAGTTCCAAGGCATGTGTGACCCTAAAGACGTGTAAGAACCCCTGGTTGGCCCGTCCCTGTGCTGTCCTCCTCCCCCACAGCTTCCCAGCCCCCCAGCTCTAGCCTGGAGCCCCACAGCCTTCCAGCTGGTCTCTCAGGGCTTCAGTCTGCCCCCACGAGCTGCCCGGAGAACTTTCTGAGTTGCTTCTGATTGGGTCCTACCTACTGTCCGCCATCAGGAGCCCCCTGGCCTCCGTGATCATCCTGGGCTCCCTTCCTGTTGCTGTTGTTGTTGTTGGCTAGTCACTAAGTTGTGTCTGACTCTTTGTAACCCAGTGGACGGGAGCACGCCAGGCTCCTCTGTCCACGGGATTCTCCAGGCAAGCATACTGGAGTAGGTAGACATTCCCTTCTCCAGGGGAATCTTCCCAACCCAGGTCTCCTGCATTGCAGGCAGATTCTTTACCATCTGAGACACCAGGGAAGCCCAAGTTTAAGGATGGCATCGACTACTGGGTAGCTGTGGGAGGGCACTGCTCCACAATAAGCACTCAAGTCCTTTTCTAACCTTGCCCTTTGGAAAAAAAGGGTCACATTTCATGAATGTAGGCACTATTCATTCTTAGCACTTCACCTAGATTAATGTATTCAAGCTTGATAATGGCCAGCCCTCGCAGATAAGTGCGTCGCTAGACCATTTTACAGATGGAGGAAACTGAGGCCCAGAAAAGACTGCCCACTAGCTGGTAGGTGATGGAGCTGGATTCTTATCACTGCACTTTGCCCAGGGTCTTATTTCTTAGTAGCAAGACCGTTTGTCCCAGCCACGTGGAACAATTCACTCCATGTTTCCCGAGCACAGCCCTCTCCATGTCCTTCCCATCATGTGGAGATGTCCTCCAGAAGCTTGCGGTCCACCGGGCTCTGGTCTGGTCTCCAGGTCTGGCTCTCCCAACCAGCCGAGGACCTTCTCAAGGCTGGTCCAGTGATCCAGCCTTCATCATCAATACCATGACTGGTTTGCTGAGGTGAAGGGAAACACTATTCCCAATTTATTAGTGGGTAAACTGAGTTTAGGAGAAGGCAATGGCACCCCACTCCAGTACTCTTGCCTGGAAAATCCCATGGACAGAGGAGCCTGATAGGCTGCCGTCCACGGGGTCGCAAAGAGTCGGACACAACTGAGTGACTTCACTTTCCCTTTTCACTTTCCTGCATTGGAGAAGGAAATGGCAACCCACTCCAGTGTTCTTGCCTGGAGAATCCCAGGGATGAGGGGAGCCTGGTGGGCTGCCGTCTATGGGGTCGCACAGAGTCGGACACGACTGAAGCGACTTAGCAGCAGCAGCAGCAAACTGAGTTTAAGAGGTTAAGAGGACTTCCTTGCTGGTCCAGTGGTAAAGAGTCTACTGCAGGGGACATGGGTTCAATTCTTGATTGGGTAACTAAGATCCTGCATGCCATGTGGCACAGCTGAAAATTAAAAATATATGTACTTATTTAGGCTACGCTGGGTCTTAGTGACGGTGTACAGAATCTCCCACCTTCCTTGCGTCATGAGGGATCTAGTTCCCTGATCAGGGATCAAACCCTGGCCCCCTGCATTGGAAGCTTAGAGTCTTAGCCACTGGACCACCAGGAAGTCCCATGTGGCCTATATATTTAAAGAAATTAACTCATTTCTCAAAGATTATGGATTCCAGTGGAGGGAGTGTGTGTATGTGTGTGCTCAGTCATGTCCAACTCTTTGGGACCCCGTGGACTGTAGGGAACCAGGCTCCTCTGTCCATGGAATTCTCCAGGCAAGAATTCTGAAGTGGGTAGCCATTCCCTTCTGCAAGGGGTCTTCCTGGGTCTTCTGCATTTGGACAGACTCCTTACCATCCCTCTATGGGGTCGCACAGAGTCGGACACGACTGAAGCGACTTAGCAGCAGCAGCTTACCATCTGAGCCACCATAGATCAAACCTTCATCTCCGGCACTGCAGGCAAATTCTTTACTGCTGAGCCACCGGGGAAGCCCATCTCAACAGGTGTCATTATGTGCCCTAAAAGGCTTGCTTGGCCAAGCTCCGCACTGGGTGCCTTAGGGCATATAAACAAGCCTGGGCCTGGAACCTGCCCTCCCCAGAGCCCTACTGTACTGACCACACCTCCCCCAACACCCACACTCCCATACAGCAAGGGGGAGGTGAACTAAAGGTGGGCTTCAAGGGGAAAGATGACTTGTCAGACAGAGCAAGTGGGGAGGAACCAGCAAGGGGCAAAGGCACTGAGGTTAGCTCACCGAGGGGAAAAGAAAAGAACAAAAGCACAGCCACCAACCACAGCCAGGCACCTATGGGTGCTGGGACCCAGTTCCTTCTCACCCCTCGGCTGCCACTTAGCCTCTGCCCTCGACTTCCCCCGGGGAGGAGGGGTAGGCGGATAGCCGATTCAGTCCTCTGATATTCCGGGAGACAGCTCCTGCCTTGGGAGGATGGTGCAGGGTTCAAACTGTATCTTGGGGGGACCACTTTTTCCAAACAAGCGTTGGGAGCAAGTCACCAAGACTCCCGTGCCATCTGTCCCCATCCGTTTTGGCCTCAAGACCGTCCAGGAAGACCTGGAGTTTGCAGCTCCGCTACACTGTCGCCTCCTCATCCCGTCCAGTTCAAACGTCACCTCCCCAGTGAAGCCTTCCCGGAAACTCCAGGAACCTCCCCAGCCCTCTCCGCAGCTTCCACCTCTCTCAGGGGTCTGGGACATCCTTGTGAGCCGAGCAAGGCTGAAAGATGCTCTCTTCCGTCACACGCGATGGAAGCGCCGATAGGTGCCCGGCACCGAGGTGGGGGGCTGGCACGCTTCGGACGCCCAGCCACTGACCGCCTCTAGGAGCTGGTGGACGAGGTGCCGGGGCGTTTTCCGCCCGCCCGCCCCCTTGCGGCGCAGCGCCGCAGCCTGAGAAACGCGAGGCCGCGCGAGCGCCCGCCTGACCCCCGCCGCGCCAGGCCCCGCCCTCCCGCGCCCGCCCCAGCGCCGGCCCCTTTTGTTCCCTCCCGGAGCCGGGCCGCTCGCTCCGCTCCCGCTCAGCTCGGCTCGGGCTCCGCCGCCGGGAGCGCAGGCGGCGGCTAGGGCTGCCCGGCTCAGCGCCTACCCGCTTTCCTGCCGCCGCCCAGCCGGCCGCACACGCGGCGCGCGAGGCCCGGACCCGGAGCGCGAACGCGGAACCCCGGCGCCGGGAGGGGCTGCAGGCTGTGGGCAGCGGCGCGCGGGGAGGGGGCCCGCAGCATCCTCTGCCCCCGGCGGTGCCCCGGCGCCGGGAGAGGACGGGGGTCGGGCGCCCCCGCCGCCCGCCGCTCCGCCTGCTGCTGGAGGGGCGAAGGTAGGAACAGCCGGACGAACCCCGAGGGAGGGGGCTCGCCGGGCAACAAAGGACCGAGGGATTGCGGGAGGCGGCGGTAGTCCCGGGCCTGGTCCGGAGCCGGGCGGCCGACCCGGAGGCATTGTCGGGGAGTGAGGGGAGGCCGAAGGGGTCGGGGCCCGGCGGGTGGGCGTGAGCGGGAGCTCGTTCTGGGTGCACCCCCGCCCCAACTTCCCCGTCGCCTGCAGGCGAGGAGGGGCTGCTGCCGGCGTTGGGGAACGCTTCCAGAGCTGCGGGTCCCCTCGGTGGAGGCATCCCCAGCGCCCTCGGTGCCCCTAATGGGGGTGGCACAGATGCTAGGGAGCCTCCCGTCGCTCCTTCCAAGGGCAGCGCTGGGCGGCTGGACGCGCCGCAGGGCTCTGGGCTCCCAGGCCCCGCGCGGGGGATGGGGGGAGCTGAGCCTGGTGGGCGCGGCCACACAGCCCTCCTCCAGACCCGGGGTCTGGGAGGACGCGGAGCCCCCGGCCCGGGCTGTGGTCGCTTGGCCAATGCCCTTTGCAAAACTTGGTTAAAGTGCATGGCGCAGGGGGAATAGACGGATGAGGTGGGGCGTCTTCCCGCAGGGGTGCCCCCCCCCCCCCGCCACCTCAGGCTGGCGCTGGTGGCTGGTGAGGCAGCACATTTTCTGCCCTCCCTACGGGGAGGGGCCCTGGCCGCCCCGAGGATGCTACAGCTGGGCCTCCAAGGGCCCGCCCGTTTGGGTCCTTTAGGCGGGGCCTGGGCGGGGCAGGGTGCCCACTGGGCACTGCCACGCAAGCCCCAGCCCTACCCTGGATAAGAGGGGGCACCTGGGGGGAAGTCACCCACCCAGCTGCGAATCCCCCAACCTCTGATTTGCCTCCTCTTCCCTTTTGGGTGAGAAGTGGGAGGTCCAGTTTGGGGGGGCTGCTCTCGCTGCTGTGAGATGCCGGAGGGAGGCTTGTGGGGGATGGTGCTGGTCTAGAGATAGCAGGCAGAGGAGGGGGAGGGTGCTGGGAGGACCACGTGGGGGCAAGACTCCGCACCAGTTGTAACGTAAACAATGAGCCCTTCATTCATCCAGCTGCTGTCACCTGGCCCAGCACTGCCAGGGGCCGGCAGGGGCAGGTACGCAGGGCTGGTGCTTCACTGCCCCCATGGAGCACAGCCCAGCAGCATCAGTGGAGCACAGTGATGGGGGAGCTGGGAGCACACCTGGAGGATGGGGTGGAGCGGGACGCTTGACAGAGCCTGAGCGTAGAAGTTTGCTGCCAGCATCCCAAAAGAGGGGCTGGAGCGTGGGCAAGGGGTGGGAGTCAGAAAAAGAGGCAAGAGACCGGGTGGCTGGTGGGTCAGAAGGCCAGCAAAGGATTTGGGTGACTGGGGCATGATGCCCTTCTCCATAAGCCCAGAATGTGTTGGCATCTGCAGTCCTGGCCTGGGAGGGATGGTGGGACTGGTGAAGGGGAATGGGCTGGAGGGAAGTTTCAAAGGCAGAAGAGTCTGGCAGAGGAGACCTGGGGGGAGCCTTAGGAAGCAGGACTGTGCACCTGTGGGTCCCCAGGTGCAGCCAGAAGGCTCGGAAGGAGGTGCCTGGAATTCCGTACCCAGAGCCTGAAGTCCCAAGCGAGGAACCCGCTCGCAGAGGCAGCAATCCTTTCTCAGCATCTGCTCTCCCCTCTGGCAATTAAGTTTGACTGCTGGAGCCTGACAGCCTGGGTTCAAAGCCCAGCCCTGCCACTTACTAGTTGTGTGACCTCAGACAAGTCATGATACCTCGCTCCGCTTCAGTTTTCCCATCTGTAACGTGAGAATACTCAAGGTGTCGCCTTTTAGGGTTGTTGAGAGAACTGAATGAGTAGATAAATGTGTGCGGAGCGTGTGTGCTGCAATGGAGAGAGTGCCCTGTAGGTTTGGGGCCCTTCAGCCTCCATCTACACCCACGAGTGGCCCGTCCTGTCCCCTCCCAAGCTGTTTGTCCCCTGTCAGGCAGTCCTGCCGGTTAGCCTCGCCCGAGGCCCTGCTGTTCTCTGCCTCAGTGCAGCCTCCCCCCTGGGCTGTTCCCTGTCCTGGTCCAGCCTCCCTTGGTGATGCCATCCTTGCTCCCTCTGCTCCAGCCCACGAGGTGGGGGACAGTTTCCTCTTGACCTTTCTGTCCCTAGAGCTGCCACCCTAAAGATTGATCCTGCCCTCTTGATGCCATCTCCCCCGACCTGTGCTTCAGCACCCAGAGGAGAGAAGCTGTATTCTTGACCCTCCCGGTTCCCTGTTACCTTAGTCTGAGCGGTTCTAACAAATGACTGCAGACTGGGTGGCTTTAAACAGCCCATTTACTCCTCACATCTCTGGAGGCTGGAAGGCTGAGATCCACGTGTCAGCATGGTTGGGTGAGGACCCTTTTCCGAGTCACACTTATTTTTGTGTTCTCAAGCTGTAGAGGGGCTTGGAGCTCTGTGGGGTCTCTTTTACAAGGGCACTAATCCCATTGATGAGCACGCCACCCTCCTGACCTAATCACCCCAAAGGCTCCACCTCCTCATACTGTCTCCCTGGGGGGTAGGATTTCAACTTATGAAGCTGGAGGAGGGAGGGCACCTTCAGACCAAAGCCTCTGCCCAGAGGTCTTTGGGGAGAATGTTAGCCTTTGTTTAAAAAGCAGCAACAACAATGCCTACTGAGTGCTTACTCTGCCAGGATCTGTTTTAAGCTCTTTGAACGCATGTCTTAGTTTGTGGATATCTTGATAACATTGCTTATATTTTATGCATGAGGAATTCAAGGCGTGGAGAGGTTTCCCTGTTTGCCCCCCAAGCATTTACATTTATTTGTTTATTTTGGCTGCTCTGGGTCTTAGTTTCAGCAAGCGAGCTCTTTAGTTCCCTGACCAGGGATCAAACCCGACCCCTCTGCATTGTCAGCTCGGAGTCTTAGCCACTGGACCACCAGGGAAGTCCCTCCATGCATTTATTGAGCACCTACTGTGCCTGGACGACATAAGTTCCTTCCACCATCCCACTTGCCCATCTGGTTCACTTCCAGAAAGCAAGGTTTTGGCCATTCCTTCCTCAGACGCCTCCATCCCGCGGGCTCAAGTTCAAAGTCCAGACCCCCTTTGGCTTTCAGGGGCCGCTCCCAGCTGGCAGGGCCCTGCCTTTTATATACCCAGGGCCTCACCTTTTATAAACTGTCTAGTGACCTAGGCTTGACGGGCAAGCCTTGAGGGGAAGGCTTGATGGGAGAAGGGGGAGGGGCCCCCCGCCCCCGACCGCTCTTTGGTTTATTCTGTTGCTGCGAACAGGGACTGCCTCCAATTAGGTTAAGTGAAAGGGGAGTTGAGAGGAAAGGAACTTTGCAGGAAACGGTTACAGGCGGCCTGGCTCCCCCAGGACCCGGGAAGCCAGCAGGCAGCCCCTCCTCCGGCCTTCCTCTCTCTGGACTCCGGCTTCATCTGCTGTCCTCTCCTGGTGCCTCTGTCGCGGCTCCTCTCTCTTGCGTGGCCGCCCCGAAGGGTGGCTTCAGCTGGAGGCCACAGGACCACCCAGGGGCGCTCCCCTCAGTCTCTGGGTGCTGGACAGCCGGATGGGCCCAGCTTGGGTGAGGGCGCCCACCCCATCTGCTGGGCTGGTGGAGGGCAGGCCACACCATCTCTGGGTCTGCAGGTGGGGGACAGGGCTGGGCACAGCTGGTATGGGGTTATGATGTGGAGTGTGTGGAGTGTGTGTGGCTGCGGGCTGGACAGGGGAGTTGGGGCTCACCATCTCTGAGAGCCCACTGCAGGCCTCCCCACCAGGCTTGGGGCCCAGGACGGGCTCCCCTTCAGCACCAAGGGACTGGGGTCGGGGAGGGGCGGTGCCAGCAGGGGACCCACCCCATCCAACCTCTCCTTTCCTTGCCAGGCGTACAGAAACGGTAACACAGAGCTCATGTTTTCAGAGGAAATGCTTCGGAACGCTAATGAAACATTTCCCCTCTGAATAGAAAGTAGAGCATAGCAGGTGGTTTTGATTAACGAGGCATGAGTTTGGGGCCGAGTCCACTTACCGGCTTCCGGCCTCACGGAGCACCCTGGCTCCGACCCTGGAACGTGCCTCTGACTCCAGCCATAGCCCAGGGAGACGCCCGCCCCTCATTCACTTCCATCTTCGCCTTTTTGGTCTCTTCACCGGGAGAGGGGAAATTTGGGACTCATGATGAGGGCCTGATTTTCCAATCTCTCATCCCTAAAGGAGGTGATGCAGGGCCGATCTGCTCCTCCTCGCCCCCAGCCTGGCCTCGGCTCCACCCGGGGTACCCCAGCCTCACTCTCCAGCATCCAGCGTGGTGGGTGGGAGTGGGTGATGGCTGAGCCCTTCAGCGTGGACAGAGCAGTGGATACCTTAGTTTCAGACCCCACCTTCAAGAGGCGTTTGCTGAATCAGGAAGACATAAGCCCCCTTCTTGAAAGTATTAATGACATCAGTATCTTTGAGGAACATTCTTAAGGCGAGAGTAGAAGAGCCTCCATGCCCAGTGGGGTCACTGCCCCCGACAATGGTTCAAGTCCCCGAGGAAGACTCAGAGGCAGGGCACGGCGTGGATGGGATGGCCGAGAGGGCTCTCGGGGAGGAAACAGGACTGCACTGTGTCCTGAGGATGGGCGGACTCGAGGTCGACAAGGCGTGCCTTCCTGAGGGGCACAGAGAAAAGTGAAGTTTGGGGACAGTGGCGCTCAGCATGGAGCCCGCCATTCTTCCAGGCCCGCTGTGAGGTCGGGCATCTGGTTGTAGGCCCCTCCCTGCGATGAAGGAGGAAATGACATGAGGTGTTTTCTGATTTTTTTTTTTGCTACCTTGTATCCTGATTTTGGGGACTTCCCAGGTGGCGCTAGTGGTAGAGCATCCGCCTGCCGATGCAGGAGACATAAGAGATGCAGGTTTGATCCCAGGGTCGGGAAGATCTCCTGGAGGAGGTCATGACCACCCATTCCAGCATTCTTACCTGGAGAATCCCATGGACAGAGGAGCCTGGCAGGCTATAGTCCATAGGATCACAGAGTCGGACATGGCTGAAGCGGCTTGGCATACACACGCATGCATGGCCCATATCCTGATCTCGCTCCTGCTGGTCCCTGTTCTGCTGTCGACTTCCCTGCCGGAGTTCATCTGCTTGTAGGTTCACTCCACTCAGCCCGCATTCAGCTTCTCTCTGACCGAGGGCTGCGCTGGGCACTGGGAACGCAGAGCAGAGGAGAGAAGATGCCCAGAAGGGTCTCCTGTGTTTTTCGTCCAATTCCAGAAAGGACCTGAGGTGATTTACAAAGATAAACGCAGTCTTAGGAGGTGGGAAAGACGTGAGACAATCGGGGCAGGAGGAGCCAGGGTAGCAAACAGCAGATGAAGCCGGAGGGGCTGTAGCACCTTCTGTTGGTGGTGATTTGACCCAGCTTTCCAGCAGCCAGATCCAGGGGGCGTAAGGAGTTTGGAGCGGCTTCTCATTGTCACGCTGTCTTGTGTAAGCCCCTGCTATATATAACATGAAAGTCTGAGTGAGGGGCAGCAGGTCCTGGGAGGGGGTCCCTGGCAGGGGGAAGGGAGGACTGCGGCCGCCTTGTGATCTTAATAACCCTCCTCCCGGAGGCTTCTTAGCAGCAGCTGCAGGGGAGCCGAGAGCTGGGGCTGGATCTCACAGCCAGTCCCTTCCACGAGGGCCTGACGGGGAAGGGGTGAGACCCCGGGAACTAGGAGCCCAACTGGTCCCTGCCGGAGAATCCCCATCCTGCAAGGATGCTGGGGGGTCTGTGATACAGGGATGTGCAGAGAGCTCCGGACACACCCACTGGGCCCCAGGACTTGGCTAAAGGATAGAAGAGGGGTGAAGGGCTTCCCAGATGGCGCTAGTGGTAAAGAACTCACCTCCGGTGCAGGAGACATGAGATGCGGTTCGATCCCTGGGTCTAGAAGATCCCCTGGAGGAGGGGCATGGCAACCCACTCCATTATTCTTGCCTGGAGAATCCTCTGGACAGAGGAGCCTGGCGGGCTACGGTCTATAGGGCTGCACAGAGTCAGACACGACTAAAGCGACTTAGCACGCACACAGGAGAGGGGTGAAGGCATTCCGGCATAGCAGGCAACTGGCTGGGCTGTCTTCAGGAGCAGGGAGAAGCTCAGGGAAGTTGGAGCTCAGGGCACTGGGTGGAAGGGGCCCAGGAAACAGGCCGGAAGCAGGAGGGAGCTGGCAGACGCGCTATGGACTGTGGTCTCGGCACCCAGGGCCGTGGGGTGCCCTCCTGACCTCTTGCTTTAAACTCTGCCCTTGTTCTCCCAGCCTGGTGCCTGGAGGAGCGCTGCTCTCAGTTCTGAAGAAGTAAAGAGCAGTGGTTAAGGCTGACTTTCCTGGTGGTCCAGTGGTTAAGACCCCATGCTTCTAGTGCAGGGGGCACAAGTTCGATCCCTGGTTGGGGAACTAAGATCCCACATGCTGTGCAGCATGGCCCCAAATGAGTAAGTTTTTAAAAAGAGCAGAGTTTAAGAATGTGAACTCCATGGCCAGCGGACCTGAGCGGGAATCCCACCTGCCACCGCTCAGTTGTGTCATCCCCAGCAAGCAACCTGCTGGCTCTGGGCCTCAGTTTCCTGGTTAGTAAGTGGCGCTCATGACAGCATCTTCACAGGGTTGCTGTGCACACTGGATAGGTTAATATCTATGAAGGGCTTAGACATGCCTGCAGCAGAATGAGTGTTACAGGTCTGTGATTCCTTGCGCTGAAACAGCTTGGTGGGGATACAGTGCCAGCCCAGCCCAGACTCCTGCACCTGGTACACCACCCAGGTTCAGTCAGGCTCAGTGCAGAGCACAGCTGTGGTGGCCCAGCCCTGGACTGGGGGAGATGCTCAGCAAGTTCTGTTTGATGTTGTTATTGACAGTGATAACAGCCTTGCCAGCTTACAAGAGCCTCTCAGGGCAGCAGGAACTGAGGCAAGAACCCATTCTGAGAGTAGGCTTCAGTCTTTGCTTGATTACCCCCCAGTGACAGGGGGCTCACTATCTGATTCTTTGCTTGTTGGACTCGCTGGTGAGCAGTGGCTCTGTGCCAGGTGTGCGTGGCACTGGGATTCTAGAAGAATGTGAGTTGGTTGAAATGTTGAGTTACTCCTCTCTCTCCTTTCCAGAGATCATGCCAAGCTGGCCAGTGAGTGTGCCCATGGGGTGTGACAAGCTGCCATGGGCCTCCAACTCGACATGAGAAGGATGTTGGAGGCATGCATGTGTGCATGCTAGGCCACTTCAGTCGTGTCCAACTCTTTGCAACCGTATGGACCGTAGCCCGCTGGGCTCCTCTGTCCATGGCGTTCTCCAGGCAAGAATACTGGAGTGGGTTGCATGCCCTCATCCAGATCTTCCCGACCCAGGGATCGAACCTGCATCTCTTATGTCTCTTGCAGTGGCAGGCGGGTTGTTTACCACTAGTGCCACCTGGGAGGCTGATGAAGGCAGAGGAGGGTGTTTTATTCACTCATGTATTCCTTAAGCATCTTTGGAGCTCCCCTGTGGGTTGGGCGCTGTCCTAGGTACCAAGAGCCCCGCGACGAACAAGATACTCTAAGAACCTGCCCTTTGAAGCTGTTCTCGGTGAGAGAGGCCAGGGGTCCTGCCAGTGGATGAGAGGAAGGGGTTCTAGCAGAAGGGACAGAGTGTGCAAAGGCCTGGAGATGTGGCAGACTGTGCGTGGCTGTGCCTGGGCGTTGGCGATATTCGGCCAGAATTTCATGACTGGGGGGCATTGATGGGGAGTGCCTTCCTGGAAGCAATAAAAGAAAATACAGACGTTGAGGGCTTGTTAGTCACTGACCTCAGCCCTGGGGCCACTAAATTCGGCCCTGCCTCCCCCGTTCCTTTGCACCACCCTCCGTGCCCCGCCAGCCGTCCTGGCTGGCCCTTCAGAGGTGTATGTGTTACCCATGGACCCTGGCTGGTTCATCCCTTCTCCACGCCACCCACATCCTGGCCATTCATCATGGGCCCTGATTGGTGTCCCCTTCTCTCATGTGGGTGAGGAGCCAGGCTCTGACCTCAGCGGGCTCAGCCTCCCCCTACCCACTGCCTGCAGGGGAAGCTGTGGGAGTGAGAGGACGCTGGGGTGGGAGTCAGCATGCCTTCTTTAGGGAGGAAAGCTGGGGCTGGAAGGCTGTTCGGTGAGCACAGAACCCTCTGTGCCAGGTCCTGGGAGCTGGAGCCCCGTGGGGCTTGAGCCTGCCCGTGGGCAGTCCACAGACCCTTGGGGGAGTCGGATGCATCAGTGGGTCCACGTGGCTAGGTGCTGGCTGGGGTCATCTGCTGGGTGGGGGAGGCCCCAGAGCAGCAGGGACCACGCCTGGCGCAATGATCTGGGCCTGCCCTGCCTCCTCTACTGCTGCCACCACTGCCCCCAAGCCCAGGGAATTAGAAAAACAACAACAAAAAGCCTTTTGAAGTACAGCGTCCATACGGACAAGTGTGTGTATCATGAGTGTAGTATTTTGTCGACTTTTCTCAAACTGAAATATCTGTGTGGCACTCAAATCCAGAATCAGAACCCGCTAGCTCCCCCAGAGCCCCTCTTGTTTTTCCTTCCAGTCTACACCCCTGACCCAAGGGTGACCCCTTCCCTGATTTCTGGCACCGTCAATAAATGTTCGCCTGCCTTTGAGCTTCTTTTTATCTTTAAAAACTGTGTTTATTTATTTTTGGCTGCACTGGGTCTTCGTTGCTGTGTGCGGGCTTTCTTCTCTAGTTGTGGCGGCGAGCGGGGGCTACGCTCGCGTCCTGGTGCGCGGACTTCTCTTTGCCGTGGCCTCTCTTGCAGAGCACGGGCCCTGGCGCATGCAGCCTTCGGTAGCTGCAGCTCACAAGCTCAGTTGCCACGCAGTATGTGGGATCTTCCCGGACCAGAGTACCGACTGGTGCCTCCTGCATTGCAAGGGGGATTCTTAACTACTGGACCACCAGGGAAATCCCTGACCTTCTTTTCAAACGGAAGCATACAATCAAACTGTAAGCAGTTTCATAGCTGCCTTCTTTCACTCGAGATTCACGCGTATTGTTGCCTGTGGTTGTAGTTCACCCATTGTCATCGTTGTGTGAATAAACCACCACTTGCTTGCTCACTCTGAGGGTGCTGGATATTGGGGTTACTTTCGGTTCGAGGATATTAGGAATAGCCCATGTCTCCTGGTGCATGTATGTGCACTTTTCTGTGGCGACATAGCTCAGGAGGGGCTCTTCGGGTGGCTCTAGTGGTAAAGAGCCAATACAGGGGACATAAGAGATGCGGGTTCAATCCCTGGGTCGGGAAGATCCCCGGCAGGAGGGCATGGCAGCCCACTCCAGTATTCTTGCCTGGAGAATCCCCATGGACAGAGGGGCCTGGCGGGCCACAGTCCATGGGGGTCACAAAGAGTGGGACACGACTGAAGTGACTCTGAGCACCATGCACACATGGCTAGGAGTGGGACTGCAGGGCCACGCTCAGCTGCAGTGTGCAACGCCAGACTGTTTTCCACGTTGCTTACACTTGCCACTCGTACTAGCAGTGCGTGAGTGTTCTGGATATTCCGCATCCTCACCCACACCTGGGGTCCATGCTTCCTTTTATACATTCCAGGGGACGTAGTGTTGTCACGGTGACTAATGAAGGTGAACTTCTTTTCATCTGTTTATGGGTCGTTTGACTACGCTTTTCTGGGGTGAAGTGCTTGTTCAAGTCTTGCTGTGTTTTTTCTCACCTGATGTTGTTGAGTTTTTTCCCGTATTCTGAATAGGAATCCTTTGCAGGATACAGGAATTACAAATTCATTCTCTCTGTCTCTCCTTCCCCCCAGCCCCAGTGGAATCATTTGCAGCATATGGTCCAGTTTGTCCATCTCTTCCCTTTCAGCACTCCTGTGTTGAAGTCTCTGCCTCACTCCAGCGTTAGGCAGATCCTCTTTCCTGTCTTCTAAAAGCTGTATTGTTTTACCTTTCACATCTAGATCCTGCCCTCTGTCTGCAGCTGATTGTCGTGTATGACGTGAAGCAAGCGTGTTAGTTTCCTGTAGCTCTTATAACAAATGACCACAAACTTAGTTGTTTAAAACAACACAGATGTATTATCTTACACTTCTGGAGGTCAGAAGTCTGACATGGATCTCAGCAGGCTGAAATCAAGATGTCAGCAGGGCTATGTTCCTTCTAGGAATTCTAAGGGGAAATCTGTTTCTGGAAACCTTTTCCAGCTTCTTAGAGGCCACTTGCATTCTTTGGCTGTCAGCCCCTGCCTCCATCCTCAAAGCCAGCAATGTCAGACCGGGTCCATTGCAGGCAGTCGTCTCTCTGCCTCTGTCTCTCCTGCCTCCCTTTTCCACCTATAAGGACCCTCGTAATTACATTGAGTCTGCCTGGATCATTCAGAATAATCTTTTCCTCTCAGGTCAGCTGATTAGCAGCTTAGTTCTATCTGCAGCCTTAATTCCCTTTTGCCACGTAAACTGATAAATTCACAAGGACCAGGAGGAAGCCATTATTCTGCCAGTCACAGAAAAGATCATGGGGTGTTTTTGGGGTTTTGTTTTTTTTCCCTCTCGGCTATCCATTTGATCCAGCACCACTTATTGTAAAGACTCTCCCTTTGCTCAAGGGTCTTTTTGAGTTGCTTGTGCAAATCCCAACCCTAGGGAGGAGGCCCAGCATGCTGGGGTGGGGCGGAGAACCCAGGAGATGGGTGACCCTCCTGCAGCTGCGCTGGCCTGGACGGGTTAGATGGAGCTGCCATGGAAACCAGAAGGGAGGGAGGCAGTAGTGAAAGACGACTGGCTCAGCATCCTGGCCAGGGAGGCAGGATACCAGAGCCCGTTCCTTCCTGTTGCCCTGATGGCTGGGTGACCTCAGCAGCCCCGCCCTTCCCTGTGACTCCAATTCTGTCTGGTCTCAAGGACCTTCTTGCCCAGCCCAGCTCTTCTTCATCTGGGCAGTGGTCTCTTACTGTCCTGTTCGCTTCACATTTCTGCCCTGGGCCTCAGTTTTCCCATACTGTGAAATGGGAATAAAGGTGGGTCAGGGGCAACTAGCCCTTCTCTTTAGGCCTAATGGGGGACTCCATCCAGCAGAGTCAGGCTGATGCCTGGCCAGTGTCCTGGACCAGTGGTGGGAGGATCCCAGCTGTCCGGTCACTGAGTCTGGAGCATGGCCGCACAGCTAGGGCAGGGGCTCTGGGGCCATGGCTGTGCCCTGGTTCTGAGCATGCCAGCTGTGTGTGTGTGTGTAATGCACAGAAGTCTATCCACATTCCTTCCCCTCGCTGGACTGGCAGGGCAGGGAGGGGAAGCCTGATCCCCTTTGCTGGGAGACAGGATCTGAACTCCCAGCCCAAGGGAAGGTGGCCACACCCCAGTCTGTCCAGCTCAGGGAGGACTGACAGGGTGGCCGTTCCTAGAGCTCTGCAGTTGCCCTGGCAGTGGGCAGGACAAGGAAGATACTGACTTACAAGTTAAAAACCGCAGCCCCAAGCTCAGGGGCTATGAGGATGGCAGGATGGCAAGCAGGCGGGACTACATCCCAGCCTTCCGGACTCAGCCCTGCTCGCGGGTCCCCCTGCAGGTGCTGGGGAGATGCGGAGTCGACCAGGGTTCTTGGGTCCGCCTGTCCTTCCCTCCTCAGTCGTGTGGGCGCGCCTGCCCTGTCATCTCCCCAGCTTCGTCCTCTCTCCCCGCTCCTGGAAGCCACATCAGCTGGTGGAGCCTGGGTTCCCGCCCTAGCGCAGCCGTGAGGCTTGGGCCGGGTCCCTTCCACAGGTTTTGAATGGTTGCCAGGCATCCCCAGGGCAACTCGGACCCCAGACGGGGCCCACTGCTGCCCCATGCTTCCTGGAGTGTCCTGCTGCTAGCCGGCAGCTGTGTGAATGTTGGGCTGACACATTCTGCCCCGTGGTCTCCCCACTGGGTGAGAGCAGGGGCGGGTGTGGAGCTGGGGGCACAGGCAGACAGGCCCCACTGCCCCGGCCCTCCCAGGCCTCAGGGGCGGCTGCTCTGAGCTGGCAGGGCTCACAGGGAGGGTGCCCCACTCTCCACTTGCCTGTGGGGATTCCAGCTTCACCACTGGCTGAAATTTCCTGAGCCTCAGTCACATGCAAACAAATGGCCTCCTTCCCCAGCAGGATGGGACAGGCAGTGGGTGCCGGCTGGGTGGAGGCTTATGGGGGCGGTGGTCACACTGGATTTGGGGGTTGGGTAGCACTGGGGTTCTAGTGCAGGTGTGAGTATTGGGGTGCCCAGTGGGCCAGGGCTGGGGGCACCCATACTATGCTTGTATAAGGGCCCACCATTTGGAGCCTAGGGTCAGCACCTGGGGTTCACTCTGGGGCCTGCCCCCCATTCCTCTTAGTGGGTGTGCATGGGAGAGGGAAACTTTTCTCTCCCTCTCTCCTTATGTCTATCTTTAAAAAAAATGTTTTTTTAATTTAAAAAGTATTTTGAGGGACTTCTCTAGCAGACCAGTGGTTAAGAATCCACACTTTTATTGGAGGGGGCACAGGTTCGATCCCGGGCCGGGGAACAAAATTCTGCATGCCTCACCAGGCAGCCTAAAAATAAATAAAAATAAAATTTTAATGTTTTGAAATATTTTAGGCACTCAGAAGAATAGACAGGGCACAGTGAACTCCCATGTAGAGCACGCAGGACTGAAAGAAGCAACTCTTACTAATGAAGCAGGGCTTGTGTGTGGCGGTCCAGTGGCTAAGACTCTGCGCTCCCAATGCAGGGGGGCCCAAGTTCGATCCCTGGTCAGGGAACTAGGTCCCATATGCCCAGCTAAAGAGATCCCGCATGCCACAAGGAAAATTGAAGATTGAGAGTGCTGCATCAAAGACCCAGCTCAGCCAAATAAATAATGAAAAGTGAAAGTGTTACTTGCTCAGTCATGTCAGGCTCTTTGCGACGCTACGGACTGTAGCCCACCAGGCTCCTCTGTTCATGGGGATTCTCCAGGCAAGAATACCGGAGTGGGTAGCCATTCCCTTTTCCAGGGGATCTTCCCAACCCAAGGATCGTGCCCAGGCCTCCTGCATTAAAAAACATAGAAATGAAGCCCCCACGTGCCCCGCTCCAGCCCCATCCCTCAAGCCACATTTGCTGGGGGTGCTGTGGATTAGCACCACGGAGGTGCCTCCTGGACGCTCGGCCAAGGTCCATGGTTGGGTGTCCTCTGCACCCGCACGGCTCCCTGCCCCCCTCCCTTCCCGGTGCCCACTGGTGACCTCTACCCTGAGGCCTTTCCAGCAACTTGGTATCACCTGGCTCTTTGACTTTGCGCCCATCTGATTGGGTGGGAAACAGGATCTCCTGGCGGCTTGGATCTGCGACCAGGAGGCCCCACCTGTCTCCTGAAAAGCTGGCCTGCTCACGCCCTGCTGTCATCAGGTGCCCTCAGCTTGGTGCCCGGGGTCCCTTTCTTCTTCCCCTCCAGCCCCTGACCCTGCACACCAGGTGGGCGCCCCAGACCCCCCTCACTTTCCACCTAAATGAGCCCCCCCGCTGCCCCAGCCCCTCCCTTCTCCCAGGTCCCTCCTGGCATTGACTCTCCCTCCATCCTTTCCTTAGCCCTCCCTACCCCGCCTCCTCCCACCCCCCCACCGCTGTTTGCCACCTGCTCAGCGTCTGTCCCCTCTGTCCCCTCCAGCCCCTCCCTCTGTCTCAGTTCAGGCCTCCTGGAGTCCCTGTCTGTCGCAGCAGCCCCCACCCCCCTCATCCTCAGCGGGTCCTGGAGTTTTCTCTAAAATGCTCATCTGGACACACAGGGAAGTGAGTCAAAAAGAAAAAAAAAATATCGTATATTAACGCACATATTTATGGAATCTAGAAAAATGGTACAGACGAACCTATCTTTAGGGTAGGAATAGAAACGCAGACCTGGAGAGTGGACATGTGGCCAAGGTGGACAGGGGAGTCTGGGGCAGATTGGGATTGTAGCACTGACGCGTACACCCTGCCGTGTATAAAACAGCTGGGGAGGGGGCTTCAGGATGGAGGGGACACAGGTGTACCTGTGACCAACTCATATCGATGGATGGCAAAAACCATCACAATATTGTAAAGTAATTGTCTCCAAATAAAATCAAAAAGTAAAAATAAATAGCTGGTGGGAAGCTGCTGTATAGCACGGGGTGGGGGGGGGGTCTAGAGGGGTGGGATTGGCAGGGGGCGGGAGGTTCAAGAGGGAAAGCCTGTGTGTATCCTTTACTTTGTTGTACAGCAGAAACTAGCACATTATCAAGCAGTTATACTCCAACAATACAGTTTTTTAAAACATTAAAACAAATATTCTTCAGAGGTGTAGAAAAATGAAACAGAGCAAAAAACTTGAAAGGATTTGATGAGAAATTCTCTACAACATATATACATACTTGACATAATAAAGCTGATTTCTTTGTGTTTTCCAAGAGAAAAAAAAGGCCCATGCAAACTGTTGGATTCTTTGCTCAATGTCTTCCCTGGCGCTTTATCTCCACCCCGTCCCAATGTCTAGGAGACTCTCACCCCACCCCCCGTCAGCCAAGCGTCCCTTTCAGTCCCTTGGATACCCCCCCACCCCCGCCCCATTGTAAGCACTCTAAATCCTCAGCTGTTTGGTCGACTTGGCAGGGTGGGGTCTGGCAGCCCCCACCCCGTTCTCCCGGTTACCGCACTCTTCCTCCCCTCCCCCACCCCACCCGTGGCACTGTTGTGGTCCCCAGCCTTTGGGTAGGGGGCCACACTGAGTACATCTGTGGCTGCCACGTGGCTCAGAGGAGCAGGGGGAGCTTGGGCACCCCGGCCGCGGGGGATCCGTGGGGGTGGGGAGGGGGCGCAGCCCCTCCCCCGCGCCCCCACCCCACCCCAAGAGCCGCCTCTGTTGGGCGGAGGGGAGGGCTGCCCTCCAGCAGGAGAGCCCAGGGTGCAGCTGATGGCTGAGCTGAGGTCTGGTCCTGGGAGCTCACTTCCTGGTGCCGCCTCCTGCGCCCTTTGGGCAATGCTGGCACGAGGGCATGGGCTTTCCACTGTCCTATTTGGCACCTTTCCCCGATCTGCCGGGCTGCACCCTGGGCCTCCGATTGGCAGAAAGTTCTTGGGCCCCATCCCCCCTCCAACCCCTGCCCCGCGAACTGATGCCCGCCACCCCCGGGGACAGCTGAAATGGAAACCCTGAAATGCAGCCCGGTTTGTCTTCGGTCAATGGCGATTGAAGGCGCCACAAAGGGGGCCTGTTAGTCTGAATGCCGCCCACCCTCGCCCGCCTCTGCGATGCCTGCCTTCTTGTGGCCCCGGGTCCTAGGGGGAGGCAGTGTGTGCGTTCCAGGCCTGCGGAGAACATAACAGACTGGATCGTAGAGACGCTGCCCCTTCTGCACAGCCTGTGTGCTGGGCACAGAGGCAGCCTCGTGGGGCTGTCTCCGCGGTCTTGCACGTCCGTGCTCCCCACGTGGCAGCAGTGTTCCCTCCCATTTTACAGGTGATGACGCTGAGGCTGACACCCGGCCAGGGCCCTACAGCTATTCGTGATGGGTCTAGAGTTTGGGCTCCGTGAGACTGAAAGCAATACTTCCTCCCAGGCCTCCCCCATCAGCCGCAGCGTGGTCAGAGGCCAGCGTGTCCCCACGGCCCAGCTTTTTCCAAGAAACCCCTCTCTTCCTGTATCCCATGAGCGGGCCTGAGTCATAAAGGGCCCTCCTCCCCCTCTTCCTGTTCCATTTCCCCCTCGCCATGCTCCCCCAGCGCTGGAGCCCTGCGCGGGGGCTGGGGTGGGGCTGGGGGTGGGCGGCGGGCCTCTCCTCCCCTGGCCCCAGCCCTCCCGGGACTGAGTTACACCGCCTGGGTTCTGCTCTCTTCCGGTCTCCTTTGTCAGTGAGGCACGTGGGCGCCCTCCCCAGAGGCCAGGGGTCTCACAAATGTTATTCCAGGCCTGGTCCAGGCAGCGCGGGGAGGCGGGGCGGACCTGGGTCTGACTCCCGCCGAGCTGCTGAGCGGTCTGCGGCTTTAGGTGCGTCTTCGGACTTTCCTGCGCATCAGATGTTCACTTGTAGGATGCCCACTGCCTCACCAGGGGGTATGGTCTGGCACATAGTAGGTTCCTCATACTGGATGCTCCTGGGTCATCAGGGCCTGGGAGGGCAGGAGGGCGACTATGGGAGCCTCTGGAAGTCTCTCCTGAGAGCAGTATCCCTGGAGATTTGTTGTCCTCTGAGCCACAGCAAATGTGCTGTCCTATGGGGTTTCTGAATCACGAGCTCTGTGCCAGGTACTGTGCTGAAGCTGGGATTCCCAGAGAGGAGGGCTCCCAGGAGGCAGATGAAAATAAGAGAACAGTATCCTCTCTCCTTGGCTCAGTGTGTGATCCTCAAGCCTCTGTGGGTCAAAGGTCCTGGGGGACTTCCTGGAGGAGGAGGCATTGGGCCAAGTGTTTCATATGTGGCTGAAATATGTGAAGTGAAGCAGGTGGGAGAAAAAGGCACAGGAAGAGTCTGGGACGTGCGGGAGTGTCAGGCGAGTGGTGAGGAAATGCAGGGTCATCCTCAGTGAGGCTGGCTGGGGAGGCTGGAATGCCAGACACAGTTTTGACGCCTGGTCCTTGTCTCAGAGGGCAGGCAAGATAGTCAGTGGACCAGCTGCCTGAAAAGCTGTGGTGTCAGACAACCAGCTAGGTTGATCATTACAAGCCACTCAGTCCTGAAAGCTGGGCGCTGGGGAGGTGAGGGGAGCCTCCTGGGCCTTTCATTGCTATAAGCCGGTGTCATTAACCATTCAAGTGATTCACCGAGCACCTGTAGGCACTAGGCCTGCATCAGGACCAAGGATACCACAGGAAACAAAACGGGCTCAAGTCCTATCCTCAGGCAGTAGAGAAATACAAAGCAGGGGCAGCGTGGGGTGGGCTTGTACTCTTACAAGGGGACACTGGAGCAGGTGCTTGAAGGAGATGAGCAGCGCTCTGCATATCTGAGGGAAAAGCACTCCAGGCAGCGGCAACAGCATGTGCAAAGGCCCTGAGGCCAGGACATGCTTAGCGTGAACAAGTGTGGCTGGAGTGGAGTGGGCGAGGGAGGGCCGTGTAGGGCGTGAGGAGGACCTTGAGGGCTATTTGCACTAATTTCTGTGGGGAGTCTTCAGGAATTTTTTTTTTTTAATGGATTTAAAAAGTTGAGATCTAATTTACCTACCATTAAATCTATCCATTTTAAATGTAGTTTAATGACTTTTAGTATAAACATATGGGTGGGCAGCCATCACCACAGTTCAGGGTTAGAATATTTCTACCACCCAGAATGTTCTCTTGTGCCTATTTGAAGTCAGTCCCTGCCCAACGCCCAGCAACTGCTGATCTTTCTGTGTCTATAGTTTTCAGATTTCAGACAACATGTAGTCTTTTGTGTCTGGTTTCTTTCACTTGGCGTAGTGTTTCTGGAGGCTCATTCAATATTGTTGCCTTTATCTGTAGTCAAAGACTTCCCTGGTGGTGCAGTGGTGAAGACTCTGCCTTCCAGTGCAGGGGGTGTGTGTTCAATCCCTGATTGGGGAAATAAGGTCCTACATGCTGCAGGAAAGTGGAAATGTCAGTCGCTCAGTTGTGTCCGATTCCGCAACCCTATGGACTGTAGCCTGCCAGGCTCCTCTGTCCATGGAATTCTCCAGGCAAGAACACTGGAGTGGGTTGCCATTCCCTTCTCCAAGGGATCTTTCCAACCCAGGGGTCAAACTCAGGTCTGCCTCATTGCAGGCAGATGCTTTACTGTTTTGAGCCACCGGGGAAGCCCTGGTGGTCATACCATATGGCATGGCCCAAAAAAAGTACAGTTGGGTTCTGCATCTGCAGTCAGAGGCAGATGCGGTCTGCACCATTTTTTCATTTCTCCCAGCAATCTGTTCTGATTATTCCACATCGTCATCAGCACTGGATATTGCCGGTTTTTCTGATGTTAGCCGCTCCAGTCGGCGTGAAGTGGTACCGCATTGTGGTTTTGATCCGTATTACCCTCGTGACTGAGGACGTTGGCCATCTTTCCACGTGCTTGTTGCTGTTTGCACATCTTCGTTGGTGAAGTGGGTATTCAGCTCTTCTGTTCATTTTGTTTATTAGGTCTTGTTAGTAAGCTGTCAAGTGTTCTCTTTTTAAAAGTCATCTATTAATTATTTGTGTTTGCCCTGGGTCTGTTGCTGCACGTGGGACTTTTCTCTAGTTGTGGTGCGAGGGCTTCTCATTGCGGCGGCTTCCCTTGTTGCCGAGCACAGGCTCTAGGGCACGCAGGCTCCACTAGTTGTGGGTGGAATCTTCTTGGACTAGGGATCGAACCAGTGTCCCCTGCATTGGCAGGTGGATCCTCAACCACTAGACCACGGGAGTCCAAACGTTCTTTATATGTTGGTGATAGGTGACATTTATTAGATACATGATTTGTAGCTTGGCCCATGCCTAACAGCAAGTGACTCCTGGGCCCCAGAATTCCTGGGATATTAGGTAGTTGGTCAGGCGGTTAGATGGAGAAGGCAATGGCACCCCACTCCAGTACTCTTGCCTGGAAAATCCCATGGACAGAGGAGCCTGGTGGGCCACAGTCCATGAGGTCGCTAAGAGTTGGACACGACTGAGCGACTTCACTTTCCCTTTTCACTTTCATGCATTGGAGAAGGAAATGGCAACCCACTCCAGTGTTCTTGCCTGGAAAGTCCCAGGGATGGAGGAGCCTGGTGGACTGCCATCTATGGGGTCGCACAGAGTTGGACACCACTGAAGCGACTTAGCAGCAGCAGCAGGTGGTTAGAATGCTGGATTTGGTGGATTCTGGGGGGCCAGGCAGGTCAAGGCTAGCACGTATGCCTTGCTCCCATCAGCCCACTTGGGCGTGTAGGTGCCACCATTGTGTGGCTTAGGGGAGGTCATTTTCCTCTGCTCTGATGTCTAGCCGCCCTGTATGAGGAGCTGACTCTTCCCATGGCTGTGCCAGGGTGGGTAATAGTGTTGCTGGCTCATCTTGCTGGCCCGAGAGCCGTTCTGGGAACACTTTGCGTATTCCTGCTGGGAGCACTGTGGGTTGGCTTCTGTATTAGTCACAATTTATTTGATTGTGAGTGACGTGCATGTATGCTCAGTGGCTAAGTTGTGTCTGACTCTTTCCAACCCCATGGACTGTAGCCTGCCAGGCTTCTCTGTCCATGCAGATAAGAATACTGGAGTGGGTTACCATGCCCACCTCCAGGGGATCTTCCAGACCCAGGGATCGAACCCACGTCACTTGCATTGGCAGGTAGATTCTTTACCACTGCCTCACCTAGGAAGTCAATTGCAGGTGTCCCTCAAAGAGAATTAGGCAAAAAGATATAACAATGCCTGTGTGTGTGTGAGGATTTGTTGGCTGATGTGAGTGAAGGGCTCAAGGGACCACCTTCAGGTTCAGCTGGATCCAGGCCCTCCGAATCCTGGGACTCGGCTCTGCTTTCTCTGTGCTGGCACTGCTCCCTGGCAGGCTCTGCCATGTGGTATCCCTGCAGCTCCTGGCTTTCATCCCACAGCCAGGCAGCCCCGGAACAAGAAGAGCACCTCTTCCCAAAGCTTCCAACCAGAGTCCGGGCCCTGATGCTCCTTGGGTCACACCACCTTCCTTCAGCTAACCATGGGGCTCTGGCCAGGCCTGGGTCATGTGTCCACTCTAGGTGTGGGGGTTTGGGGTCAGCTCACATAAGGCATATGGGGCTTCCCAGGTGGCACTAGTGGTAAAGAACGCACCTGCCACGCAGGAGACATAAGAGATGCAGGTTCGATCCCTGGTTCAGGAAGATTTCCCTGCAGGAGGGCATGGCAGCCTACTCCAGTACTCTTGTCTGGAGAATCCCGTGGACAGAGGAGCCTGGTAGGCTGCATGGGGTTGTACAGAGCCAGACACAACTGGAACGACTTAGTGTGCACACATAGATCATAATGCGTCAAGAATGGAGAAAAGGGGATCGCCCCGGCGGCTCTGTGGCAAAGAATCCACCTGGCAGTGCAGGGACACCGATTTGATTCCTGGTCTGGGAAGATCCCACATGCTTTGGAGCAACTAAGCCCGTGCACCACAACTATTGAGCCTGTGCTCCAGAGCCTGGGAGCTGCCACTGCCGAGCCTGGGAGCCGCTACTGCTGAGCCCATGTGCCCTGGAGCCTGTGCTCCACGACAAGAGAAGCCTGAACGTTGCAACTGGAGAGAAGGCCCCCCCTCGCCACAACTAGAGAAAAGCCTGAGTGCAGTAATGAAGACCCAGTGCAGCCAAAAATAATAAATAAATCATAAAATTTTTAAATTGGGGAAAAAAAAGAATGGAGAAAAATGTTTTCTAAAAGGGAATAGTGTTCTATGTCCAAGAGTGGGATGAGATACGGCGCCCCTGGGGGGTTGATGCTTTCTCCCCAAATCCTCTATCCGTCCGTGGTGCTCTGTATTCCCTCTCCCCACTGGACAGTGTGCCCCCCAAGGCAGAGGGCACATCCTGCCTGCGGCTCTGGGGGCAGGACAGGGCCCAGCAGGTGGTGAGTCCTCCACGGACACCTCGTAAAAGAGAGGGAGCGCGCACAGTGCGGTGGGGGTAGAGTAGTGGGCCCGTCCTTTCTGCTCCCCCAACCCCCACCGCAGCCAGGCCCATCTTGCTGTCACCTGGTACCCTGAGCTGATCACCATGGATATGGGGACTTCCCCTCTCAGGAGTCCCCTTTGTCAGACTCTAGTGCCCTGCATGCTGTGTGCATCGCACTCTTCTCTGCTTAGTCATAAAAGCAGGGGCTGTAACGGGGGGAGGGCGGGCAGAGGGCATGCTGAGTCCATCCTGGTGCGAGGTTGGGGCAGGTATAAGCTTCTCTGGGTGTGGGTGTGTCCCTGCACTAGGGATGGGGTGGGCGGGTGCTGGACTCAATAGCTGGCATGTGGCCTGTGTGGTAAAGCAGGTTGATTAAATTAGATCTTGCTTTGTCCACCCACATTGAGAAGGATGTGAGCTGTTGGCTAGTCCTAGAGGGTCTGGGGTCCACTGGGGAGTGACCCACCGGGTTGCCCTGCATGTCAGAACTTGCCGGCCTGTGCTCTGGTGCTAAGAGCCGCATTCAGCTGTCGGTGGCTGTGATGACCCACGTGGTCCTGCTCTGGGGCGTCTGGGGTTAATACAGCCAGTGCCACAGACCCCCACGCCAGCTCACTCTCGATTCTCACCTCCTGGGCCCAGGACCTGGGCAGAGAGAGCGAGCCGGACCAAGAGCCCTGCAGACCAGGACGCAAGTGCCGACATCTGCCCATGCACAGCCCCCGCCTGTGACCACTTCTCTGTGCCTCAGCTTCCCCATCTGGAAAATGGGGGTGACTGTGGTCTCTGCTTCACGGGGCCAGGGATGTGATGTCATCTGGTGACGTGATGTCGTCCCTCCTGTTGTCTGCCCACAGGTGAATGGCCATGGCGGAGAGCACGTGACCCGCGCAGACCTTCTGTGCCCACCCAGTGGCACCACCATGCAGAAGCCCAGCGGCCTGAAGCCCCCCGGCCGCGGGGGGAAGCACTCAAGCCCCATGGGGCGGACGTCCACTGGGTCAGCCTCGGCCTCTACCACTGTGGCGCCTACTGGCTCTAAGGAAGGTGCGTAGGGCCGAGGGTAGAGGGGGGAGGGGCTGGACGGGGGTGGCGGGGAGTGGTCCTTCTGGAAGAGCTGAAAGGACTTGAGCCACTGCCCGACCAGCCTGGAGGCCAGTGGTTCTGGGAAGTTCTTCTTGATGTCTGCCCACATCCCTCTGAAAATTAACTAGTGATGGGCAGTGACACAGGCTTTGGGTTCATTGTTCCTTTTGACACTCTTCCAGCTCCAGGAGGCAGGTACCACTGTTGCCTGCCCTTAGGGATGAGACAGTGGAAGCCCGGGGAGGCATGGCACCTTGCCCACATCACTCAGCCTGGAAGACACAGCCCGATTCACGCTCCAACCTCTGCCAACCTCTCTGCGCCCACTCATTCCCCTCTGGGGTCTGAGATGGTCCCCATCTTCCCACCAGCTTTCTTGTGTGCCACTCAGACCCATGCCCTTGACCTTGCTTTGCTTATGTAACTTCCTGTGGGTGGGCACAGGGTGCCCGCAGGGCAGGGCTAAGGCTGGGTGCTCTGGCTGGAGGCACCAGCTCTGAAGGCAAATGGGTTGAGGACAGCTGTTAGCTGTTGCCTTTTTCTGGTGACAGAAGTAAGATAGTCCACTGTGTACTGGTCAAAGTTTGATGGTAAAATTGCCAGTCATCATCTCTAGAGGAAACTGTTGGGTTGGCCAGAGAGTTCATTCGGGTTTTTCCATACGATATAACAGGAAAACCCAAACAAACTTTTTGGCCAGCCTGGTATTATTACTTTGGTTTTTATCTTTTTACCTTTCTCTTAGCTGTTTGCAATCATGCTGCAAATACAACCTGAAAATCTGCTTTTTCCCTTTTAACATGATCAAGTGGATTTGTTCATGTCACTAAAAATCTCGCATGTCCATCATTTATAAATGGCTATAGATACCCTATTCACTCAACAAATATAAATCAAGGGCCTGCTCTGTGGACGCAGTCCTAACTACTAGACTCTCATTTTGAGCAAAACTGGATGTGGTCCCAGCCCTTGGGGGACTGCCGGCCTGGTGGGGGGCGGGGTGCTAAGTATCATGAGGTCCTCTAACCAGGGCCTGACATGGTCCCAAGGTCAACAAAACCTTCCCTGAGGAGGGCACGTGTGAGCTGAGGTCTGAGGGTGACGGTTTACTAGAAGAGGAGGGGAAGGCATTCCAGGCAGAGGGAATAGGGCGTGCAAAGGCCCAGTGGCAGAAGAGAGCGTGGTGAGTATAAGGGAGGTGAAAAAAGTGAGTGTGGCTACATTATGTCCAGTGAGAAGTGTGCTGGTGAGATAGGGGTAGACTGATTGTGGGGGACAAGTTGGGGTTATACAGGGAGTTTCACTTCCATCCTGACGGTGGGAAGCTGCTGGGAAATTTTCAGTCGAAAGGAATATGATAGAGGGAATTGGGAAATGAGGAGTATGAGGTTGGGGAGGGCGGCAGAGGCAGGTGATGAAGGGCAGGGGGACTGGGTTTGTTTTAACTGTGATTGGACCTGTTGGAAGATGTTATTATAGCAGAGAACATCTGGGTGTTGCCAAGCATCCTTCAAGCTAGGAGAGAGGGTTGCAGGGGTTAAGAACAGGGTGGAGGAGATGGGCGAGGAGGCGTGTGGTCACCCAGGTGAGGATGTTTGCACTCACTGCCAGGGCTGTGAGAGGTCAAGGGACTGACCACCATGAGTGGGCTGCAGGGAAGACTTCCTGGAGGAAGTGTGAGTGAGCTCAGCCTGGAGGCTGGAGGAATGTAAATGTAAAGGCGGGTGACGTGGGACCTGGAGGAAGAGCCTGGCCAGAGGCACCAAGCAGGCTGAGCTCGGTCCAGTGCGGGTGGAAGTTGTGTAGCCCCATGATTGGAGGGGGCTTCCATGATGGCTTAGCAGGTGAAGAACCCGCCTGCCAGTGCAGGAGGCACAAGAGATGTGGGTTCCATCCCTGGGTCAGGAAAATCCCCTACAGAAGGAAATGGCAGCCCACTCCAGTACTCTTGCCTGGAAAATTCCATGGGCAGAGAAGCCTGGTGGGCTGCAGTTCATGGGGTTGCAAAGAGTCGGACACAACTGAGTGTGCTTGCGCGTCCACACACACACACACACACACACACACATACACACTGATTGGAGAAGGGCTCAAGAGAGGCCCCTTGCTGACCCTCTTCCTTCTTCAAGAGAGCCCATAGCACCTTCTGGATTCTTTCCTCCTTGCCCCCGCTCTGATCTAGAGAGGCCTGAGTTCTGGCTGTGATCCAGCTCTCACATCCCTCCTAGCTCTGCCCCTGCTGTGTGACCTTGAAAGAGTTACTTGACCTCTCAGAGCCGCAAATGGGATAATAACATTTCTCTCATGGAATCAACTGAGTTAATAAAAGTGAAGTGCCTGCAGGCACAAGGCTCATTAGAGAGTAATTTCTTTTCCTTTCAACCATCCATAATCTCATTACGGAAAGATCTGAGTGATAAAAGAAGGAACTCCCATTACTCCTCCATTTAACCTAATCACACACCCATCGTCCTCTATTTCCTTCTGGTCTTCTTTCCTATTGCACGTGGTGTTTCAAGCAGTCGAGGCATGGTTTGTATCCAAACCTGCATCTGACTGCTGGGCATTTCATTGCCTTCTGTGGCACGAGCCCCCTGCTAAGGCAGTGTCATCTTTGCCTTCTCATCTTGAACGGCTCCGTCGTTGTGGTCCCTGGAGGGAAGGGGATCAGACCACACTGTGGGGCCTGCTGGTTGCCTCCTGGTCTCCCTGGTGTGGGAGCCCCTGAGGGTGGGGCTTGGGTGGTCTGCCTGGACCCCAACTCTGCAGGGGGGTTTGTTCTGGGGGGAGGGGGTGCCACTCCGTGAATGCTCGATCGATCAGGAGCCACGCCCCCCGCCAAGGGACACACTGGTGGCCAAAGGGGGCAGCTGTGCTGTGTGCCGCCCTCCTTCCTGCTCAGGCACCTGGTGCCTTTGCAGGTCAGAGAGACACAGACCCCGGGCTGGGGGAGGGAGTGATTGGCCAGGGCGAGGACCCTGTGAGAGGGGGAGGGAGGCGTTTTTGGCATAGCTCCAGGTCTCATAACAAGAGTCCCCGCAGAGCTGGGATGGGGGGCCGCAGCAGGGGAGGACGGTGCCTGCCCCCAACTCCTGTTGGCCTGTGGGCTCCCTCACCCATGCGGTGGAGCTGACCATCGGCTCTCCAAGGTGCTGAAGGTGCCCGTCCCCAAGGGACACTGGGACTCTGGGGGTAGGCACTGGGGCGCCGAGAGAGGGTCTGGCAGAAGCTGGAGCCTGGCGGTGGTTGGAGGGGGCAGTTGCTCTGGGAATCAGGGCAGTGGCAGCCTCCCAAAGTATGAGCTCAGCCTCCGGGCAGAGGGTCTGCCAAGGGCCGGGCCTGGACTGATGCCCCAGCCCACCCCAGCCTGTGTCGGTTCCCAGAGTGGTGACACACAGGGAGAGGATGGCCTTGGGTGGAGGGGAACGTGGGAGGGGGTCTCCCATACCAGGAGATGGTCCAGAGGTGGTCAGGGCAGGTGCGTAGGACAGCAGTCTGGGGCCCACCAGTGGACCAAGACCTGGATGGGCCTCGAGGTCAGGGGAGCCCAGCCAGATGGGATGGAACCCCTGGAGGCTGCTTCAGATCGGGGGGTGGGGCCGAGGGGGGGATCCTCGCTCAGGAGGTGACACTGGCTGCGAAGATCTGAGCTGACGAGCAGGAAGCTGCCCAGCTGAGGTCAGGGGAAGGGCATCCTGGAAAGATTCTGTGTCTTGAAGTCTCTGAGGACTAGAACTGACAGAGAGCAGCTTGAGGAGTCCTTGGAGGGTTGTGAGTGGGCCAGGGTAGGCGCAGGACTGGAAGGGAGATGGGGCGCTGAGACCCGGGCTTCCCTGGGGGTTGGGGCTCTATCCTGGGCCTGAGGAAGACACGGGGGGATTTCAGGCCTTCAGGCCCTCAGATGCTGCTGGTGACGGTCCTCACTGTGGGTCAGGAGCAGCCCTGGTTGGTCCAACACTGCTGGGCCGTCATGGGAAAGATGGGACCACAGTGGGCTTGCATAGGACCCTTTGGCCTTCTGGGTCCGCTTCTGAGCCTCAGGTCAGGGGCAGGCCGGGCCAGGCCATGGGTGTCCCTCTGGAACAAGAAGGACTGGCCGCGGGGACCTGGAGGAGACTCAAGGGCGGCTGAGCAAAGGGACAGACCACAAACCACCGTTGAGGTCTTCTGCCCTTGCCCCCAACTGGGGCAGGTGGGTCCTTGGAGGGTCTCTCCCCTCTTGCATCCCTCACATTGTGGTCCAGCCCCAGAGATGTCCCATCTAGCGGGGATGGAGTTTGACACTTGCTTTGTTACAAGCCAGCCCAGCAGCAGGTGGCTTTTCACGCCTCTCTCTCTTTAACTAGCCAGTGAAAAGAGCTGCTCTTCTGTCCATTTTAAAGGTGACAAAACTGAGGCTTTGAGCTCTCAGCTGAGTTGCCCCGAGTTACAGGGCCAGAGAGTGGCAGGACTGGGGTTGTGAGACACAGCTAAAGCCAGCTCAGGAGACCTCCCTGGTGGACTTGTGGTTGAGAGTCTGTCTGCCAATGCAGGGGACACGGGTTCGATTCCTGGTCCAGAAGATCCCACATGCTGTGGAGCGGCTGGGCCCATGCACCACAACCGCTGAAGCCCAAGCTCTCTAGAGCCCGTGCTCCGCAACGAGAGAAGCCACTGCAGTTAGAAGCCTGTGCACTGCAACTAGAGAGCAGCCACTCGCTGCAACTAGAGAAAGCCTGAGCGCAGCAACGACGATCCAGTGCAGCTAAAAGAATATAAAGAAATTAAAAAAAAAAGCTGGTTCAGGCTGCCGGCACCCACTGCCTCCTACCAGGGGTAAGGCGGCTGGGATGGGTGGAGTGCTGCGTCCAGTCCCACGCTCTGCTCAGACCTGGGGCTGGTGGGCAGGGTGGGAGGAGCCATCTGTCTGCATTAGGATGAGATCTGTGTGACCTGTGGGCCTGTGGCCTTTCCACATTCGGAGCATCGCGGACAGGAGACCAAGGACGGGTGTGCATGGCCTTTCCCTTCACACAAGGAGTGCCCACTCGGGACAGGGTCTACCTCTTATTCTGTGATCTCCCCCAAGTGGCACAGAGCTTTTCAGGTCTGGCTTATTGAGCTGGGGCCCGGGTGCCCCCACACCCTGTGGGTGCTCCAGACATGAGCACCAGCCATGCCTGGGATGGGGCATTCACACAGCTTCACGGCTGGCCTCTAGTCCTAGACACCGACCCCCCTCCACTCCACCCTGGAGGTCTGTGTCTCTCAGCTCAGTCCCCATGTTCCTGAGAAGGGTGTGTGTGTGTGTGTGTGTGTGTGTGCGTGCGTGTGTGCGTGCGTGCGTGCTCAGTTACTTCAGTCGTGTCCCACTCTGTGACCCCATGGACTATAGCCCTCCAGGCTCCTCTGTCCACGGGATTCTCCCGGCAAGAATATGGGAGTGGGTTGCCATGCCCTCCTCCAGGGGATCTGCCTAACCCAAGGATTGAACCCAAGTCTCCTGCATCTCCTCCATTGTGGGCAGATTCTTTATCACTAGCACCACCTGAGAAGTCCCCCCAGGAGGGTAGGTGGCATCATGCCCGTTTTAACTGACTTGTCCCAGATGCTGTGCAAGCCTGGGCGGAACCAGGAGCTTCCAGCCCTTGCTAGTGCACTGCCCCAGGCAGCACGCAGTCCCTTCAAGGTCAACACTCTTGCTCTCCTCCCCTAACCACATCCTAAACTTTTTTTATGCCCTCTGGATGGGGAAAGCCAAGCTGAGCTTTTCTGTGGCTGGACTGCGGACGGGCGGCGGCGGGGGGGGGGGGGGGGGGGTGGGGGCGGGGCAGGGCAGCCTCCTAATGCTCCCAGAATTGATCGGGAATGGTGGGGGGGGGGCGGTGAGAGCAGGGAGGGGCGGGCAGGGGCCCAGCTGCCAGCGCCCGCCCGCCTGGCTGGTGTGGCCATAGCAGGGCTTCTCCATGGGGACCTGGCTCTGCTCTTTCCAGGGTAAGCCTCCCATGTTTTTGTCTCCCTGGGGGCCCAGCCGAGTCTGCTGGGTGGGTGCTCTGTCCACCTGGTTTGGGAGTAAGGGGAATGGAAGGGGGGCTGCTGAGTTCCCTTGGGCTCAGGAAGGATGCCGAGTGATCCCTAGGGCTGGGACCCGCCGCTAGCGGGCTGGTAGAGGATCCCTTCTTCAGGGGATGGATGGCTGGGGACAGCATAGCCGGGGAGATGCTGGGCATTTTTGGTGGCCACAGAGGGTGGGCCCTGCCTTGGTCAGGGTGGGTTGGGAGGGGTCTCTCCAGAGACGATATGGGCGGGTGCTGTCAAGGAGCTGATGGGAGGTGGAGCGGACAAGGGGAAAGTTGGCGCCGTTGTGGAATGCTGTGGAGACCCCATCCCTTCCTTTCGACCTTTGTGCTGAGTGCCTGCTGGGAGAGCAGGGGTCTTGGAGCAGGAAGCTGCTGTGGGGCTTGTGGGGCATTTGTGTGTGTTGCTTCAGGTTCACCGCAGAGCGGAGGTCAGGGTCTTGGCCAGGCTGCATTTGAGCCCCGTCCTGGGGCTCGGGCTGGAGAGGCGGTCTGTGTGGCCCCTGCTTCCAGGACTTGTGTTGTGGGTGGAGCAGTGCAGACGTGTACACTGGCAGTTTGGCTGGCAGGCTGTGCAGACCGAGGCAGAATGGAGCTCCGTGGCAGACCCATGAGCTGTGCTGGAGCTGGTCTGATGGGCAGGCAGGGTTTCCTTAAGTGACACAGAGAGGAAAAAGGCTGTAATTTTAGGTCAGAGTGACAGGTACTGCCTGGGACAGCCCTGACTTATGCTTGCAGTCTCGGCATGATACTGCATGCATAGCACTGGCTTTCTCTCCACAGTGTCTGGCTTTGGATGATAAATCATGTAGTCACCTTATCACTGCCCCTCCTAAGTCATCACACTGCTCATTTGCCCATTGAAGGCTCTGACAAGTCCTGCAGCAGAGTCACCTTAACTTTGCTTAAGCCCCTGCTTCTCAAGTTTGTTTGATTTTGAGATTAAGGTTTTGTTTTCATGAGATCTATTAACACTGTGTGGAACTACGTTCTATGGAATATTTATGTATGTGTTAAGTTGCTTTAGTCATGTCTGACTCTTTGGGACCCCATGGACCATAGCCTGCCAGGGATTCTGTCTAGGGATTTGGTCCATGGGATTCTTCAGGCAAGCATACTGGAGTGAATTGCCATGCCTTCCTGCAGGGTTTTTTCCCAACCCAGGGATCGAACCTGCATCCTTTCTATGTCTCTTGAGTTGACAGGTGGGCTCTTTACAACTAGAACTACCTGGGAAGCCCTGTGGGTCATTCACAGACATGCTTTATCCCCTCTGGCCTTCATGGGCAGAGGGCTGGCTTCATCATGCCCCTTGGTTCATGTCATATTGCCACTGTGGGTCCCTCCAAGGCCTCTCGATTTTTTTTAAGTTGATTTCTTTTTATCCTGTTCCCTGTTCCCATTTCCCCCACACCTAGATATTCATGCCCATGTACTTTGCCTTGGGAGCCTCTTGAACCCTTTCTAACCAAATATCACATCATCAACACTTTCCCATGTCACTTGAAAGAAAAAATTTTTTAAGTTATTTTTAGAGAGTACTTAATAATCTGCAAGACTTGATCATAATTTATATAACTGCTTACTATTTGGGGGGTTTTGTTTTGTGAATGACAAGACACTGAGTCAGTTATTTTCTTTCTAAATGATTTCCTTGTGGAATTGGCCGCAGATGACATTCCCTATTTTATTATTTTCTTTCTCAAATATTCTGTTTTATTTTTTATTGCACATTATTCACTTTATTACACAAGTAACGTGGGCTTCTCATCAAAGCCAAAGGTTAACATAAAAAGTGATCCCCAAATCTAGAGTTAAGTGAATCAGGGGGAATGAGGATGTGGTGGGTTTGCCTTTAGGGAGCTTGCTCTAATGGCTGTGGGAGAGGGCCTGAAGCTAGGGGCTGGAGACTGGAGGCTGGGAAACCCTTTTGGAAGCTTCTTTGCTGGGCAAGGTGTGAAATCTCAAGGACTTGATCTCAGAAGGGGTCTCTGAGACCTTTGAGGGTGGTATGGATTTAGGAGTTATTTCTTCTGTGAAATTTCCAGGTCTTGGTGAATAATTGTATTGGGAGTGGAGAGGTGGGGGGAAAGGGGAGGAGCAATGAGGGTTCGTGGCCTGAGAAAATGGGTGGGTGGGGGCACTCCTGAGATAGGGAGGACAGAGGTGGGGTCACTATGGCTCAGAATGTCAAGTGTGAAGTCCTGGAGGACATCCAGGAGGAGGCAACTGCTGGAAGGGCATGTCTGGCAGCCAGAGAGGGGATCTGGACGGGGGAGAACAACTGAGGTCCAACTTCATTCTCCATCTTTTTTTTTCCCCATTCTCCATCTTTTTATATCACTTGGATCTTTTTTAAAAATTTTATTTATTTTTAATCAGAAGATAATTCCTTTACTGTATTGTGTTGGCGTGCTGCAGTCCTTGGGGTCACAAAGAGTCGGATGCGACTAAGCGACTGAACTAGACTGATTGTGTTGGTCTCTGCCATGCGTTAACACGAGTCAGCCACAGGCATACGCTTGTTCCCTTCCTCCTGAATCTCCCTCCCACCCCATCCTCTAGGTTGTCGCAGAGCACCAGGTTTGAGCTCCCTGTGTCATAGAGCAAATTCCTATGAGTCATCTATTTTACATGTGGTAATATGCATGCTTCAGTGCGACTCTCAACTCATCCCACCTCTCCTTCCCCTGCTGTGTCCGCATCGCTTGGATCTTTTACGAGGAGAATTTATTAAAGTCTTTTTTAAACAGGCAGAAACATGGCAGCACATAAACAGCAGCTAAAGGCGCAGGAGAGGGTTAGATTACAGGGGAGCACCATGCCCAGCAGGGTTCCCAGGTACCGACCACAGAAGAGGAGTGTTTTCCTGCCTCTCACGTCCTGCCCACCCGCTCCCAGCACTGGAGACAGGCCAGGGGCTTTGTCCTTCTCTGGCTCCTCTTCCTGTCTCTCATTCACAGGGGCTAGAGAATTTAGATGGGTCTCAGATGGGCCACTCGCCAGGGTGTGGGCTGGGACATGGCCAGTGGTGTTGCTGGCGCTGGCCCAGGCTGGCTCATGAGAACCAATTGTGAAATTGTCAGGAATTTTGCAAGCCAGATTCACAGCCCTTATTTAAACAATCAGATTGTGTGTGAACTTAAAATTAAGCACATTCCATTAAAAACTAAGGTAATAAATATTCCGGAGAAGGCAATGGCACCCCACTCCAGCACTCTTGCCTGGAAAATCCCATGGACGGAGGAGCCTGGTGGGCCGCAGTCCGTGGTGTCACTAAGAGTCGGACACGACTGAGCGACTTCACTTTCCCTTTCCACTTTCATGCATTGGAGAAGGAAATGGCAACCCACTCCAGTGTTCTTGCCTGGAGAGTCCCAGGGATGGGGGAGCCTGGTGGGCTGCCGTCTATGGGGTCGCACAGAGTCAGACACGACTGAAGCGACTTAGCAGCAATAAATATTCAAAACTTATGACTTCTAGTAGTACTCCTAGTAGCATTTATACCACTAATTTATACCACTAATACTACTATTGTTTTATTGGTAAAATACTACTGTTTACTCCTAGTGAGATTTTTAGCATCTATGTTTTTGAGGTTGCATGCATGCTTAGTCACTTCAGTGGGTCTGACTTTTTGCCACCCCATGGACTGTAGCCTGCCAGCCTCCTCTGTCTATGGTATTTTCCCAGCAAGAATAGTAGAGTGAGTTGCCAGCCCTCCTCCAGGGGATCTTTTTGATCCAGAGATCGAACTCACATTTTCTGCATCTCCTGTATTGTAGGCAAATTCTTTACTGCTGAGCCAGCGGGGAAGCCCGTTTTTGAGGTTGTTTATTCTATACTGGGGAGAAGGCAATGGCACCCCACTCCAGTACTCTTGCCTGGAAAATCCCATGGACGGAGGAGCCTGGTAGGGCTGCAGTCCATGGGGTTGCTAAGAGTCAGACGCGACTGAGCATCTTCACTTTCACTTTTCACTTTCTTGCATTGGAGAAGGCAATGGCAACCTATTCCAGTGTTCTTGCCTGGAGAATCCCAGGGATGGGGGAGCCTGGTGGGCCGCCGTCTCTGGGGTCGCACAGAGTCGGACACGACTGAAGCGACTTAGCAGCAGCAGCAGCAGCACTCTATATTGGAAGTACTATATATAATCTCTTCCCAACTCTCTGTTCAGTGGCATCATGCTGGCATCTTGAGATGAACCATGGGGGCAGAATTTACACTATGGGAATTGGCATAGGCTAAAAATCAGGGTTATTATTATTATTATTGGGCTGGCCAAGAAGTTCATTTGGTTTTTTCTGTAGCATCTTACAGAAAAACCAGGATGAACTTTTTGGCCAACCCAATATTACTATTATTTTCTCTTGGAGAATCAGTTAAGCCTTTCCCAGCACACCACTGGCCAGAATATCAGTGGAAAGAGATAGATGGAGACCACGCCATTGGAGAGGACCACTGGGGTTGGGCTAGAGTGGTGGAGGCAGAGGGGACCCAGTCCTGTCATGGGAGCAGGGAGCCTTGAGAGCGGCATGGACAGTGGGGCTGGGCACCACAAGGCCGGGAAGGGTCTCCTGCAGTGAATGAGGAGGATAGGGCATCCTTGCAGAAGGTTCCAGAGCCAGGGGGCGGGGGTGAGGGTCAGGAGCTGAGGGTCAGTGAGGGGTGAGGAAGCAAGAGTCCTATCGGGGGATGGAACCACTGCCTTCTAGATGCTGCTGGATGGAAAAACGCACTGCAACAAGAGCAGAGGACTGTAGCCCGCCAGCCTCCTCTGTCTATGAGTAATAAGTATCTAACTACACCCTGGCTGGTGTTCTGGACTTTTAAGTACAGTGTGTACACACACACACGTACATGCACTGGACAAAGCCTAGAAAAACAAAGCCCCCGATGTTAACTGTGATTATGTTTATATGATGGAACCCTAGGTCCTTTTTTAAAAAATCAGTAACTATTACATGTTTAAAATTTTTTCTGCAGTGTGCCTGAGTGATCCATGTAATAAACGTTTAAATAGAGAGAGAAAAGCTTGTTCTGGGAAGGAGAACGGGCGACAGCAGGAGGGGGTGAGCTGAAGGAAGGTGTTTTGTGGGCCAGGAGGGTGTGCATGCCGCACGTGGGCTCTGTCCTCTGTCGGAGGGCCGGTGTGGGGAGAGGAGAGAGGTGGCGGGGGGGTGGGTCCCAGGGAAGACCACAGGGGGATGGAGGTTTGCTTCTAAAAGGAGAAGGAGGTTCTCAGCTTTCCTCTGAAAACACAGGGAAAATGGGAAGGGCTCAGGGAAGTCCAAAGGCGGGAGGGAGACCAGGTGAACCAGAAGGTGCCTGGAGTGAGCCTCAGATTCCTGGACTGACTCCCTGCAGCCCAGGAAGTGAATATTCCATGCACCCAGCACAGAGCCGGGTGGATCCCAGTTCCGTGCGGGCTATGCAGAGTGGCTGGCACTCAGGGCCTGCTGTAGGATCCTGGCCTGGGTGGGAGAGTGGAAGCACAGCACGTTATGAGCTTCCATTTAAGTCTGAAAGACAGACATACACTTTCTGAAGATGGGATAGATCTCTAGAAGAATGAAGCAGGTAAAGGGTGCTGCAGGCAAGTGGGCTTTTAGGTGAAGCAGTCACGGAAGGCTTCTCGGGGGAGGTAAGGGAATGAACAGGTGACTGTCAGGGCAGAGGTTCAGGGAGGTGCTTCTACCCCCATTCACAGTGAGCCTCTCTCCCCAACCCTAGGCCCCTATGTCCTTCGTGCCTTCTTGCCAGGCAGGAGGTCTGGCAGTGCCAGACACTGAGTGCCAGGCCCTGAGTTGTAGCTGAGGTCCTGGTGTT
The DNA here is from genome assembly GCF_016772045.2 of Ovis aries. NCBI lineage: Eukaryota > Metazoa > Chordata > Mammalia > Artiodactyla > Bovidae > Ovis > Ovis aries. The sequence continues at coordinate 33,557,117 of NC_056077.1, read as the reverse complement.
CCCCACTCCTCTGGCTGAGCTGGCATTTGACTGGGTGCTCAGCGAATGGGGTACCTGGTGGCTGAGATTCAGCAGGTGTGAAAAATGCCTGTGCCCATTGGACCATAAAGAAGGCTGAGCGCTGAAAAGTTGATGCTCTCTAACTGTGGTGCTGGAGAAGGCTCTTGAGGGTCCCTTGGACAGCAAGGAGATCCAACCAGTCTATCCTAAAGAAATCAACCCTGAATTCGCTGGAAGGACTGATGCTGAAGCTGAAGCTCCAATAATTTGGCCATCTGATGGGAAGAGCCGACTCATTGGAAAAGACCCTGGTGCTGGGAAAGGTTGAGGGCAGGAGGAGAAGGGAGTGACAGAAGATGAGATGGTTGGATAGCATCATCAACTCAACGGACGTGAGTTTGAGCAAGCTCCGGGAGATAGTGAGGACAGGAAAGCCTGGTGTGCTGCATTCCATGGGGTTGCAGAGTTGGACACGACTGAGTGATTGGACAACAGCAATGGCTGCCTGGGGAGGGTGGGACCAAAGACTTCGCTGAAAAAGGCGAGGATGCACTCTCATCTGGGCAGCCCCTCCCCCCACCTTGGACCAGACCACCAGCTGCTGTCCCTCCACATCACATCCTTTAGCCCTTTTCATCAAAGCTCTACTTTGAACTTGAAACCAGCAGTCAGTTCCTTTGTGCCTGCTGTCTGGGGAAGGATCAGCTGCTAGTGTGAGGTTTAGGTCTGTCGCCGCTCTTTGCTTTCTTGGGGCTTTGCTGCTGGTCCCTGAGGGAATTAAGAGGGCAGGGAGGCCCAGGCCCTGCCTTCAAGGAGCTTCCAGAACCGCCCCAGAGGCTCAGCCCATCAGGCAGGTCTTTGACGACACGCCGGCTCCTCTGGGAGAAGAGGTGAGGCTCGAACGTCCATGCTTCCCAGAACCCTAGCAATTTCTGACCTCACCCTTCATAGTCCCCTGGGGAAACCAAGGCCCACACCTGAGAAGGGGCTTGGTCAGGCCCAGCCAGCGTGTGACGGATGGCTCCCTGGAGGGAAGGGGGCTCTGTGTGGTTGCCATGCCTTCCCCAGCTCAGGCGGCTGCCAGCTGCCCCGGGGTGAGTGGAGGATTTGATGAAGGTTTGTGCCTGACAGCCTGGGCCACCAAAGAGGAAAAACGCAGCGGAACACCCAAGTGCGGCTGCCCGGCTCCTGGCCTGGATTTTAGCAGCTGTTGAAACAACTGGGCCCTGGGCCTGTGACCCCTGGAAGGGGTGGGGTTGAGGAAGAATGGAGATTACCTGGGGGTCTGCGTGGGCTGGGACAGCTGGGAGGACAGCTGAGTAGGCAGCTTCTGGCCAAGAATAGCCACCCTGGGTGCCCCTCGACCGGGGGTCCCTGTTGTGTTCTCAGCACAGACGACAGGTAGGCTCTCACCTGGGCCATGGCTGGTCAGTTAAGCAGACATCACAAAGCCCCTCTGCTCCAGGAAGTGTTCTGGAAGCGGAGATGGGAAAGGCTCGGATGCTTGCCGAGCCCCTGTGAGGCCTGCCTTACCAGGAGGCTCTGAGCCGGACCAGCTGGGCCCAGCTCTGGCCTGGGTTGCTGTTCAATCACTGTCGTGTCTTACTCTTTGCGACCCCGAGGACTGCAGCCCGCCAGGCTTCCCTGTCTTTCACTGTCTCCCAGAGTTTGTTCAAACGCACGTCCATTGAGTTGATGATGTCATCCAACCATCTCATCTTCTGTCACCTCCTTCTCCTGCCTTCAGTTTTTCCCAGCATCAGGGTCTTTTCCAGTGAGTCAGCTCTTCCCATTAGGTGGCCAAAATATTGGACCTTCAGCTTCAGCATCAGTCCTTCCAAAGAATGTTCAAGGTTGATTTCCCTTAGGATGGACTTGTTTGACCTCCTTGCTGTCCAAGGGACTCTCAAGGGTCTTCTCCAGCACCACAGTTTGAAAGCATCAGTTCTTTGGTGCTCAGCCTTCTTTACGGTCCAGCTCTCACATCCATACATGACTACTGGAAAAACCATCGCTTTGACTAGGTGAACCTTTGTCGGAAAAGTGATGTCTCTGCTTTTTAATACGCCGGCCTGGGTAACTCTGGGCAAGTTTTGTAAACTCCATTTCCTAATCTGCAAGATACGAATATCAAAAGCACCCAGTCCATCAAGGGCATGGGGTCAGCACTCCATGAATGGTAGCTGCTGTTTTAATGATGATAACCTTGACCTCTCGTTAGCATGACCCATGGGCTACTTGGGCAGTGCTATGCAGGACCTGGGGTTGGAGCTCCATCTGATTTCTGGCTTCCTCCCGCTATGACTGCTTTTTGAGGCAGCTTTTTTTTTTTTTCCCTAAGGAAGGGACCCACCTGACCTTGCGGGGTTCCCAGTCCCCGTATGGGTGTGATCCCAGCAGAAGTTCCTGGTAACAGGATGGTCCTAGATGAGAACAGGGGACCCAGAGCTTGGCCTAGGCGTGGGGAACAGTAGGATGAAGTCAGCTGCTCCAGAGGATGGGGTGAGTCAGAGCACTTGGTCCAAGGTCACCAGAATCTCCCTGGAAGCCCTTCTTCTGCCCCCTGGGCCTTTTGTGATTTTAATTTTTTTCTAATCCTTTCTTTTGAGTATTAGTCATTCTTATCGCAATAAGAACGTTCGGCACTTGTTCACTGGTGTGGGCCAGGCACCCTTCCTAAGGCTTTCTGTGCCTCATTGCTCAGCAGCCCTGTGATGGGACCAGGCGAGGAGACTGAGGTGGGGCTCGAGAGTCTGCTTCCTTAGCCACCACAGCCTCTACCTCTGGGGATCTCAGGGCTGGGAAAGAAGAACCTTGGGGACCCACCCACCCAGGGTCCCATAAGAAACAGGACACATCCCTCTCCAGGAAGGAGTACAAGATGAGACTGTTCCCTGTTCGAAGGCAACTGTAGGGTTTGGCCAGAATCTAGGAAACTGGTCCATGCAGGGGAGTCCAAGATTAGGGTGGTTATAGTTTGGGGCTCGGCGTGGTGAGTGTTTTGTACACATTTGTTGCATGAATGGAAGTGCCCTGCACCAAGAGCCAGAGGCCTTTGGTTGGAGCTTGGCTCTGCTGCCTCTTGCCTGAGTCCCTAGATAAAACAACTGATGTCTCTGAGCCTCAGTTTCCTCATCTGTAAAACGGGATCACAAAGTCACTTCACACAGTTAACCGTGAGGGTCGTATGAGCTATTGTACGTCCGCCTCTTAGCACAGAGCATCAGTTCATGGGTACAGTCACTGTGGTTGTTAATCAAGGTCAGTAGCAAAGCTCACAGATTTCCCAGGAGCCCAGCTCACAGTTGAGAGGGAGCCCCTTGCCCCTCAGTTAAGAGCCCCATTCTGGCTGTCTAGGCCCTGGGTGGTCACGTGCTTTCCCACCACTACTAGTGCCCCAGAGGGATACCTGCCTGCTGGGCCTCGTATGTGCATCCTGCCTTGGAGTTTGTGACTTCCTCATCCTCCAGGAGCTCTGTCCTTCCAGCTTTGAGATAGCATGTAGCCAGGCCTATGGCCCTGGCCTCCTTGACCTTGGGTACCTGGAGGCTGGCGGAGCTGCTGCCTCTGTGACCCCTGTACTGGCTGCCTGTAGAAAGAACCAGAAACACAAGCATCTCTGATAGGGGCATGGCAGTGTCTGCTTGCCTTCTGTCCCCGTCTCTGTTTGACAAGCGCATCAGCCTCTGGAGTAGAAGAGAAAAAGGATGAGTCCTTCCTTGCCTGATACTTTGTCTGGCAGGAAGGAGGAGCAACCTCCGAACCTTGAGGTTTAAATGGGCAGACTTTCCAAACACCCACTTGCACACAGGGCCCTGCATGCAACCCAGGAGCCAGACATGCACGAAGCATGGTGGGTTTGAGCTCTGCTCTGTCCTTTTGTGAGTGACCAAGCCTGCCAATGCAGGAGACATGAGATGCAGGTTCCATCCCTGGGTTGGGAAGATCCCCTGGAGGAGGGTATGGCAACCCATTCCAGTATTCCTGTCTAGAGAATCCCATGGTCAGAGGAGCCTGGTGGGCTACAGTCCATAGGGTCATAAAGAGTCGGACACGACTGAAACGGCTTGGCATGCATGCACACATATATAAGCAGGTTGTCCCTGTTCTATTTTTCTGCGTTTACAGCACATCTGAGCCCAGGCCTGGGAGTCAGGCCCCCCAGAGAGGGTTTTTGTCCCCATTTCTGCTGTGTGGCCTTGGGCAAGGCCCATGCCTGAGCCTCAGGTCATTCTCTCTATAAAGAAGAGCAAAATCAGGGGACCCAGTTCAGGCCACAGAGCCTGAAGTTCAGTCCAGGAATGAGGTTAAGTGCTTGCTTCCACCTCCCACACTCCTCACCCCCTCTTTTCCTGGTCTGTGCACCCTGAGGCTTGAGCTGCAGCTTGGCGGTGGGGGAGGAGGGGAAGATACCAGGAGTGGAGTAAGAGGGTTTACTGGCTCCTTCCTTGTCCTGAGATGTCTGTGGCTAGCTATCCAGGAATAGTTGGGAGCCCAGAACTGTCTGGGGAGGAAAGTGGGGAGCACAGAGATCCCCCCGATAAGATCTGAGTCCTACATGGGGCCATGGGTGGTCTCAGATTAACAGCTGAGGGCCTGAGCCCACCAGGGTGAGGAAGTATCAGCTTGTAACCCTCCATCATGGGTTCATTCTGCCCTCAGTTGTGAGTGACCCCCAAGCAGTGAAAAGTCTTTTTTTTTTTAATTTTCTAAAATTTAAAATTTTTGAGATATTTTTTATGTGGACCATTTTTTAAGTCTTTATTGAATTTGTTGCAATATTGCTGCTCTTGTATTTTATGTTTTGGTTTTTTGACCATGGGGCTTATAGCATCTTAGGACTTCCCAGGTGGCCCTAGTGGTAAAAAACCTGCCTGCCAAAGCAGGAGATGTGAGATGCCGGTTTGATCCCTCAGTCGGGTAGATCCCCTGGAGGAGGGCACGGACAGCCCACTCCAGTATTCTTGCCTGGAGAAGCCCGGGGACAAGGAGCCTGGCGGGCTACAGTCCTTGGGGTCATAAAGAGTTGGAAACAGCTGAAGCGACTTAACACACAGGAGGTCTTGGCTCTCTGCCCAGAGATAGAACCCCCACCTCCTGCATTGGAAGGCGGAGTCTTAACCACTGGGCCACCAGAAGTCCTCCATAACTTTTTTTGGGGGAACGGGCTGGTGAGGGGGGAGGGTGGACCACACCATGGGGCTTGCAGGATCTCAATTTACCCACCAGAGATTGAACCTGGGCCCTGTCAGTGAGAGGCCATAATCCTAACCACTGGGACACCAGGGAACTCCCTATAACTCTATTTATTTACTTATTTAGTTTGGGTGGAAAGCCTTCTGAGGAGCCACTGTCCCGAGCATTCCATCCCTAGAATCTTCCAGAGGGGTTGGCAGAGTAGGGGATACCCACACGGCCCAGGAGCCATGAGACCCGCCCTAAGCCCCACTCCCAGCCCCATCTGCCTCAGTTTCCCCATCGGTCAGCCGGCACCGGCCCCCTCCCAGCCAGACCGCGCTCTGTGGGGGCGCCGAGGTCCAGCCCACCAACCTCTCCCCGGACCCGAGCCCTAACCGCCACTTCTGTCCTGTCTCCACAGGCTCCCCCCTGCACAAGCAGGCTTCGGGCCCCCCGGCCGCGGCCCCCGCCGCCCCCGAGAAGCCCGGCGCCAAGGCGGCCGAGGTGGGCGACGAGTTCGCCGGGGACTTCGTGGTGGGCGAGCGCGTGTGGGTGAACGGCGTGAAGCCGGGCGTGGTGCAGTACCTGGGGGAGACGCAGTTCGCGCCCGGCCAGTGGGCAGGCGTGGTGCTGGACGAGCCGGTGGGCAAGAACGACGGCGCGGTGGGCGGCGTGCGCTACTTCGAGTGCCCGGCCCTGCAGGGCATCTTCACGCGGCCCTCCAAGCTCACGCGGCAGCCCGCGGCCGAGGGCTCGGGCAGCGACGCCCACTCGGTCGAGTCGCTGACCGCCCAGAACCTGTCACTGCACTCGGGCACCGCCACGCCGCCGCTCACCAGCCGCGTCATCCCCCTGCGGGAGAGCGTCCTCAACAGCTCGGTCAAGACCGGCAACGAGTCCGGCTCCAACCTCTCGGACAGCGGCTCTGTGAAACGCGGCGACAAGGACCTGCGCCTGGGAGACCGCGTGCTGGTGAGTCCCTGCCCCCGCCCCCACCCCACGTGGGCGAGCTGGATTCCCCACCCTGGGCAGGGACGGGGACCCACGGGGCTCGGGTGGGTTCAGGCTGGGGCACCCACACCTGGTCAGAACCACAGAGGGACCAGCGAGACAAGAGAAGCGGGGGGTGGGGGGCGGGCCTGGAGACTGTTGCTGTGTGACCCTGGGCAAGTGTCTTAACCTTTCTGGGCCTGTAGTTAGTTTTTTAAGGAGCCTCCATACTCTTCTCCATAATGGTTGTACAATTTACAGTCTGTGGATTGTCTTTTCATTTTGTTTATGGTTTCCTTTGCTGTGCAAAAGCTTGTAAGTTTAATTAGATCCCATTTGTTTATTTTTGTTTTTATTTCTGTTGTTCTAGAAGGTGGATCAAAAAAGATCTTGCTGTGATTTATGTCAAAAAGTGTTCTGCCTGTGTTTTCCTTTAAGAGTTTTATAGTGTCCAACCTTACATTAGTAATCCAATTTGAGTTTATCTTTGTGTATGGTGTTAGGGAGTGTTCTAATTTCATTCTTTTACATGTAGCTGTTCAGATTTCCCAGCACGACTTATTGAAGAGACTGCCCTCTCTCCACTGTATATTCTTGCTTCCTTTATCATAGATTAGATGACCACGGATGTGTGGGTTTATCTCTGGGCTTTCTATCTTGTTCTATTGATCTATATTTCTGTTTTGTGCCAGTACCGTATTGTCTAGATTAGTGTAACTTTGTCATAGTCTGAAGTCAGGGAACCTGATTCCTCCAGCTTCGTTTTTCTTTCTCAGGATTGCTTTGGCTATTCGAGGTCTTTGGGGAACACAGAGAATTTTTAGGGCAATGAAACTATTCTGTATGATACTGTAATGGTGGGTACGTGTCATATATTTCTTGGGAATTCCCGGGCAATCCAGTGATTGGGACGTCACTCTTTCACTGCCGAGGGCCCAGGCTTGATCCGTGGTTGGAGAACTAAGATCCTGCAAGCCGCATGACATGGTCCAAAAAGAAATATATATATATATACAAAGATCATCCCATAATTATAAAAGTATCTGCCTCAGGCGGCTTCTGAGAGAAACACTGATTGCTTTTCTGCTTTCCCTGCAGCTGCCTGTGGACCTGGTTGCCCTGGGTTTCGAGCTCTATGGCTACCATCTTTTCTCCTGTTCTCTTTGTCTTTGGAGCTTAATACCTTAAAGAAAAGTCCCTTCACTGTCTTTCTAGTGCAAATTGAAGAAAGGGTGAAAATAAATGTGTGTATTTATCTACCACGTTTGTGTTAGTCGCCCAGTTGTGTCTGGGTGTTATGCGGCCCCAGAGACTGTAGCTTGCCAGGCTGCTCTGTCCATGGAATTCTCCAGGCAAGAATGGCGGAGTGGGTAGGCATTCCCTTCTCCAGGGGATCTTCCCGACCCAAGGATCAAACCTGGGACTTCCTGCGTTGCAGGCACATTCTTTGCCGTCTGAGCCACCAGGGAAGCCCCTACCATAGTTATATGAACCAAAACAGGACTTTCTAAAGGTTACCTTCTCTGACACCCCTAAGTATGCCTCAGGTGTGTGCCCTCAAAGGAACCAGCTCCATGATTAAAACTCACTTCATTCGCACCATTTCTTAAGGATCAGCTATGCCCCAGACACACTGAAGATGTGAATTCTAAACTTCTTAACTCAGTAGTTCTCTGGCGGCCTAATGGGTAAGATTTGGTGCTTTCACTGGCTTGGCCCAGTTTCAACCCCTGGTCAAGGAACTAAGATCCTGCAATTTTTTTTTTTTTCAGATAGGCAAAAGCTCAAATATTTTATTTCCTCTTACACCTCTTCTTAGAAAGCAGTGGAAGGCTCTACCAAAATAAGTGCATAAACCAAGAAAAAAAGAAGAGATTGCATCCAAGAAATGGGAAATCCAGCCTAGGAGGGAAGAAGAGGGACTCCTCAGGGCGATGGTGACAGGTGGCCTTGGAGTGGTGGCCACCCAGCAGAGGGACTCCCAGCTCCAGGAGAGTCTTCTCCAGAAAGAACCTGATAGAGTTCTCAATGCCTCTGCATGTCTTGGCAGGAGATTTTAGAGGACTGAGAGAGTTTGGGGTTAACCTGCTGTGAAAACCTAACAAACAATCATAGAAGACAGTTGTTATCTGTAGGGAAACTTGGTCATGGGAAGGAAAAGTTTCTGTATCCACCCATCCGTGTCTGTGACTAGTGTTTACCTAAGTCCCAGCACCGCCAGCCTGGAGTCTGATCAAAATGAAGCTGTTGATGTGTGGGAAGAGTGGAGAGCCAGTAGGGGTGGGTTCAGCCTCCCCTTCTTTGATGGGAAGTCAATGGATTTCACCCCAAACTGAACAACTGACAAGTAGCAACGTAAGCATGTCAACTAGAAATATGCCGTCAACACCAAAAACTTCATCATAGAGAGTTAAAGTGCTTCTGGGGGAGGTAGAGAAATTCCTGGGGCTTTTTAAGGCTTTGAAAGTATTTCCTATGTATATGTGTGTGTTAGTCCCTCAATCGTGTCCAACTCTTTGTGACCCCATGAACTGTAGCCCACCAGGCTCCTCTGTTCATGGGATTTCCCAGGCAAGAATACTGGGGTAGGTTGCTATTTCCTTCTCCAGGGGATCTTCCCCACCCAGGGATCGAACCCAGGTCTCTCGCACTGCAGGCAGATTCTTTACCCTCTGAGCCACCAGGGAAGCCCCTTTATGTATTTATGTAAACTTAACTAAAAGTTTTTTAAACCATTTTTTACAGTAATATTCCTGATTACTGGCCTGGTCTATGAGTTTTTTTAACTGTGATAAAATACACATAATAGGCAGGTGGGATGAACTGGGAGATTGAGGTTGACATATACACTATATACTACTATGTATAAAATCGAAAACTGAGACCCTACTGTCCAGCACAGGGAACTCTACTCCGTGCTCTGTGCTGACCTAAATGGGGAGGAAATCCAAAACAGAGGAGATATATGTATGTGTATAGCTGACTCACTTTGCTGTACAGCAAAAATTAACACCACATTGAAAAGCAGCTGTACTCCAGTAAAAATTAATTTTAAAAATAAAAATATATATATATATAACATTTACCTTCTTAACCATTTCTGAGTACAATTCAGTGATGTTAAGTAACAGATTCATGTTGTTGTAGTACAACAGATCTCTTTTATCTTGTGAAACTGAAACTCATTCCCATTGAACAATAACCCCATTTCCCCTTCCACCCAGCTCCTGGCAACCCCTATTCAAGCCATTTTTTAAGGATAACATTTATTGAGCTCTTGTATGTACCAGACACTGCACAAATAGTACTTAATCCTCACCAGAGCCCTTTTGACAGATGAAGCAGGGCTAAAGCTCAGAGAGGTTAGGTAACTGGCCCAAGCTCACACAGCTTGTAAGTGGCAGCGTTTGAATACAAGTCTGTCTTTCTGACTCCAGAGCTCTTGCTCAGGACAGCCTTAGGAAGCACTGGTTATACCTGTATCCCTCCCAGCTGTCCTTGAGCTCCCTCCATCTCTCCTAAACCTTGCATACTGGAAGGGAGGGCTGGGATGAGCCTGGGCGCCTGGGTACCAGTGCCATCTCTTCTCTTCCCACTGCATCCTCTGGACCCGAGCCTCTCTGTGTGCCAACAGGTTGGTGGGACGAAGACTGGCGTGGTGCGGTATGTGGGGGAGACAGACTTTGCCAAGGGCGAGTGGTGTGGCGTGGAGCTGGACGAGCCCCTTGGGAAGAACGATGGGGCGGTGGCAGGTACCAGGTATGGTGGGCTTTCCCTGGGCAGGAGGAAGGGGGGCATCCTCTTCTGGGATGGGTGCAGGGGACGGGGTTGGGCATCTGAGGATGCCAGTGTTGAGCATCCGGTGGCTGTGCCTGATACCATGTATAGGTGCTGCCGTAGCAGCTCATGGAAGCAGGTGGTGGGACTGTCACTCCCATTTTATAGATGAGATAACCAAGGCCAGAGAGGGCGTTTCTCAAGATCACGCAGATAGTCACGAGCAAGTGCTAGGAGAGTCATCTGTCCCTGTGTCCCTTTCCCCATGCCACCTTGGCTAAGTGCAGTGGGAGTACCAGAAAAGGAGAGGCAGTGGTCCCTGCCTTCTGGGAGAGGCCCTGGGTGACGCGGGAAATAATCAGTGCTTGGTGCTCTACAGTCAAGGTTAGGCTCACAGCTAGGTCCCAGGTTTCTCAGCATCTCTAATTAAAGGGAATTGACTGTCAGGAATTCTCGATCGAGAGGGTCTAAGGCTGTTCCTGGGCCCATTGGGGATGGGAAGGGCGATGTGATGAGTGAGCAGTGTCTGGGGTGTGGGGCTAAGTGGAGGTGGCCCATGAGCCTGTTTTTATCCCTGGGCTGGATTCTGTGCTCCAAGTGAGGCTGGGACAGCTCTGAGAGGGAAGGTCTGCTAGGCTGGGGGCTCAGCCTGAACAAAGACCTGAATGCAGGAAGTGGCAGGATGGCGTGGCAGTTTCATGGTGAGCCAGAAACTGTGCAGGACTAGTTCCTGGTCCCGTGTGGAATCCGCTGCCAGAGAGGTTTTGAGAGAAGATGCTCCAGAGTTTCCATGACAACACTTGCCTTCCAGTTTTCAAGGCGAATGTTTCTCTCAACTGACTCTTGCATTCAGAATTCAGAGGAAGATTGGTCAGCATCCCCCACCCCACCCCTAAGGTGCTTGCTTCCCATTTCTGCTTCTCCATGCAGGGAGCTCCATGGGCAGAGAGCCTTGGCTCTGGGAGTGGTCCAGGGGCAGCTGTGAGAATAGGGCTGTAGATATGGCTGGGGGCCTCTGGTATGTGAGCTGAGCCAAAACACTGAGGGCTTTGGAGTCCACTGGATCCACTCTCAACTTTGCCAGTTAACCAGCTGTGCGACTATGGCAGGTTGCTTAACCTCTCTGAGCCCACATCTCATTTGTGAAAAATGGATTACCATAGAGTGGTTGGGGGATTGAAATGAGCATTTATGAAAAGGGACTGGCATAGAACAGGTGTTCATCGATTGTTATCCCCCCATTCCCCAGAAATATGTCCAGTGGCTTTGCAGAATAGCAGACCCTCCTCACCTCTGTTCCTTTTCTGGGAGTCCTGTCTATTGGTCTTAGGGTATGGGTGATGGGTCCCCAAGGAGGAACCTCTCTCTCTTTGCTGGGCTCTGACAAGGTGGGGAAGGCAGGCCAGGCTCCAGGCTGTGGGGTGGTAATGGCAGCGTGGTCTCTCCTGCCCCTCCAGGTACTTCCAGTGCCCACCCAAGTTTGGTCTCTTTGCACCCATCCATAAGGTGATCCGCATCGGCTTCCCGTCCACCAGCCCGGCCAAGGCCAAGAAGACCAAGCGCATGGCCATGGGTGTGTCGGCGCTGACCCACAGTCCCAGCAGCTCCTCCATCAGCTCCGTCAGCTCCGTGGCCTCCTCCGTGGGCGGCCGGCCCAGCCGCAGTGGCCTGGTAAGCATGGGGGACTGGGGAGGGCTACCCTGGTGTGTATATGGGGATGTGGAGGGTGGGGCCGTAGAGATTCAGGCATCCTCTGACTTGCTCTGGTTCTAGGCATCTGTCAGTTTTGAGGTGTTTTTTTTTTTTTTCTTTAAATATTTAATAGAAGTTTCTATAAAAGAACATGGAAACTTGGTAACTTAGGCTCTTAAACTGAAATATACATTTCAGGTGCTAAGGTAGAAGTTTGGAGTTTTTAACAAAGATGAAAGTGTAAGGATTTCTCTGGTGGACCAGTCGCTAAGACTCCAGGCTCCCAATTCAGGGGCCCCAAGTTCAATCCCTGGTCAGGGAACTAGATCCCACATGCTGCGACTAAGACCTGGTGCAGTCAAATGAAGAAATAAATAATTTTTTTTTTTTTTAAAGAAAGTGTAAGGATTTCTCTGATGGACCAGTGGTTAAGAATCTGCCTGCCAATGCAGGGGACATGGGTTCAATCCTTGGTCTGGGAACTAAGATTCCCACAGGTCACAGGGCAATTAAATCCGTGAGCCACAACCACTGAGCCCACAGGCCACAACTAGAGAGTAGCCCCCCACTCACCACAACTAGAGAAAGCCCGAGTGCAGCAACCAAGCGCCCATGTGCCACAACCAGCACCACCAACAAATAAACAATTTTTAAAAAGAAAGGGTACACTTTTGTAACAGAGAAATTGACCCATTTACATTTATTGTTATTTTTCTATTACTGATGTGTCACTAGTCTAAAACCCTTTCCTAGGAATTAAAGAAGGTCATACAAATGCAGAGTAGGTAATACAGGTGGAGGGCAAGCAGTTTAGAAAGGCTGGTACCTCACCTGGGGTGAGGAAAGAAGGTGAGGTTGCTGTGCAGAGCTCTGTCTACACGGGCTTCCTCCTAGTCCAGGAGAAGGTAGCCCAACCTGGGCCGCCTCCTCCCTGCCATGAGGTAGGGAGGAGCCCCAGGGGCTGTAACTCTCCTGGGAGCGGGGAGTTCCCTGGATCTCAAACGTCACGATTCCCTCCACGTAACTAGGCAGAGCGTCTGGGGCCCTGGGAAGGGGAGGAGCCGGACCCTAGGAGTCCAGGCACTTGGGCCCCATGTCCCCCAGCCTGTGGGGTAACTGGAGGTTGTCTGGATGGAGCTCCACACCCCTGAGTCCCGCCTGCTCGGTGCCTCCCTGCAGCTCACCGAGACCTCCTCACGCTACGCCCGCAAGATCTCGGGCACCACGGCCTTGCAGGAGGCGCTGAAGGAGAAGCAGCAGCACATAGAGCAGCTGCTGGCTGAACGGGACCTGGAGCGGGCCGAAGTGGCCAAGGCCACGAGCCACATCTGTGAGGTGGAGAAGGAGATCGCCCTGCTCAAGGCGCAGCACGAGCAGGTGGGCGGGCGGGTTGGGCGGTGGGGTCCCCAGCGGCCTCCTCGGGCCAGTCTTGTCCATCCCTCACGCTCAGAGAGGAGAACTCGGGGTGTGCAAAAGACACTGAGATGCGGGTTACCAACCTCCCCCGTCCTCCTGGTGATTTTCCTTCCAGTGGCAGGTCCACATTCCTCCAGAACCTGGATACAGACTTGCGTATCCTGCTTTTTCCCACTTCCTATAGTGTGAGCAGGGCTTCCCTGGTGGCTCAGACGGTAAAGAATCCGCCTGCAATGTGGGAGACCAGGGATCAATCCCAGCCTCAGCAAGATCCCCTGGAGAAGGGAATGACAACCCACTCCAGAATTCTTGCCTGGAGAATCCCAAGGGCAGAGGAGCCTGGCGGGCTACAGTCCGTGGAGTCGCAAAGAGTCGGACCTGACTGAAGCGACTGACACACATAGCCCGAGCATGATTTCTAGGTCATGGAAAATTCTTCCCCATTTGAACGGCTGCATTGCCATCTATCACAGGCTGTGTCCTTACCCACATGGCCTGTTCCCTGCTGGTGTTCACGTGGTTTTTCAATTCCTCACTTTTTCTAAATAATTTCTAATACTGAATTTGGGGGGGGGGCACAGATGTCCACATTTCAGACCGCGTTTCTGAGCAGATTCCTGGGCTGGGTTTGAGGGAAGGAAGGCGTCACCCATCACCTCGATTCTGCCGCCATCACATGTCTCTTCTTCCCTAGCGCTTGTCCTCTACCTGGGAGCTCCCTCCTGGGCCCCTGTCCCCATTTGGAGCCTGGCTCCATCTTCCCTTGGGTTCTGGAATTATTAAGGCCAAGCTCACATATGTGCTGTGATGGGGGCATTCACAAGACAGAAGGTCTTATAGGCCCTCAAGGGTGGAGGGAGAGGGCAGGTCCTGGGGCAGGTGGGCCTGAGGTTCCCGCTGCGTGAGGCTGGCCCTCTGCCCTCACATCTAGACCCACAGTTCCTGCCTGACTGGGCTGGAGGGGGAGTAGGGGTGGCTGGGATCCCAGGCCTGCCTCCTCGCGTCTCCCCTGCCGCTCCCCATCCCTCCCCACCCCGGCTCCCCATCCCCCAGGAGGAGGCTGACCCTGTCCGGGCCCTCGGCTTGGGGCCCAGTATGTTGCAGAAGCAGAAGAAAAGCTGCAGCGGGCCCGGCTCCTGGTGGAGAGCGTGCGGAAAGAGAAGGTGGACCTGTCCAACCAGCTGGAGGAGGAGAGGCGGTGCGTGGCGCCCCGGGGGGGGGACACTCCCAGAGCCTCGCTGAGGATGGCTTGGGACCAGAAGGTCCAAACCCCACCTCCCTGCCGTGCACCGGCTGTGTCGCCTGGGCTGGTGACACGAGTCGGGCGGGCCTCAGTCCTCCCATCTGCGTGGGGTGATGACCCCCACCTCTGCAGGCTGTTGGGAGGACTTGCAAGGTAACCCCAGTGACGCGCCCGACAACAGCTCTGAGCATGTGGGAGACATCGTGTCTGTCACTGCTTTCCTTCCTGACATGGGGGTCACCATTCCTGCCCTGCCTGGCTTGTGCACCATCATGAGAACACCCAGGGAGGGCAGTTGCGGGGGACCTTTCACTAGGGAGACGTGTACCCCACGTGCCCACGCCATGACCCAGTTCAGTACAGGGAATACCCGCCTCTGCTGCAGGCAGGTCCTGCCAGTGGAGCGTGCAGCCTGTGTCCTGAAGCTTCATTTCCATTTCATGTGTCAGGAAACTGAGGCTCAGAAGCAGCAGGGAAAGGCCACTGGAAACACCTTGTACCTGGGGGTCAGCCCCCGGGCTGGGTGCTTTACCTACACCGTCCCTCTGTCTTACTATTAACCCAGGGAGGTAGATGAGAAAACTGAGGCTCAGAGCAGGGAAGGGACTCAACTGAGGTCACTAGTCTTGTTAGTGGTGCCCCTGGCTGTTTGTGACCTGCCATAGTGGTGAGTGGGGTTTGTGTTCCCTCTGTGTGGGGTCTCTGGGCTGACTTGGTCCTGGAACAGCTGGTGGGGTTCAGAGCCCACAAGGGCCAGGGTTTCCTTTGGTCCAGGAGCCTCTCTTTGTCTCCGAGCTGCTGACATACAGATTTCTGCAGCAGCTTCTGCTCCTTCTGTGCAGTAGGCAGCCCCCAGCCCCAGCCCCCCACCTCCCCCAACTTGGGTCTGCTCTTGGGCTTTCAGCCCAGGCATGTGCTCCAGGGGCTGTTGTTACTGTCTGACTCTGGGAGAGGAGGGCTTATTTATATCTGCCTGAGACCGACGGCAGGGCCCACACAACTGGTTCCCATGGCAACGCGCCTGATGCCAACAAACAAAAACAGATCCTTGAGACATCGTGGGAGTTGCGTTCAGGAAGTCCTGGGTACAAGGGCCAGCATTGCCCAGCGCTTGCTGTGTGACCTTGGGCAGGTCACTGGCCCTTTCTGGGCCTCAGTTTCATCCTCTGTGTGCTGAGAGCCATCACGAGGCCCCAGGAGCAGCCGCTTTGTGAGCTGTAACGTGCCTGTGTCTCTCCCCGCTGCTCTCTTGGGGGTGGGTGGGTGGGTGGGTGAGTGTACTTGAGGGTGGGCCCCACACCTGCAGCAGAGCCCTTGGGGCCCTCCACATCAGGGAGCAGCCCAAGTGGTGGGGGCTGGAACTCTGGGCCCTGATTCTGAGTGGAGGGAGTGAAGATGGGGTCAGCAGGGGAAGAAGCCCACCCTCCCTCCTTCCCCATAGACTGTTTCATGCAGCCTATCTGCTCCCTGCTATGATGAAAACAGAGCTGATTCTGCTTCACTTACTATCCATTCTATCATTTATCCCCACAACCACCCTAGAGGGGAAAGGTGCTGCATTAAACACAGCTATTTTGCAGGAGAAGAAAGGATTTATTACTTGCAGCAAGTAAGGAGAACACCGGGGATCTTTTCCTTAAGCAATGTCTCCTTTGCACTCCTATTTTAGAGAAGTCCATGTTCTCTGTGTAGAGCCTGGACCAGGAAGTTGGGAGGGCTGGGGGTTTCCAGGAGGCTCCGCCCCCATCAGCCATGAGGCTCTGGGACAGTACCTTCTGGGTACTCTGAATGTGGACTCGCAGCTTCTGGTGGCCTTGGCTCTCTCTGCCATTGCTGACTTGGCAAAGCCCACCCCTCTGGGTAGGGGTCACTTATGGGCTTCCCTGATGGCTCAGCAGGTAAAGAATCCACCTGCAATGCAGGAAACATGGGTTCAATGCCTGAGTCAGGAAGATCCCCTGGAGGAGGAATTGACAGCCCGCCCCAGGATTCCTGCCTGGAGAATCCCATGGACAGAGGAGCCTGGTGGGCTACAGTCCAGGGGGTCGCAAGGAGTCATACACGACTGAGCAGGAGAATGGACGGACCCCTCTGGGTGAAGCCTGCTCAGCCCCCTCTCCCCCCCGCAGGAAGGTGGAGGACCTGCAGTTCCGAGTGGAAGAGGAGTCCATCACCAAGGGAGACCTGGAGGTAATGGTCAAAGGCCCTCAAATTTCCCCCTAGGCTTGCACCCCAGGATCAGTCCTCAAAGGGAAAATCGTCATGAGGTCCAGGCAGCAACTCTGAGCCCTGTGGGAGGGGACCATGGGGACCGTGAGGTAGACAAACTGGGGAAGAGTCAAAGGTCATACCCTGGGAGCGTGGGGAGGGGCCCCGCCACGAGAGACTCGGGCATCAGCAGTCGAATGGCTCAGCTCCAGGAACCCCAGAGGGGCCATGCTTCCTGGGTCAGCAGCTGGGTGGGAGGGACCCAGGGAGTCCACAGAGCTGGGCCTGAGGACATGGCGGCTGGGCTCCCTGTCCCTTCTTTCTCGGGCAGTAGCCCTAGAGGTGTTCCCTGGGCCCTCCGTTCATCTTGAATTCCAGCTAAAACTTTGGCTGGGAATAGTTTGTGCTAGAGTCACAGAATTTATAGATGGGAAAACAGGCTCAGAAAGGCAGAAGGGACTCACCCAGTCATGGCGCACCTCAGCAGCCTCTGGGACCAGGACCCAGGACTCCTGACTCCCGAGTGTAGCCCGTAAGGATGGCCAGTGATAGCACCTCTTCAAGTCCCACCACCTGGCTAAGGGGTCTGGGCACTAGTGGAATTTCACACTCCCTCTTCAATCCCACCCACCCTTTCTGAGCTGAGGGATGGAGGACATTCACTCAATTAATAAAGCACCTAAGGACCCCTGCCACCCAAGAGAGACACCAGCCCTCCTCACCAAACCGCCTGGAGTCTGCAGGGCTCACTAGGCCTGCTCACAGTTGGGTGGGTAGGAATGCCTTTCTGCCATGACCCTCCCTGCCCCCTGGGAGGTGACAGAAAATGTGGACTCCCGGAGCCCTCAGATGAGGCAGAGGGCAGTCAGCTCAGTCCCTCTCCACATTCCAGTCCTGACCCTAACTGGTCTTGGGCAGCCGTTTCCTCTCCCCAGACCTCCATTTGCTCCTGTTAAATGAGGAGGTTGAACCAGGTCACTGATTTCCCAGCTTAAGAATTCGTCACCCAGTAGGTGTGTTCAGACCCAGAACTCTGGACCCAAGTGGCCGTACAGTAGGTCTGGGTGGGATCCAAGGGTTTGCATTTCTAATGAGTTGCCAGGTGATGCTGACCTGGGAACCACACTTTGGGAATCACTGCAATGGATCTTTTCTGAGCTCCGACGTGAAACTACGGTTTCTGATTTTGTGAAAGAGCTGTGTTAAAACCCCTCTGACTTCCAGCATTCAGCAAAATTGTACAAATGGCTGTTCTATCCCTGAATGACCCTGGCTGGGGAGGGATGTGTGTGATCTAGAGTCACTGATGGCTGCCCCTGTTGGGATGGGTTTTGCTGCCTGAGCTTAAAGAATGGCTACTGGGGCACAACCTGGTGTAGGAACCCCAGCCTGGCATCCGGTGTTCCAATATAAGTTTGTCACTTAGCCAAGGGGCCAGTTATGTGGTTGACATTTGGCAAGCTCTTCTGTGGGGTGGCTGCCCTCCCAAAGGGACTGGGGGTGGAGGTCGCTCCCGGGAAAAGCACCTGTGATTGCAAAGACATCTGGTAACTGCTAACTTCAGTCATCACGGGGGTGGGGGGTGAGTGGGCGGGTTACTAAAAGGCTGCAGGGAAATCTCACAGCACCGAGGGCAGACAGTTCAGAGAACTGGAAGGAGGAGCAGCATCAGAAACGGAGTCTCTTCCCCCCTCACTCGCCTCCCTCTTCTCGTGACTCCTGGTCAGTCTGTCTGTCTCTCACTGTGTCTGCAGATCTCTTGACACATCTCCCTTCTGCCCTGACATCCACCTGCCCGCCCCGCCTAGGCTCCAGCACTTACTGCCTCCCAGCTGTCCTCTTGAGAGAATCTGATTGGTCCAAGGCTAGCCAATGGGCTGTCTTGCTTTGGATCGGGTGCCCACCCCAGACCCAATCAGCCCTGGCTGAGAGAGGAGGGGGGGTGGGGCAAACGGTGACGGACAGTTAGTTCAGTCCAAGGGCAGTGGAGTCCCATTGCTGCTGTTTCTGTTGTGACCATATTCGTGGCAACCGGAAGGCACATGGAGCCAAGTCCCTCTCATCCCCACCCATATGAAAGTCAAAAATAAGCCCCCAGAACACCTCCTTGAGCTCCTCCTAGGACCCCTCCAGCTACGTGACCCCATTTCTCTGCTTGTCCTCCCTCCCCCGACTATGCGAGATGTCCCA
This sequence comes from Ovis aries, assembly GCF_016772045.2. NCBI lineage: Eukaryota > Metazoa > Chordata > Mammalia > Artiodactyla > Bovidae > Ovis > Ovis aries. The sequence goes on along the minus strand of NC_056077.1, from coordinate 33,538,423 downwards.
TGACTACCTCTCACCGCCTTTCTGACCTTGACTGTCGGCCTGTCCAGGGGCTCAGTCTGTGGCTTCACTCGCTGAGAGCGTCCAGTCTGTGGCATTAAATGCCCTTTATAAGCCCACGATTTCCTTGGTCCTCCCCCAAACTCCGCACCAGCACACCCACAGGACATCTCCACCAGGAGGAGCAAGTGATAGGTATTTCTAGTACTTTCTGGGGCTGCAGAAGGAAAAACTCACAATTCAGCAGCAGCTCCAGACAACACACATCGATGCTCTCACAGTGCTGGAGGTCAGAAGTCTGAAGTCGAGGTATGGGCAGGGTCAATTCCATGCCTCTCTCTCAACTCTGGTAGGATTGCTGGCAGCCGCTTGTGTTCCTCGGCTTGTCGTGGCATCCCTGCCTCCGTGGTCACCTGACCTTCCTCCCTGTGTGTCCCTGTGTCTCTTCACATGACCTTAAAAGGAAGTTATCAGGCCCACCTTAATCCAGGATGACTTCATCATAACTGTTTACATGTGCAAAGACAAGGTCACCTTCTGAGGTTCTGAAGTAGACAGGAAATTTGGGGACTTCTCATCCAGGGGGCTTGTGTTATTGTTCTGTTGATTAAATAGCATCTCGCTGTTATTTTTCATTGGCTTGGGAACACCCACTGAAATGGGAAGGGACGGAACTCAGAATCAGCTGTTTGTTGGGAACTGGCTGTGCAGCTTGAGGCCTGGAGGGAGATGAAAAGGGGCGACGACCTTCAGGAGCCCCTTGTGCAGTTGGGGTAACTCCCTGCCGGCTCCCCGCCATTGATTGATAACACCAGCCCTCTGTTACATGAAGGGCGTCCCAAGGCAGAGACTTTGTGCTTTGGAGTAGGATAGACACTGTGCATTCAAGGAGAAGAGGAAAAAACGGTAGGTCAAGGGCTCAGGCCAGGCTTCACCTAGCTTCCAGGATTTGGATGGGGGCAGGGACACAGGGAGTCCCCACTGCTGGAGCCTCCATCACTGCTCCGTGTTGTTGCCAAAAGTCCGTGTCTCCCCTCTGTGGAGTCAGGCTTGGTTTGGGGAAGGGCCCCGGTTCTGAAATCCAGACATCTGAGTTCTAGGCTTCAGGCTGTCCCAGGTTGCTGGGTGATCCTGAGCCTGAGGTTGGCCTGCTGGCATGGCCTCTCTCTCCCGTGAGTTGGAGAGACAGCTGAGACACCGCGGGAGGGGGTAGGTTCTAAAGTTGGTGTGTGAGACAAAAATTAAATCCACTCTTACACTGCCCTGCCGATAACCATGGTGGCTGCTGCTCCTCACGCCCAGGCCAGTGTCCTTGGAGCAGAATAAAAGCCAGATTGTCCATCTCACTAAAATCTAGCCTTCAGAGGCGCTCTCCTGCCCCAGACTCCTAGGACTGAACTTAATTAAATTAACCAAGCACCTCCCATGAGTTCCCCTGTGCCCGCAGGTAGACCCCAACCCAGGGAACAGGAGGCTGAGAGTTCTGAAAGTGACAGGAAGGGGGCTTTTGCGGCGATTGGGGTACCAAATGAAGTTGACCTTGAAACTGTGAACCTTTATCTTGCCCTTGGGACCACCGATATGGTATTTGTGATCAGGCTCTGTCTAGTGCCTGGGGTCGCAAAGAGTCGGACACGACTTAGCAACACTTTCACTGTTTTTTTTTTTTTTTCAATTTAGTGTGGGTCCCGGGCAGGGTTGCCGTGCCCACCATCTGGGGAGAGAAGCAGGGGAGAACATGGCCCCTGCGAGGCTGGGGTTGAGTCACCATCTTTAGCCCTTAACTTTCCGAAAGAGACCAGGCATGGCTGTCTTCTAGCCCTGCGCCATGCTGCCCTCTTGAGGGAGAGAGAGACACCTTTGTTCCTTTAGGAAAATTCACAGGAGTAAGATTGGGAGCCGAAGGCCGTAAGGTCTCTATAGCTCTTGATGAACTGCATGAGAGTTGCTGAGGCGATTCTCTCAGTCTGCTCTGCCACTGTCCCCCTTGCTTGTGTTGGCTGTGTATTCTTGGGTTTTACACAGCAGTGCTGTGGTGCTCAGCCTGCCTCCCCAGGACTGCCGCTCGGGTCTGCTGTCTCCTCATCTCGTCTCTCCTCGGTGATGACGGGCTGAGCCGAAGGATGCAGCGAACCCTCTGGCTTCTCCCTGCCGAGAACGAGGGGTTCAGACCCTTCTGGATGCCCAGAGCCTTGAGCCTCCTGCTGCCCCCGCAGATCTGTCGGGGTAAAATCGAAATGCCAGCCTGGATGCCCTGAGAATGTCGGGCTTTGTTAGCGTGTGAAGCGGGTGTTGTGAAACTGGGACAAAAGCACCCTTGTGCTTTCGGGAGACCAGGCGTCCGCGGTGGGGCCCGGGGAGTGGGCATCACTGGGGCTGGGTTCGGGGCAGGGCGATGGGAGACACAGCCTGCCCGGGGGAAGTCATGATGCTGTGGGTGTCTTTGAAATCCTTCCTTTCAGTTGGTTCAACCTTCAGGACAGGCCTGGGGACCAGGAGTCCTGGGGTCGTTTACTCATCCATCCATCCTGGGGGTTTCCTGGGCGCCCCTTTCTGTGCCTAAAGTGAGAAACGGGCTCTCGGCTCCCTGATGCGAGGTGGGGAGTAGGCCGGGGCTCTTCCCCAGGAGCTGCGAGAGGAAGGGCCACGTGGGGGTGACAGAAGGGACCCGGGTGCCCGTGGTCGCCCCATCCAGTGGCTGGGCAAGGTTGCTGCAGCCTGTCCTCCGCCCTTAAACAGATCGGCAGCAAGGGGCGGGCACCTCCCCAGACCTCCTCTCTCCCTTCCACCTGCTCTCCTGTCTTGCGCACAGAAGATGACCTGCTTCTCTCTCTCTTTTTTCTCTCTTCCTCCGGCTTCCTCTTGCCTGCGCTCCTCTCTCCTGTCCCCACCTCGCCACCCGCCCCGGGTGGACAGACCCAGACGCAGCTGGAGCACGCGCGCATCGGGGAGCTGGAGCAAAACCTGCTACTGGAGAAAGCGCAGGCCGAGCGGCTGCTCCGAGAACTAGCCGACAACCGGGTAACCGCCGCCGCCGCCAGCGCCTCGGCCCGCCAGCGCCCCTGTCAGCGTCCCCGTTTTATTATTTTCTCTCTCTCTCTGGCTGCTCTCCTCCCAGTTTTGTTGGGTTTTTGTTTTTCCCTTTTGCATCCCTTCTAGGAGGGTAGTGCCGGTTTAGGAACGTGTTTCTGTGCTCCTCCGCCGTGTGATGCTGGTTGGAGGAGGGGGAGGTCTTGGTCCTCCGGGACTTTGCGCCCCAGCTCCTGGTCCTATTGCCTGGGGAAGGTCCTGTGAGAGCCTCTCCCACCCCCTCCCCCGTGCCTTGCCCAGACAATGCTCGGTCATTGGGGGCTCTTGGGAACATTCCGCCCCTTGTGTGGACGACCTGTCCACCCCTCCCTTCTCCCCAGGCTGGGGAAGGCAGAGGTAGGGGGACTGGGGATCCGAGGTCTTCAATAGGGTGGCACGAAGGGCCAGCCTGAAGGACCTGGGGCCGACGGAGTGGTGGGACTTTGGGGGAGTGGGGGGTCCCCAGGGTGTATGATTCTCTATCAGCCCCAGGGTCTGAGTGGTTCCTACGTCAGGGAAAGATCTGTGTGGGAGTGAAGTCGCCCCGGAGTCCCAGGGCACGGTCTGAATCCAGTCTGTAGACCCTGCTGGCCCCTCCCTGCCCACCAGGCATGCCAGGGGCTGGCCTCCTGTGCAGGTCCACCTCCAAATAGCTGGCCAGCCCAGCTGCAGGGCCCCTGGTGATAGAGTTAAACAGACAGTGATTGACGCAAACCACTGTACACAGCGTGCGGGTGTGGGGCGGGTGACCACCGGTTTCTGCGGGTTGGCCTCTGCACACGAGTGAGTATGCGTGTGCCTGTGGGTGTCCGAGGGTGCACACGGTTCCTGTCCGCATGCTGGCTGTTGCCAGGTGACTGCGTGTGCGGTACACACGTGTATACGCAACGGCTGCTTGCAGAAACAGTTGACGGGCTGAAGCCCTCTACACTGAGGCATCTCCCTCTAGGAAGGGTTCAACCCAACTTAAAAACCAAAAACATGTTTATTGAACTAGAGGTCACCTTCAGAAGCAAATTCCTTAAGCTTATAAAAGATTTAAAACTCTCAAATATATAATTTTCGAATCGCTGACCACTGACTTGGTCAAAGTGGGATTTGGGCAGGTGGAGCCTCTGATCTCAGAGTTTTCCATCAGAAAGTGGGTCTGGGCCTTTTTAATTTATTTTTTTCTGCGTTAGGCATTAAAATGGCCACCCCCTCCAAACAGCCTCTCTGTGAGTCCACTCATTCTAGCTGAGACTTTTCTAGAGCGGGATAGTGCAAAATCCCCTCTGTCATGTCCACCCTTTCAAAATAACTTAAACTTGAAGAAAAGCATAACCTCAAATAGATGGTTTCCTTTTTTTTTCCCTCTTTGTTGTTGTTCGTCGCTCAGTCGTGTCTGCCTCTTTGCGACCCCGTGGACTGCAGCACGCCAGGCTTCCCTGAGACTCAAGTCCAGTGAGTCAAGGATGCCATCCAACCAGTTTCTTCCTTGGCTGCTTTATCTATTTATTTTTGGCTGCAACACGCCGGATCTTAGCTCCCCCATCAGGGACTGAACCCGCACCTCCAGCACTGGGGCGTGCAGTCTTAACCTCTGGACCCACCAGGGAAGTCCCCAGATGGTTTCTTTTAACCACGGATTTGTCACAAGCCGGCTAGGGCAGTGGGGACCATTGAGTCCCCGAATCACTGGGGCCCAAGGCAGGAGGCGGTGCTCAGATGGGATGGGGTGTCCTTCCCGTGACCTTCCCCTGTCGCGTCCTCCTGCGCGCCCCCTGCCCCCTCACCTGGCGGCCCGCTGACCCCGGTCTCCCTCTCTCCCGGTAGCTGACCACGGTGGCCGAGAAGTCGCGGGTGCTGCAGCTGGAGGAGGAGCTCAGCCTGCGTCGCGAGGAGATCGAGGAGCTGCAGCAGTGCCTGCTCCACTCCGGCCCGCCGCCCGCTGACCACCCCGAGGCCGCCGAGACCCTGCGGCTGCGGGAGCGGCTGCTGTCGGCCAGCAAGGAGCGCCAGCGGGAGAGCGGCCTGCTGAGGGACAAGTACGAGAAGGCGCTGAGGGCCTACCAGGCGGAGGTGGACAAGCTGCGGGCGGCCAACGAGAAGTACGCACAGGAGGTGGTGGACCTGAAGGCCAAGGTCCAGCAGGCCACCAGCGAGAACATGGGCCTCATGGACAACTGGAAGTCCAAGCTGGACTCGCTGGCCTCGGACCACCAGAAGTCCCTGGAGGATCTCAAGGCCACCCTGAACTCGGGCCCCGGCGCCCAGCAGAAGGAGATCGGGGAGCTGAAGGCCGTGATGGAGGGCATCAAGATGGAGCACCAGCTGGAGCTGGGCAACCTGAGGGCCAAGCACGACATTGAGACAGCCGTGCACGTGAAGGAGAAGGAGGGCCTGCGGCAGAAACTGCAGGAGGCCCAGGAGGAGCTGGCCGCCGTGCAGCAGCACTGGTGTGCCCAGCTGGAGGTGCAGGCCAGCCAGCACCGGCTGGAGCTGCAGGAGGCCCAGGACCAATGCCGAGATGCTGAGCTGCGCGTGCGCGAGCTGGAGAAGCTGGACGTGGAGTACCAGGGCCAGGCGCAGGCCATCGAGTTCCTCAAGGAGCAGATTTCCCTGGCTGAGAAGAAGATGCTGGACTATGAGCTGCTGCAGCGCTCCGAAGCCCAGAGCAAGCAGGAGGCTGAGAGGCTGCGGGAGAAGCTTCTGGTCACCGAAAACAGACTCCAGGCCGTCGAGTCCCTGTGTTCAGCCCAGCACACCCACGTAGGTGGCCGCCGCCCCTCCTGCCCATGGGGCGGCAAGCGGCCCCGGGCTCAAGTGCCTGGCTGGGGGAGGGTTCAGGCATCTACTGACCTTTTATTTGCAGCCCAGGAAGCGTCCCCGTTGCCCGTCCCACCTGGAGCATACCTGTCTGAGATCGCAGGGCACCTGGCTCAGAGGAGGAGCCCCTGGCCCCTCTCTCAGAAGGGCAGCAGGCCTGAGTGACCGTGGGGCCCCCAAGCAGTCTGAGCAGACCTGGTTGGGTCCCCACAGGCCAGCCTGGAGAGGAGCGTCCCTGGGCAGCAGCCTTCTCCCCAGCTGGCAGGCACGTCCCACCGTGCAGGCTCCCAGGCCTCCTCAGGGTGTTGGTACCGGGAGCTCCAGCACTGGGCTGGCAGAGATGTGGAAGGCAAACCCTGCCCACCACTGGGCAGAGGTAAGGGAGTCCCATTTCTGACAAGAGTGCCAACCTAGGGGACCTGAGGGTGGCCCCTTATTTGCCAGTCCCAATGAGACGGAACAACAGTCTGGCAGCCACTTTCCCAAATGGAGTGGTGGAGTAGGGGAGTGGTCCCAGAAGTGGGCTCTGCAAGGCCAGAGGGATGTGACCCTGGGGAGACTGCTGCCCCCCGTATCAGCTTTGCTGCAAAACTAGAAGTCCCAGCTGAGCACTCTGGGGAGGCTGGGACCCCAGGTGTCACGGACGGGTGTTCCCGCCGGCCAGGAAGGGCCTCGTGAGCGGTTCTGGGCACCACACGTGGGTGCAGGCCCTAGGATGCCCCATCTGACCTGGACTCCCTTGGGGTTCATATTGGCTCCGTTTCATAGATGAGCAAACCCAGATTGCAAGGCAGAGTAGCTTTCCCGGAGTTTCTTGCCCATCAGTGGCAGAGTTCCTGTTGAACCCCACTGCCTAAGGGCCAGAGAAGTACCCGGAATGACAGAGTCTTATATGAAGGGACAATGTGCAGCAAATCGTTGCCTCCCCCCACTCTCTGCCCCCCACCTCGAGGTTGTAGGATCTTAGCTACCCAACCAGAGATTGAACTCCGGGCCCCTGCAGTAGACGCTTGGAGTCCTAACCACTGGACCACCAGGGAAATCCCAAGATAGTTGCCTTTTTATCAGCCCCAGTGGTTCTTGAGCTTCTGGTTCCCCTTGTACATTTAATCCAGAATTCAGTGTTTGAGCAACCAGTGTTCAGATGTTCTCCATACAGGGGGTGCCTTTTTTGTAAAAGGAGCCCTGCCTGTGTCATGCCTTGAGGCCCCACTGCACCGGCCATCTGCCCCCTCCTCCCAGGCGGGGGCCCCTGTTAGCAAATGCCCTCCCAGGATGCTGGGCAGAGAGGAGAAGAAGAGCCCCAGGTTAGCTGTGTGCACATGGCCTGGTTGGCTGCTCAGGGCAGGAGGGTCAGGCCTGGGGCCCTAGGGCCTGGACTCCCTTAGCAGGGAGGTTGGCGGTTGCTGTGGTTCCACAGGATGGCCTGCTGCCCCTGTCACAGACTGCACCCCAGGGAGTGGGTGGTGACCTTAGAAACGCCCACTGATTTCTGCACATGTGGGACCTTGGTCTGGACCCACATGCCCTCCAAAATTCAAAGGTTTAAGTTCAAGGACAACTTGATTTTTGTTCTCATGTGTAAGTACGGGAATTTTTTTAAAAAGTTTAATGTATGCCTCGTTTTCCCTGCAATGTGTATAAATAAAGACCTAGGTGGCTTTGTTAATCACAACAGACTGGCTGAAGCAGGGCTAGGGATGTATGAGCGGAGGTATGAGGGGCAGATGGATGGAGGTGACTGCCTGCTCGACTCTGCGCTGCCCTGATAGCAATGCTAGGGTCTGGCAAACTGCAGGCTCAGGGGACGGCCAGTTTCGCTTGTGCAGGAAGCCAGAAAATTCTGCCAAGAAGTAGGGAGGAGCCTGTTGATGTTTGCCACACAGATTTTTTTTTCTTAGTTGATTTTTTGCTTCTAGGTTTGTTTTTTAAAGGAAGTGTTAGACCCCCTGGAGGAGGGCATGGCAGCCCACTCCAGTATTCTTGCCTGGAGAATCCCGTGGAGGGAGAAGCCTGGCGGGCTACAGTCCATAGGGTCGCGCAGAGTCAGACATGACTGAAATGACTTAGCACACATGCACCCACACAGAGAAAGAAAGTAGCATTTCTTGAAGTCCCTCTGGGAGCTATCTCTGAGCATGCTCTGCATGCGCTGCCCCGTGGCAGTCGATTCTTATTTTATGGATGGGAAACCGAGGCTGGGAGTCTTGCCTCTGGATGATGGTGGAAACAGTCCCAGGACCAATCTTTGTAGGCATCCCCAGGAAGGAGACAGCTGTTTATATTAGACATTTGCAAACAGGAAATGACAGGCAGTGATCACATGGATGCTGTGTAAGCAGCCTTGGGGGCCCCTGGGAGCAGAGAGGGGGTCCTCTTGTCGGGGAAGGAGACTTAGAACACCTGTGCCCCCTGCTACAGCAAGTTCATGAGAGTCTCCTTGAACTGGAGAGACGTGGGCTGGCTGGGGCTGGGGGCTGAGATGGGGAGGCGAGCATCCCCCTTACAGGGCTCTTCTTTCAGATGATTGAGTCCAACGACATTTCAGGGGAGAAGATCAGGATGAAGGAGACTGTGGAGGGTGAGTGGCCACTGGGCCGGGCGGGATGTGGGGCTTTGGGGAAACGCTGGTGGGTTTTGCCTCCAAGCTCATTTGACTTTGTTTTGCATCATCTGTTGTTTGGTGAAAGCTGCCTGGGCTTCCCAGGTGGCACTAGTGGTAAAGAATCCACCATCCAATGCAGGAGACGTAAGAGACATGAGTTCAATCCCCGGGTCGGGAAGATCCGCAGGAGGAGGGGATGGCAACCCACTCCTGTATTCTTACCTGGACAATCCCATAGACAGAGGAGCCTGGCGGGCTACAGTCATAGAATCACAAAGAGCTGGACACGACTGAAGTGACTTAGCACACACATGCAAGAGCTGTCTGCCACATGCACCAACCACTCACCCCCCACAGGAGGAGGGCGAAGGCTGTTTATTGAGAACTTGATTGTGTGTTTGGTGTTGTTATTTTTCTTTTTTTCAAGATATTTTTTTGATGTGGACCATTTTAAAAGTTTTATAATATAGCTCCCCAACCAGGCATCGAACCCACGCACCCTGCATTGGAAAGCAAAGTCTTAACCATTGGACCACCAGGGAAGTCCCTTGCCATGCAGATTTTTAAAAATCAATCTTTGTTTTTGGGATCTTGGGTTTGTTCTTTTTCTGTGTAAGTCTCTGATTCATGTAGAATTCTTACTCCAGGTGTGAGGTAAGGATCCATGTTTATTTTTTTCCCCAAGAGTGCCCACTTCCCCCAGCACCATTTTTGAAAACCTCATCTCCCTGTCTCCACTGATTTGCATGAACCAAACTCGCCGTCTTTAAATTCCATCAGGTAATTGACTCTTTAGATTTTTTATTCCTTCCCAGTGACCCATCTGTCTGTTCATGCAACACTTTTACAGTATTTTGAAGCTTCGTTTATATTTCAGTTACTGGCAAGGCTGGTCTTCCGCTCTGTGGGGTTTTTTTTTTTTTTTTGTTTTTTTTAAATTCTCTCGGCCATTCTTTTTTAATTTATTTGGCTTTGCTGGGTCTTAGTTGCAGCATCTGGGATCTAATTCCCTGACCAGGCGTCGAACCCAGGTGTCCTGCCTTGGGAGCATGGAGTCTTGGCCACTGGACAACTAGGGACGTCCCCCCTCCCACCTTTTTTTAATTGAGATATAATTTAAGTAAAATCAACCATTTTAAAACAAACCATTCAGGGGCTTTGATATATTCAGAGTGTTGTGCAATCGTCTCTTGTGTCTAGTTCCAAAACTTTTTCATCACTCCACGAGCAAGCCCCATATGCATTATCAGTCATTCCCTTACTTTCCCTTCGTTGCAGCTGCTGACAACTGCTAATCTGCTTTCTGTCTCTATGGATTTGCCTCTTCTGGATGTTTCATATAGATAGCATCATATAACATGTGGCCTTTTATGTCTGGCTTATTTCGCTTTGCATAATCTATTCAAGGTTCATCCACATTATAGCACGGGTCAGTGCTTCATTCCCAGGTGGGACCAATAGGCCATCGTATGCATACGCCCAATTTTGTTATCCATTCACCTGTTAGTGGACAGTTGGGTTGCTTCCACCTTTCAGCCATTGTGAATAGTGCTGCTGTAAGTGTGCATGTGGGGATACTTCTTGAGTTGCTGTTTTCAACTCTTTGAGGGTGTATACTCGGGAGGGGAATTGTTAAATTATATAGTAATTGCAGGCTTCCCTGGTCGTGCAGTGGTAAAGAATCCGCCTGCTAATGCAGGAGACTCAGGTTTGATCCTTAGATCGGGAAGATCCCCTGGAGAAGGGAATGGCAACCCGCTCCAGTATTCTTGCCTGGAAAATTGCATGGACAGAGGAACCTGCTGGGATACTGTCCATGGGGTCACAAAGAGTCGAACAAGACTCAGCAACTGAGCACGCACACCCTTGGTAATTGTGTATTTATTTAAAGAAGTTTTTTTTTTTTTTTTTTACAAATTCTCTTGGCTGATCTTGCTTATTTTTCCAAATGACTTTGTTTATTTTTATTTAAATATATTTTTTTAAATTTTTATTTACTAATTAAAAAATTTTTTTCCAATTGATTTTAGAATTAGCTTATCTAGTTCCACAAAAATTACAGTCTGGCTGGCATTTTTACTGGCATCACATTGAATTTATAAATTAACATACATAAAATTAATACATTTCCAGAACTTTCTTTGCATCTTTTTCATGACTGTCCTGGGCTATCCAGTAGTGAATGCATGTGGCCAGGTGACGTGAGCACCTTTATTAGCCCCATTTTTCACTTGAGGAAGTTGAGAGTCTGAGAGTTAAGTTGCTCAAGACCATACAACTCTGGCACCTCTTCTTCAGGGTGGGTTACCCAGGCTTCCCTTGTGGCTCAGCTGGTAAAGAATCTGCCTGCAATGCAGGAGACCTGGATTAGATCCCGGGGTTGGGAAGATCCCCTGGAGAAGGGAAAGGCTATGCACTCCAGTATTCTGGCCTGGAAAATTCCATGGAGTGTATAATCCATGGGGTCGCAAAGAGTCAGACACGACTGAGCGACTTTCACTTCACCCAGAAGGTCGACTGTCTTGAGAAAAAACTTAGACTCTGGAGGCCAAATGTGATGTCATTTTAGGGTTTGGATGAGAGGGCTACCCCCCCTCATCCACCAGATTGCAGTGGCTCTGGGGTACTGATGGCCCCTCATCTCTCCCTTCTCCCCAGGCCTGCAGGACAAGCTGAACAAGAGGGACAAAGAGGTGACAGCCTTAACATCTCAGACCGAGATGCTCAGGGCCCAAGTAAGTGGTAAGTCTCCCTCCTTCCGGGCAGATGCGGGGGCTTTCACTGGGCCACGTGCCAGTCCAGCGGGGGAGGGGGAGAGGACGCTGGTCAGGGTGCCCTTCCCCACTCTGCCTCGAGAAGTCAGCCTGGCCCAGGTGGCCTGCACTGGACTTCCACCTGGGCAGCAGTGAGGGGGGAGTGGTCACCCACACTTCATCCGTAATAAAAGTGGGGGCCCCAGGGATTTCCCTGGTGGTTCGGTGGTTAGGACTCTGCGCTTCCAATGCAGGCATCAGTAGTTTGATCCATGGTTGGGGAACTAAGATTCCATAGGCCGAATGGCACAGACACAAAAAAACAAATGGGGGACCCCAGCCACCTTCTCTCCCCAGAGCCAGGCCTCTGTTCCCTGTGTTCTGCAATTGCATCATAATGTCTCTCTTTCTGGGCTTGAAGACCCCTGGGTTTCAATCTCTCTGCCTTTTGGTATGGTATTTGGGCACCAGCCCCTGGAAGAAATACCAGGATTTCAGAATTGGAAGGGGGAGGACTTTGGCTGCAGCAAAAGCCAAGGCCCAAGGGAAATGGGGATGAAGCCAGAGGGTAGCCTGGTGGGTGGGGGGAGTGGTAGGGGACCAGGAATCTGGGACTTGGTGACAAACTGGCCGTGCTTCTTGTCCACCAGAATGCCAGTGGTGGTGCCCGTGAGCCGGCCCCCATCCTGGGAAACAGTTCTCACCCCCCCCTTCTCTCCACTCCCCATCACATTCACATGGCTTAATGGGTCCCGCAAAGGTCAGTTGACCTCAGGGTCCTCCAGGGCCAAGGTGAAGTAGATTTCCCTTGTCCAGGTAACAGTGTAAACGCCCCTGTCTCTCGATGGCTGGACTGCTTTCCTGACACCAGAGGGGCCCGGCTGCTGTGTGGGGGCCGTGGCTGCTTTTCCTAAGTAGCTCTTCTCGGCCCCTCGCTGCGTGGCCCTGCAGGATGAGGGAGGTCCGTTCAGTGGAGTGTGTCCCTGTTAACACCCGCCTCTCCCCGGGAAAGCCTGCTGCCTGCCCGGGCCTTGGCCCTTGGGTGGAACAGGTTCCTGTGGCGATCCCAACCCTCTCCCTTCTTGCCCTGCTGGCTGGCCTCAGCACTGGAGAGCAAGTGCAGGTCGGGCGAGAAGAAGGTGGACACCCTCCAGAAAGAGAAGCGGCGCTTGGAGGCGGAGCTGGAGGCCGTGTCCCGGAAGACCCATGATGCCTCGGGCCAGCTGGTCCTCATCAGCCAGGAGCTGCTCCGGAAGGAGCGGTGAGTCAGCCGTGGGCGGTGACTAGACCAGCCTGACCCTCACTCCACCCAGTTAGTAGTACCCAGTCTTTTTTGGAGGCGTAGACAGGTGACTGGCATCACCAGAGATCACCATACTGTCTGCTGCTAAGCTCCAGCGAAGCCTCAGAATCCTTCTTAACACAGTTCTCCAAGCAGAGCTCATAGGAAAGATTAGTGATTCCCAAATATCTTAGTCTTGGGGACCCCTAGAAACTCTTAAAAATTATTGAGGATTCCCACTTCCTCTTCCCTGAAGCCCTCCTTGGTTGATGTAGGCTACCATGAGCCACTCCTTGCTTCTTTGGTACTTAGGATGGAAGTGGGAGATAGCTAGAAATGTACTGGCAGATTAAACGAGTAGAGATTTATTTTCCTCACGTAACAAGAAATCTGGAGGTAGCTACAGCTGGCATTTGGTTCAGTGGCTCAAGGTACCAATGCCAACACCTTTGCTCTCTTGGGTTCTGTTAGAGTCTTCCTCATGGTTGCAAGGGTGGCTGCTGAAGCTCCAGCCATCACGTGCCGTCATTCAGAGCAGGAAGAAAGGGGAAGGATCAGTGCCAGCAAACTTTTACTTTATTCTTTTAACTACCCATGGCCACCTAGAGAGGGAGTTCCCCCCTCCTCTAAAGTAGATTCTGGCAAGGGGAAGAACTTAAAAGGGGTTTGTCCTTTTCTCCCAGCCTCTGCCCATGGGAGACATTGCTAACTGATCACTGCACTCTTTTTCTGCAAAGTCCAGATGTGACCTCAGAATCAGTCTTACCACAGTATTCCAGGCAGCTACTGCCAGTTAATCAAGAGTTGATGTAGGAAATAAAACTTATTTGATATCAGGTATTTAAAATGTCTTGCCCCATGAGCTGTCTTGGAAAAACGCTTTAATTTTTATTTAAGTTAATTTATTATTATCTTAAAAATGTATTTTATTGGGATTTACCTGGTGGTCTAGTGGTTAAGAATCTGCCTTGCAGTGCAGGGGACACAGGTTTAATCCCTAGTCGGGGAACTAAGATCCCATAAACCACACAGCAGCTAAGCCTGTGTGCTGCAACCACTAAGCCTGTGGGCCACAGCTAAGACCTGATGCAGCCAAATAAAAATTAAATATTTTTTAAAATAAGTAAATAAAAAGTATGTTGTGGAAGTTATATTTATTTATAACATTATATAAGTTTTGTGTATACAACATTATATTTCTACTTCTGCACTATTTTTAATTAAACAAATATATTCTCTTTAAAAAAATAAAAACCAAAAAAATTCTAAGGCTGAGTCTTCTTGACTGTCGGGTTCCAGCTGTGGTCCGATGGTTTCAAGCCTCGTGCTTCCTCTGTGGACCCTCCTGGCACAGATGCCGTGTCTTGGTAGCCAGTAGCCCCCTCGGGATGGCCAGTCTCAGGCACTTGGCTAACTGTGGAGCGTGAGAGCTGAGGGACCCAGACTGACTGCTGTTCTGTACACCCCCGCCCCCTACAGGAGTCTGAACGAACTGCGGGTATTGCTGCTGGAGGCCAATCGCCACTCCCCGGGGCCTGAGAGGGACCTGAGCCGGGAGGTCCACAAGGCTGAGTGGCGGATCAAGGAGCAGAAACTCAAGGATGACATCCGAGGCCTGCGGGAAAAGCTGACCGGGCTGGTGCGTGGGGAAGGGGGCGGCCTGGGGATAGGGGACACCAGGGAGGGGCTGGGGCAACCTGCTGTTCAGGCCTTGGAGACTGGTGACCTCCTGGAGCCACCCCAGGGACTGCCAAGTCACAGTGAGGGTTCAAAATCCCCTAGAACCACTGGAATGGTCAGCAGTGTGGCTGGTGGAAGGGCCACGGGAGGCCCCTTTTGGAGACATCATGGCTGGTTGTGTGGCTGTCTGGGTGATGCGATGCAAAAGAAGATTCCCTAAGAATCTGACCAGTCTAGAGGTGGGGTGGCCTACCGCCAGGTGGTGAGCTCCCCATCCAGGGAAGTAATCAACAAGAAGCCAGCTCCTCGTTCAGGGTCCTACAGTGGCGATTCATGCATCCATCTCAGGGACGAGAGGGGAACAGAGGCCTGACTGAGCGGAGTCCCCAAAAATGCAGGTGGGGTAGGCTCATAGCGCAGGACAGAATCATCCCACTCCATCACCCACTGGTCAGCATTCAAGACTAGCCTGTGGCTGGTTCCTAGGCCTGGTCAACTCCAGGATGTGGACAGGTTAGGTCCAGGAGGACAGGCTTGCTGTCAGGGGAAGCTGCTCCAAAGCCCCTCACTGCCCACCCGCCCAGCCACAGTTCAGCCACAGTGGAGGAGACGGGAGAAGAGGGGCCTCACAGGCAGGAGGAGAGCCCAGGACCCACCTGCTGCCACGGGAGCAGCCTTAGACCTGCAGGGTTAAGGGAGGGGGATGTCCATTATTCTGTCTGCACCGAGATTGTGGGCATGGGGACCACTGGGCCCAGCTGCCCTGCAGCCTTTCAGTCCTGGCAAGTCTGCCCAGCAGAGAGTGGTTACAGACCCCTCTGTGGTCCTCATGGTGCTGTGAGCCTGGGTGTAACTTGGAAACCAAGACCCCGGGGCTGGTGGGGCCTTGGGAGTTCTGATTCCAAGACTTTCCCAGAGCTGCATGGAGGGGGCGGAGCCACGCCTTCTCCATGAACCACAAGCTGGTCAAGTTTACACGTGACCAGCCTCTCCCCTGTCCCCCCTATACCGTCCCCAGCACCACAGCGAACTAGGGATGGGCTTGGTGGTTAGAAACCTCCTGAAGTGAGGGAGGTTCGGATGGAGCGGGAGGCTTGGGTAGAGGATCGGAGCAGAGCTGAAGGACCTAGAAGCACCCGCCCAAGGAGGGCAGTGCAGGGAGGGTTTGTGGTCTGCCCATCTCGGGTACCATGGTGGGCGGGGTCAGCTACAGAGCCTTTGGAAGGGAAGGGAAGGAATGTCCTATTGAGGAGGGCGGTGGGGGGTTCTGAGGAGGGGTTCAGGGGCTGAGGCTGTGGGTGTTCTAGGGCTGAAGAGGAAGGACCCATGTAAGACAGTGTGGAGGGAGTTGGGGGGATACCGGAAGAAAAGAGGAGAGGGAGGGGTCCTAGGTTTAAACACTTGGAAAACATGGAGCATTTGATAGAACCTGGGAATCCAGGGCAGGGAACAGGAAAGATGCTTCTGTAGGGACCCTCAGGTGAGGGAAGGAGGCTTGAGGGGCATCCTGGTGATGCCCAGGCCTGACCCAGAGATGATGTGGGACAGATGAGTTTCCTGCCAGAGAAGAGGTCACCCTCCTGCAGCACGTACACGCACACACACACTTATGCATGCACGCACAGACACACACACTCTTCCTGTCTACACACGCACGCACGCACGCGCACACACACACACACACACGCTCGTCCTCTCTCCTGCTGCTTCCAGGACAAAGAGAAGTCCCTATCGGATCAGAGGCGATACTCCCTCATCGACCCGTCCTCATCCTCGGCACCGGAGCTCCTGCGGCTGCAGCACCAGCTGATAAGCACGGAGGACGTGCTGAGGGACGCGCTGGACCAGGCTCAGCAGGTGGAGAGGCTCGTGGAGGCCATGAGGAGCTGCCCGGACAAGTCCCAGGTGAGCTGGGGCCCCCCCAGGTCTGGGGGGAGAGCCTCAGCCTTGCCCCCTGGAAGTCCCAGCCCGAGGGGTCCATGGCTTTATCCTGAGGAGCTCAGACAAAGGGCGGAGATGCAGCCTTGCCCCGAGAGCTTAGATTTCCCCATTTTGATGGGGTCTGCTCAGAGTGCTGGGCTTTCCAGGTGGGGCTGGTGGTAAAGAACCCAGCTGCAATGCAGGAGACCCAGAGACACAGGTTCGATGCCTGGGTAGGGAATAGCCCCTAGAGGAGGGCATGGCAACCCACTTCACTATTCTTGCCTGGGAAATCCCATGGACAGAAGAGCCTGGCGGGCTATGGTCCATGGGATCGCACAGAGTCAGACACAACTAAAGTGACTTAGCCCTCACAAACGCACACTCAGAATTCAGAGCCTGCGATGGTCCCATCGGGAAGACCGCACCATCTAGTGGACGAACTGGGAAATGCTGGCTGGGGCACCTCGCTCAGCCTCCTGCCCTTGACTCTTAACAGGCCATTGGCAATTCCGGTTCTGCAAACGGCATCCACCAGCAAGACAAGGCCCACAAACAAGAGGTAAGGGCACCCTGTCCCTGGGGGGATTTGCTCTGTCACTCCCACGGCCCTCGCGTACAGGCTGACTTCTCTGGAGAGGAAACTTTGAATAGGCAGCAAAACTACAAAGACACATTTTGCAAGAGCCTTTGGGCTACTCATGGCAGGGAGCCGGCGGGAGGGGGGGGTGCGGAGGATCGCAGAGCCAAACTTGGTTCAGTTCCCATCCTGCTTTTTTAACCTTGTTCCCCTTTCCAAAAACCTTTTATTATAAAATAATATGGGGAAACTTTGGGGAAAAAAATCAAAAATACATAAGGAAGAAAACACTGGACATCCCCCTGGTGGTCCAGTGGTTAAGGCTGCACGTCCACTCCAAGGGGTACAGGTTTGATCTCTTGTCAGGGAACTAAAATCCCACAAGCTGTGCAGCGTGGCCAGAAAAAAACCCTCACCAGTAGCTCTTCTACCCAGAGATGAGCGAAGCTGACATTACTTTGCTAAGCATACGAGTGTGCATGTGTGTATGTATGTCCACATGTACAGCCAGTCCGAACTATGCCGTTTGCAAACTCACCTGCTTGGTAACATGTATCTGTAACCCCACACTCCACACTGACAGCACCTTCGTGGTCATTCAGGGACACATGCAGAGTAGAGAAAATGTAATCGCCTGAGACATGGCATGTTCCCAGATGAGCTTGTACAACGCAGCGTGCTTGTACAAACATTCTGCCAACAAGTGTCCTTTTCATGGTCTGTTTAGTGACACGTTTCCCACATTTTCATGCTTTTTTTCTTGGTGATTTCCACTATTTGAAATGGCCCCCAAGCGTCATCTTGTGTTCTAGAAGAGCCATCTAGTGTTCCTAAGTGCAGGAAGGCTGCAAGTGCCTTCCAGAAAATACTTTAGAGAAGCTCCACTCAGGCATGAGTTATAGTGCTGCCGGCCTTGAGTTCATTATTAATGAGTCAACAACACGTATTCAGTGAGATGTTTTAAACAGAAGCACGCATGAAACATGGTTACCTGTTGATCGATTGATGAGCGTCAGATCAGAGATTTGCAGGAACCTTTATTTCCGCTGAGAGCAATGGTTCAGGTTTTGCTGGTTCCATGACAGTCTGATTCTATAGAACAAAACTCCTGTAAATAACGAAGATTGTTATGTGTGTGTATATATGTCTGTAAATCTATGTACACGTTAATTTTTTTTTTAATTTTTTATTCCTGGTGGCTCAGACAGTAAAGAATCTGCCTGCCAACGCAGGAGACCCAAGTTCGATCCCCAGTCGGGAAGATCCCCTGGAGAAGGAAATAGCAACCCACTCCAGTTTTCTTGCCTGGAAAATTCCGTGGACAGAGGAGCCTGGCGGGCTACAGTCCATGGGGCGCAAAGAGTCAGACATGACTGAGAGACTAATACATATAGTTGACATATATACATGCTTTTTTTTACAATTGTATTTTTAAGATTTTTTTTAATGTGACCATTTGTAAAGTCTTTATTGAATTTGTTACAATGTTGCTTCTGTTTATGTTTTGGTTTTTTGGCCCTGAACCATGTGGAATCTTAGCTTCCTGACCAGGAATCGAACCTGTTACCTCCTGCATTGGAAGGCAAAAGAGAAGTCCCTATACATTCTTTTAGAAATCATTTAAAATTATAATTTAGATAATTTTAATAATTATTTAGAAATAATTTTTAATAGACAAAAAAGTTGCAAGAATTAAAAAGAAAAACACCTAGAAGGACTTTCCTGGTGGTCCAGTGACAAAGACTCCAAGCTCCTAGTGCAGGGGGCCCCGGTTCAATCCCTGGTTGGGGAACTAGATCCCACAAGCCACAGTTAGAGAACCCCACAGGCTACAATGAAGACTTAAGGTCCCTCGTGCTGCAACTAAGACCTGGTGCAGCCAGATAAATAAATAACTATGCAAGTGACAGTGTTACTCGCTCAGTTGTGTCTGACTCTTTGCGACCCCATGGGCTGCAGCCCGCCAGGCTCCTCTGTCCATGGGGATTCTCCAGGCAAGAATACTGGAGTGGGTTGCCATGCCCTCCTCCAGGGGATCTTCCTGACCCAGGAATCGAACCTGCATCTCCTGCCTTACCGGCGGATTCTTTACCGCTGAGCCAGCAGGGAAGCCCATAAATACCTATACACAGATAGAAACTGAAAGTAAACGGCACCTAGAGCATCAGCTCTCCTTTCCCCCATAGCACGTGGTTAAGATTTTGCCCCATCTGCTTTACATTTAGTTCCCTGTGTGTAGATGTGTGTTATATGCATACAATATTTTTCTGAACCATTTGAGTAATTGCATATTCAGTCTGCATTCCCCGAGAAACAGGGTGTGATTTTATATAAACACAGTACAGTTATCAGTCTCAGCAAATGTCATGCTGTTGTGAGATTTGTTAATAGAGCCGATCATACTCCCTACCTGTTTTCTTCAGTTGACCCTGGCGTGTCTTCACAGCTCTCTCCCTGCCCCAGTCCAGGATCCAACCTAAGGTTAATGAGGCTCGTTTCGTTTACTCGTTACGTCTTCTTTAGCCTCCTTGCCTCTGGAACATTTCCTCCATTTCGCTTGGATTTTGATGACATTGGCATTTTTGAAACACAATCCCTCCCTCTTTGTTTAATAGAAGATTCCTCCTTTGAGGTTTGACTGTCCTTTGGGGTGATTAGAGCCGGGTTCTGCAATTCAGGCTGAAATACTCAGTCAAGGTCATGTTCTTCTCCAGGCATCACGACTGGGGCACGTGATGTCCATCTGCCCTTCATTCCAGGTGTGAATCTTAATCACCTGGTCAAGGTGTTGTCTGACCCCTACTGTATGGTTACCGGTTCTTTCTGAATGAATATTCAGTGGAGACCCTAGAAGACCTTGTGAATTCTCAGTTCCTGACTGAAATGCCCCCTGGATTCATCATCGATCTGGGAATCTTGCCTGAGCTGTCTTTATTGTGATGGTTGCAAAGTAGCATGTAAATTATTTCATTTTAATTTTTTGGCCATACCACACTGCTTGTGGGATCTTGGTTCTCCAAGCAGGGATCTAACCTGGCCCCCTGCAGTGGAAGGGTGGAATCCTAACCACTGGACTGCTAGGAAAGTCCCTAAATTATGTAATGGAGTAGATAGCGTGCTCCAACTCAATGGATGTGAGTTTGAGCAAATTCCGGGAGATGGTGAAGGACACGGAAGCCTGTTGCGCTGCAGTCCATGGGGTCACAAGAGTCGGAGGCAACTTGGCGGCTGAACAACAACAAAGCAAGCTCTAGTATTCAATTTCACCTCCTGGTTTTTTTCAACAGAATATTTTAAATGTAGCATCTTCTCTCTTTCTTAAGCAGTCTCTGTAAAGTCTACGTTTTATAAAATTGTGGGCGGAAAAATTGGTTTCCCAGGATTTTCATGGGCCTGACTCCCTTGCTGGGAATGTGTTTTGCTGGGTTCTGTATTAAGGGGGTGTCTGGTGGCCCACACCCCACAGTTAGCTCCTGTCATTCACCTGCAGTGTTAGAGAGCCCACCTGAGGCCCAGGTGCCAGCCCAGTTAGGCTCTGTCCCTGGCTCCTTGTGTGACCTTGCGCCAGTGCGACCTTGGGCTGGAAGAAAGAAGGCTTGTCCTTCCAACTCAGCCGACGGAGCCATGGCTGCAGGCACTCACGTGGAGACCAGAGAACCCTGGCCGCAGCATCTGCCGAGGGCCTGGCCTTGTGGGGAGGAGCAGAGAGATGGATGTGGGGAGGTGGGGAGCCCGCACCAGACCTGAGAGCAGGGAGGAAGCAGGAAGCTATAGCAGGACCCGTCAGGGTTGTGTCTGCAGAGGAGCCACCCGTACCGGGCCCCTTGGGAGTTGATGTCCAGACCTTTGTGTGGCTTTGTCCTGCGAGGCACACGGGGTTCATCCCAGTTTACAGATGTGAAAACTGAGGCTTGGAGTCTCAGCACAAGTTTTCCCTTCCTCGGATCCAGCCTCCACACAAGCCCTCGGAGCTCTTTGTAAATCCTGCCACTCTTGCCTCGTCCCTTCAACTTCCCATAAACTGCTCCCACCCCGCTTGCTGTCTCGCTGTGCCCCAGACACTCAGCACAGAGCGCTTCTGCTCAGGGCCTTGGCACATGCTGTTCTTCCCGCCACCTGGCACCAGCCAGCTCTCCTCCCCCAGCCCCGCCCCACCCCCTCTGCCCCTTGCCCCTGGGCCTCCTGAGACCCTTGCTGACCAAGCCCTTGCTCTCTGCAGGACAAGCACTGACCCTAAGGGACACCGTGGAGCGGCCCAGTCCGGACCAGAGCCCCTCCAGCCGGCCCCGGCGGCGCCCCCTCCACTCAGGGGGCAGGACTGTCGCTTTGAAGACGAGAACAGTGTTTGTAACAATGATGTACCCACAGCCATGGACAATCCCCCACCCCTGACCCCTTGCCAGACCAGAAGGCTTCCTCAAGCACGACCTTCGACGGAGAGCGGTACAGCCCTGGCCTGGGCCCCCGGGACCTGCAGCCTGGACGCCCTGGACACTCGGCAGTTTCTGGAGTTGGCTCGGGAAGGCCGGGGTGATCCAAACAGGCCCCTCTCCCCAGGAGGCGCTGCCCTGAGGACTGTCTTGGCCCCTGGGCATGTCCCCACTCCCTTTCTTCCCCTCCTTCTCCTGGGGGTCCCTCTCAGACCCCTGAGAGCCATTGTCCCAGGAAGGGGCCAGAGGAGGGCCCCAGCTTCCCCTTCAGGCACCAAGGAGAGAAATCCGGTCATTTGGAGGCAAGAGGAGACCCCCTTTTCTGCAGCCTCTTCCAGACTAAGGCAGTCCCCAGGGCTTGTCCCCACACACTGAGCCTCTTGCAAACAGTGGTACAAGTTCCCCTCAGCCCGTCTGCCCAGCAAGGCCCCAGGTTCAAAGTGCTGGGAGGTAGGCCCTTCGTTCCGACCCCAGCGCACACGCAGCTCCAAGCTGCTGCTGTCTGGAGGGTGGTCCCCAAGGCCAGGAGCCACAGTATGAGGAAAGTCTGGAAGCCCCTTTCCTTCTCCCACCCATCCCCAGAGACCTGGCTTGGAGCTGGGGCAGGAAGGTCACAGGGAGGCCCCAAACCAGCCCTTTGACTGGTAGGTCATATGCTGTCCCCGGGTTGACTCGATGTTCTGAAACCGGCCTCCTACTGGCAGATTCACCCATGCAGACCCCGACGTATACACCTTCTGACCTTGGCACAGGCACACTCAGAGGGGTCACGCATGCACACATGCCATGTGGGTGGGACCTTTGCAGTCAGTCATGCTCGGACCACATGGATGCTCACCCTCGGGCTCCAGGATGGAGCCCCAGGCCTGGCAGGGCTGCAGTTGCACACACTGCAGCCTCGTTGCGCACGGAATCAGCCAGGTACACGTGGGTGAGCCTTCAGGGAGGCATGGCCATGCACATGTAACTGAACACACAGCCCAACAGCCCCCTTTCAGTGGTACGAGGCGTCTGCCTGGGCATTTTAAGTCCTGTCTCCTGTAGCCAAGGATTGATTGGGGAAGAAAAATCTCCCACCTCCCCTCAAGCCTGCCAAGTTACTCCAGCCTCGTTTGTGATGGGAAAGCCAGCATCTGCCCGAAGCCCCACCTCTAGAGCCAGGAGACCTACAGATGGTTGCCTTGCACTGCAGCGTCTCCATGGAGGCCTGCCCCCACTCCCCCAGCTTACGGGCCTCTCCCCTTAGGGGTAGAGGGGATGCCCGATGGGCCAGCATGGTGTTCCCCAGTTGCACCAGGACAGGTATGCAGGTGGTGCCCAGGTCACCCGAGTGCTCCCAGGTACAGGTGGGTGGTCTTCACGTCCTTGCCCCCAAAGCGGCCCACCCCGGGGGCAGCCAGTTAGTCCTCTCGGCCCCTCCTCGCTCCCCGTTGGCTTTCGGTAGCTCTTGCATGCGGTTTCATTAACAACAGTCTAGAAGCAATGCTGTAGTGGCTTAACCCAGAGTCAAATACTACTCTTTGCAGCAAAATCAGGCAGCTGCCCTGCCCACTGGAGGCACTGATTAGTCTACTAACAGCCAAAAGCCCACTCTGCGAGGAGCTGAGCCCCCGGGGATGGGCCGGCAGGTGGCCAGCGCTTTCCCCATGAGCATCTGCGCCTGCCCAGTGTGTGCTCAGCCGTGCCCCTCCTCAAGCCCTCCTGCACCCTCCCCTTCCCTTCCCCAAAGTGGAATTGTTGAAGTGTGGCGAGTCCGTGCTCGAGACAATAAAGCTTGTGACTGAGGTCCAGGACCCCTGCAGTTTCTGCTTCTCTCTCTGTGGGGCCTCCTGGCCTCCCCCCAATGTCTCCTAGCTCATGAACACCCAGGTGCCAGGAGTCTGACTTGATCCTGTTCTCCTGGTGGACTGATAGCTAATTCTTACTCTAATGTGAATGGCTGATAAAGACCTCAGGGGGCCTGGTGTGGAACAAGTGTGGAACTGAGCTGCCTTGTCTGAGAAAAGGGAGCTCAACAAAAGCGGCAGAGAACCAGAGAAAGGGGGCAGCAGTGGAAGCCGGGCAAGGCTGCCAGAGAGGCATGAGGGTTTGGATTTGAATCTGTTGGAGATGTAAGTGGGCCCACAAGGAAAAATCGAAGTCTCCCCTGTACAGAATAGTGATGGATCAGCTAACAAATCTGATGAGTTCAGTGAGAACGCTTAAGATAGCTAATGCTGCCTCCTGCAGAAAGATGTCTTTTCTTTAGATCACGTAGTCACTGTTCTGCCAGCTTTATACTCATTTTGCAGGCTGGCAACTGAGGGTCCCCCCCCACCCCCCACCCCTCTCCATAGAGACCAAACAAGGCTCTCGAGGTTAACAGCTGAATGTGTCCAGCTCTGTGCCCTTTGTTGGGCACTGCGTTAGCGGAGTCCTGGAGGAAGCAGTGAGACTGTGCAGCGGGGGAATGAGAGTTTAAAAGGAGGGCCTGTGTGCTCAGGTGTGGACGGGGACCCACGAGGGACTCAACTGCAGACAGAACTCCAGCGGGCAGTGTGGCCCGGTAGGGAAGGAGAAAAAAAGAAAGTGAAAGTCGTGTCGGAGTCTTTGTGACCCCCCATGGAACTCTCCAGGCCAGGACACGAGTGGGTAGCCTTTCTCTTCTCCAGGGGAGCTTCCCAATCCAGGGATCAAATCCAGGTCTCCCGCACTGCGGGCGGATTCTTTACCAGTTGAGCCACGAGCGAAGCCCAAGAATATTGGGGTGGGTAGCCTATCCCCTTTCCAGGGAATCATCCCGACCCAGGAATCGAACCAGGGTCTTCTGCATCGCAGGCGGATTCTTTACCAACAGCTATCATGGAAGCCCGAGGGCGGCAGCTGCCTCTCTCTCAACTCCCGCCCCTGCCTTCTGCCGACCCCTCCCATTGGCTGAAGCCCTGCCGGCCCCTCCCATTGGCTGAACCCAAGGCAAGGTAGCCTATTGGAGGCTGTGTAGGTCATTCCCTGGGAGCACAGCCAGGCTGGAGATGGGGCGGCCAGGTGGGGTCTAAAGCCGCGCAGTCGACACAGTGTTCACCAAAGACAGATTGGGAGTGATTCTGTTGTCTTTGGGTTTTGTTTTTGTTTCTTGGTTGTTTTTTTTGTTTGTTTTGCTGTGCAGCACCATGAGGTGTTTGGTGACGGAAATTCAAAACCAGACCGTCCAATTCTTTTTTCTTTTTGGTTTTCTTTGCTCTGACCATGCTTCACACCTTGTGGGACCTTAGTTCCCCTACTAGGGATCGAACTCAGGCCCTCGGCAGTGAAAGCACAGAGTCTTAAACACTGGACAACCAGAGAATTCCCCAGACCGTCCAATTCTTAAACCTGCTGAGGTTCTTTGCATGTCCCTGGGATCCCTGACCAAGGAGCCGACCCCAGCTCCTTGCAGTGGAGGCTCAGAGTCCTAACCGCTGGACCACCAGGGAAGTCCTGGGGCTGGATTTAAACAGCACCCAATTCTTAGGCTTCTGCTGCCTCTAATAGAAATGGTCTCTATTTTTCCAGAGCTCATCATCCCAGTATTTTGAAATGCAGAGAGCTTCTGCAGAAAGATTCTTTCCTCTGAGACCAAACACTGCTGTGACCTATGTGTTTTTTCCCCATTTTACCCAAGGCACTGGGTTGGCCCTGTCCCCTGTCCCCATTACACTGAATGGGTCACCCTCCCAGGGTAAAGCATTTCAGGGACTAGTTTATCCTTTGGTGGAAACGCTGGGGGCTCATGGTCAAAGAAGAGTGAGATCTCCACCCACTCATGGGTCCCAGGCCAGCAGTCATTGGAACCCCAGGATAACTGCTATGAAGAAAGGATGTGAGGGGTGGCAGGGAGGAAGGAAGTGGGGGCAGACAAGGACTGTCACGGGGAGGGAGAGGGGCCTGGTGTCTCTGGCCCTTACCGTACCAGAGAGTGCATGGGACCTGAGGCTGGGTGAACAAGGGCTTGAATCTCACGAAAGGAGCTTCCTGAGTCCTTGTCTGCCCAGGGCTTGGCATCCAGAAGGTGGAGGATGGAAGGAGGGCACCTGAAGCAGGGTGAGGGGCCCTCCACCAGGTGTGAAGCGGTGACGACAGTCTGCCACACAGAGCCCTTCTCACAGGGTGCTCAGAGCCTGGGCAGGTGACTAGGAAGCCCCAGGGCTGCAGCTGTGGGGGGTGGGCAGCTTCAGAGAGGTGGCTACAAAGTCAAAGCCCAAGAGAGAGCCTGGAACCCTTCAGCTGGTGGAGGGCGGGGGGCACGGGGAAGGGGGAATGATCTCTGACCACATCACCCTGGAAGAGACCAAGCCTTGGATGCCCTTGGGGTTCAGCCCAGCCCACCACCCTCTGACTGCGGGCCAGGCGGGTTGCTTCACTTCCGTGAGCCTCAGTGTTTTCATCTGTAAAATGGAGACCATAAAACCAATCTTGTGCACTGTGGAGGCTGAGTCCTCAGAAGCCCTTAGGTTAAAGGCTACACCCAGTGGTTTCCTGCACTCTCCCATCCAAGCAGAAAAGTTGCTCCTTCTCCATCTGCCTCTGGGAGCCCCCACCCCTGGCTTGCTGGGCCCCTGGACAGTCTAGTTTAGAGGCAGCAAGAGTGCTTCCCCAGGGCCAGGTCTCGGGTACGGTGGGAGTGGGTGGGAGCCTGCCACTCCAGACAGAGGGTGTCTCCACACCACCCCTGGGTCGACTTTCCTAACTTTGAAGTGTTAAGATAATGTCAGCCGTGCAGAATTGTAGGTAGAGTTCCCACACGCCCTTCACCAGCTTCCTCTCCTGTTACCTTCTTGTTGGATCACAGGACTGTGATCCAAGTAGAACACTGACATTGGTAGGGTACTGTGAACTCAAGTACAGACTTTATTTGAATTTCACTGGTTTTTCTTCTAAATATCCCTGTTCTGTTCCGGAATTCCAACTAGGATCCCACTGGGCATGGATTCATCATCCAGTCTGTAGTTTCTCAGACTTTCCTGGTCTTTCACGACCTTGACACATTTGAAAAAAACACTCAACAGTTATCTCGCCCAATGTCCCCCACTTTGGTGTTTTCTCAGAATTAGATGGAGCCCCAAGGTGCTGTGCCCTGTTGGGGTACCATATCAGGGGTACCTGATTTCATCTGTCTTATTACCAGCGAGGGTTAGCTTGGATCACTTGGTTAAGGTAATGTGTGCTAAGATTCTCCACCATCAACTTATTCTTTTGTCCATTTATAATTCATAACTGTTTTGGAGGAAATGCTTTGAGATTATGCAAATGCCCCCCTTTCTTCTTAAAGTTTCACCTCTGATTCTTTTCTTTTGATTTTTTGGCCATGCTGCACAGCTTGTGGCATTTTAGCTCCCTGACCAGGGATCAAACTTGCACCCTCGGCAGTGAAAGCTCGGAGTTGGGACCACGGAACCTCCAGGGAATTCCCTCACCACTGATTTTTGCATCTGTGTGCAGAGCTTGCCTGCTGTAATTATTACTAGTAGTGGTTATTCTAGTAGTGGTTTTCTAGTTCTCCATTTATTCTGTCTCCACTTATTGACTAGAATTCTTCCTTAAGAAAGAGTTGTTTCTCCTCTCCCATTTACCTATTTATTTATTTTGCTATGGACTCATAGGGCTTCCCTAATAGCTCAGTTGGTAAAGAATCCATCTGCAATGCAGGAGACCCCAGTTTGATTCCTGGCTCAGGAAGATCTGCTGGAGAAGGGATAGGCTACCCACTCCAGTATCCTTGGGCTTTGCTTGTGGCTCAGCTGGTAAAGAATCTGCCTGCAGTGTGGGAGACCTGGGTTCAATGCCTGGGTTGGGAAGATTCCCTGGAGAAGGGAAAGGCTACCCACTTCAGTATTCTGGCCTGGAGAATTCCACGGACCGTATAGTCCATGGGGTCGCAAAGAGTTGGACACAACTGAGCGACTTTCACTTCACTTCGTGGACTCACAGATAATTATTCTGTCCTTTGTGTTATTATCCAATACAATTGCTATTTACTTTGTTGTTCACATTGTCCTAGCCCTGCCACTGGGAGTGCCTTTTGTTGGCCCCCCAGCTCGCCTGCAGCTCTGGGCAAGGCCTCGGTGTCCTTATCTGTACATGGGGAGAACAGTCCTCAAGTGTGAGGAGTCAGGGTCACAAAGGGAAATGCTGGGAATGGTGAGTTGGGCAGGAGGGGGGGAGCACTTCTCTGGGTCCCTCCTCCTGGGGGCCATTAATCTTTGGGAAGATTAAGACTTGGAGCAGCAGTGTCTGGGGTGTGGGACTAAGCCCCCTAGGGACTGCAGATAGGAGCGGGGTGTCCCCATGACGCCTCTGCCCTGATGTTCACAGCACTGGCCCTTGGAGAGTAGCTCCCAGGGATGTGCAAAGAACCTGAGCAGGCTTAAGAATTGGACGGCGTGGGGAATTCTCTGGCGGTCCAGTGGTTAAGACTCTGCTTTCACTGCCGAGGGCCCAGGTTCGATCCCTGATCAGGGAACTAAGATCCCACAAGCCGCGATATGCATTAGTCTCTCAGTTGTGTCTGACTCTTCGCGACCCCAGGGACTGTAGCCCATCAGGCTTCTGTGTCCATGGGATTCTCCAGGCGAGAATAAAAAAATCCCCAAGCAAACAAAAAGAATTGGATGGTCTGGTTTTGAATTTCAGTCACTTACCAGGTTTATAACCTTCGCCATACCCCTAAACCTCGCAGAGCCACGTTTTCCCTCTCTCTTTGGTAGGGACGGTGGAATACATTACATGGGGTTGCTGTGACGATCAAATGTGACATCCTCTCCCCCCAACACAAGGTCTGTCTCCTGAAGGAAGCAGGTCTCAGGAACTGGGATTTCTCTTGTCCCACTTTCTCTCTTTACTCTGCCTGCCCTGGGGAGACATCAGCCAGACCCTCGAGGTCGTTTGGGAGGTCTTGGCCGTCTCCTCCAGAGGGAACTGGGGGTGAAACTGACCTATGGATGAAACACACACCCCTGACTGCCTGGGACTCATTCTACCGGCCAAGCCTGCGATGCTTCTCAGTCACCACCAGGTGGCGCCCTCGGCCCTCTCACCGCCGCCTATCAATCCACTACCTGAACGGGGAGGAGACTGAGGCCCAGAGCACCGAAGCACATGGCCACACTCACAAACCAGAACCGAATGCGTGTCCAGGCGTCCCAGCGTGTGGCCCTACAGCTCTCTGTCCCTGTGGCCTCCCGGCCTTGCTTCCGGCCTCTCTGCGAGTATCTATGTGAAACCAAGGCCAGCTCGGGGTGGACGTTCATTCCATCACCAGGACCCTGCAGACCAGGAGCTGACCCATCGCCCCCTCGCATCACTGTGGCCTCCCCACTCTGCAGGACCTAGGGTCTCAATGTGCCCCTCCTCGCTCTAGGCCCTACCCCACTCGGTGGAGCTGCCTCCTAGACCGAGAATCCTCAACTTTTTCATCCTGTCCCTCTGGCCAGCCCCAACTCGGGGTACTTTTTCTGTCCCCCCTCCTACTCCCCAAGAAGGGCTGAAAATGCCTTAATTAAGAAGTTTGGGGCCCAGTGTCAATTTAGGAGACAATATGGCATGGAGCGAATAACAGGAGACTTAGTTCTAGAATCTCCTCTGGAATCTTGGGCAAAGCTTTCTCCTCTTTCCCTCGGGTATCCCAGCAGAGAGAAGGACCCGCTGCCTCCAGGGCTTCCCCAACACCCATCTAGACGCCCGTCACAGCCTCCCTCTCCAGGTTGCATCAGCCACCCTGGCCTCTGACCTACGCAGACCACTTTGCCTCCGATTTCCCAGAAGCCTCGAGCCTGAAACTGACCAGGGGTATCTTCATCTTCCCTCTAGCCAGGTGTGCATCCCTAGACGTCATTAGGTTCATCCCCTTCTTATCCTTCATCCCTCAGTCCTGCATGGCCCTCCCCCTGGTACCCGTCACCCTCATCTGGGTTCAGCCCTCAGATCCTGGCTCAAACCCCACAGCCTTGGAGAAACCATTCCAAGCACACACACGCACACACACGCACACACACGCACACACACACACACATGTTTTTCTCCCCCTGCACACTCCCCACCCCCTCATGGCAGAGACCACAGTCTGAACTTGTGTGTCACTTGCCTCTCCCAGAGGCAGGCCGCATGTATTGCTCAGCCATCTCCCTCACTTTTAGCCCAGTGCCTGTACATAGCAGGTGCTCAGTAAACAGTTGTCAAATGGCTCTATCCCCACCCTGAGACACACGCCTAAACCTTTAACCTCTCCCTCCTCTCGGTCGTCTTCCTTGAGCTCCAAACATTCCCAGGTTTGCCCTCCGTTCTAAAAACATGTAGCCCTTGGGACTTCCCCGGCTGCCAGTGGTTAAGAATCCACCTGCCGATGCAGGGGACATGGGTTCCTGATGCCTGATCTGGCAAGATCCCACCTGCTGCCGGGCAACTAAGCCCGAGTGCCGCAACTCCTGAGCCCTCAGATTCTAGAGCCCTCGCTGCACAACACGAGAAGCCCCTGCAGTGAGAAGGCCTCGCACAGTAACGAAGAGTAGCCCCCACACTCCACAACTAAAGAAAGCCTACATGCAGCAGTGGAGATCCCGCTCAGGCAACTATAAATAAACAAGTAAAAATAAATGTACAATTGTGCGTTGCTGTGGTTCAGTCGCTAAGTCTTGTCTGACTCTTTGCAACCCCATGGGACTGTAGCCTGCCAGGCTCCTCTGTCCATGGGGTTCTCCAAGCAAGAATACTGGAGTGGGTTGCCATTTCCTTCTCCAGACAATTGTGCATACTAGGTGTTTAAAAAAATTAAAAATGTAGCCACTTAAAAGTCTCTTTATTTGTTCTCTCTCACTTGAAATCTCAGTTTATTTTCTACGTCTGTAATCTTCTCCAAGCTTTTTGATGTTATTCCCTTTAAAAAGGTTTTTCTCTTAGTGCTCTTTCAAGTTTACTTCTTGTTTAGAAGGTAAACAGCACTGTCTTCATTCTTAAAGTCACAACTTCATCCAGGGTCCCGTCCCATTGAAAAAACTCTCTTTATCTCGTGGGTGGTCGTTTTGGTCGTTTGCATCTTCTGAAACTCTTTACCTCTTTACCTTTCCCAAGTTTAATCTTTTAATCTCAGACTTTAGGCTTTGATCTTCGATCTTAAATCACATTCATTTTGTCACTTTATTTTAGCATAATTTTAAACCTCTTAACTTTCATCTCTCGTTAAGGGTAAACTTTAAGCCCAATTTCCTGGTTGATTACAACTTTGTGTTATATATACACAATTTAAAGCTGTCATCTTCATTTTCTTTTTCGTTTCAAAAAATTCTCTACGTCTTCATTGGCTTTTGATTGTCTCAGTTTAAAATCATCATTTTTCTCAGGGATTATGTTTTCTTCATCTTCTCGGCATTTGTCCTCATTAAACCCTATGCCACTGGTGTTCGAGGTTTGTCATAACCCTGTTTGAAAGGTGAGCAGATGAGATGCAAGGAGAATAAACGGTTGCTGGAGGTCATAGGAGTGACCTGAGTGGCGGAGGGATGGCCCACCCTGGCCACATGGCTGAGTCCAGGCTCTCACTTTCTGCTTCTCCCACTTCTGGCTCCGGCCTCTGCTTCACCCCAAGAATCCACGTGGCCCTACTCACTGTCTCATTCCCCTGACTGTTCTGCAGGCCCCCTCAGGCAGCCCGTTGCATCTCCCTCCCCGTTTACTGCTGCTTTTTCCCAAAACCTGGTTCCAAGAGACTCGAGAGACTTCCTAGCCTCTTTGCAAATGTCACCTTGATTTACTGAAGCATGTGGTTGCCTCAAATCTCAAGCCAGGCCACCCAGGCTTTCATTAAGGGTCTGCATGCTTTAGAATCTGCAGTCCCTGATGCCCACAGCATCGGAGTCAGGACAGATTCTGCCAGGAGAATGGCTGGACCCAGAGGCCATGCTGGGCAGGAGACCATGTCCCCTGGTCTTCAGTGGGGACTGATGCTGGGGTCCTGTAGCTGGTGATGGGGGCAAGACAGTGTCTTCACCAGGAACCTGGCTCAGCTTTACACCAGGCTGCCCCGACACACTCATTTCCCAGATGGTCCAGTCTTGTTCTCTGAAAGGCTGCTTGAAAGCCAAGCCACTGTGTTACACGGCTCCAGGGGGCGCTATTCATGTAGTCCTGCGCAGGGATGCTGTGTGAAGGTCCCCCTGGTGGGCCAAGGGTCGAGGAGCAGCTGACTCTCTCAGAATTTATTGTGAACAGAGATCATCTTTGGGGTTCATGATTTAGGCCACCCTTAGATTACCTCCTCATCCCCAGCCCTTTCCTGCCAGGACCAACACTGGTCACCAGGATCCCTTAGAATGTTCATTCCTTAGGCTTGTCTCACCTCCTTCCCACCCTTCACCCCCAGCAACAAAGAACAGAAGCATAGTAGGCAGTTAAAAAAAAAAAAAGGAATAGATCTGTTAAAAGGTGCCAGGCAAAACAGCGCATATTGTACAATCCCATTTGTATACAGAATAAAACCTGCAACAATAATCGATGTTGCTGGAGGTCAGGGTGTGACTAGCAGGAGGTATGGGGGACTTCTGGGGGCCTGGAAAGTTCTGGTTCTCCCCCTGCGTGCTGGTTACGCGCCCGCATTCAGTTTGTGAAATCCAATATGTTGTACGCTGTGTCGTGTGTACTTTTCTGTACGCAATACCTCAAGAAAAATGTTAAATAATTTGTAAAGCCTTTATTGAATTCGTTACAACATTGCTTTTTTTTTTTTTTGACCAAGAGTCATGTGGGATCTTAGCTTCCCAACCAGGGATCAAACCCACACATTCTGCATTGGAAGGAGAAGTCTTAACCACTGAACCACAAGGGAAGTCCCTAAATTTTTTCTTAAAAAAAGCCAAAAGGAAGCATTCTCCTGCAGGCAGAGGATGTAACTTTCCCGGGGGGCCTAGACCAGTTCTGGCGGCCAGACCGCTAATTATTGCAGTCAGAGGGCTCAGACCTACCATCCCAGGTCACGACTCTGGGAGATGCTCTGGGTTTTTAAAGGCTTTTAGATAACGACCCATTTCTGCAAGTCACCCCACTGAATTTGGGGTCTTATTTAGAGCCTGGAAGCCTCAGGGCTCACACCCACACATGTATGACACCTTACTGTGTGTTTTTCTTTGTTCTCTTTTTATTTTTTTTAACAG
Source organism: Ovis aries (assembly GCF_016772045.2). Lineage (NCBI taxonomy): Eukaryota > Metazoa > Chordata > Mammalia > Artiodactyla > Bovidae > Ovis > Ovis aries. Next base: position 33,506,143 of record NC_056077.1, on the reverse strand, counting down.
CTTTGTTGAGATATATTTCATATACCATACAGCTCATCCATTTAAAGTGCTATGGTTTTTCATATAGTTGCAGAGTTGTGTGACTCATCACAACCAATTTTAGAACATTTTCATCACCCCCCAAAGAAACCCTGTGCCGCTGAGCGGTCGCCCCCTAAACGTCTCCGCTGTTCCCAGGAACAATGGCATTTACCTTGTTATTACTGTTGCTTGCTCGCTCAGTCCTGTCCAGACCTTTGCAGCCCCGTGGGCTGTAGCCTGCCAGGCTCTTCTGTCCGTGGGATCCTCCCAGCAAGAATACTGGAGCCAGCTGCCGTTTCCTCCTCCAGGGGATCTTCCCGAGCCAGGCGCTGAATCCGCATCTCCTGCTTGGAAGTGGTCTGCTTTTACCTTTTGGATAAAAATAGATGTTTCCCTCCGTGTATCGGACGCCAAAAAATTCACAGGGAAATTGTGGCCCGTCTCTGACAACTGCAAGAGCCGTCACCTCTGGTTTTTTCTTCTTTTCCCTAATTTCCTAACCTGCTTTTCTTTATCTTTGCAAATATAACTTGAAAAACCTACATTAGGATTTGATTAGGGGTGGCGTTGAATTTATAAATTAGTTGAGGGAAGAATTACCATCCAATCCATGGGGTATCCTTCCATTCTGTATGCATGGTGCATCTTTCCATTTATCAAAGTGTTTTTTGTCAGTTTGTTTTGGCCAAGCTTCAAGGGCTTCGAGATCTTAGTTCCCTAATCAGGGATTGAACCCTTTCCCCCTGCAGTGCAGGTGCGGATTCTTAATCCCTGGACCACCAGGGAAGCCCCGTATTTAAGTGTTTTTTATGTAATTTGTGTCCCAAAGTTAATTTTACAATGCTATCTATGTGGGTCTTGAGTAACTTTTTACTAAATGGATTCCACAACACCTTTTACTTTGTTTTGAACTACTCAATAAATGATGCTAGGACAATTAGCTGTCCATATGGAAAAAGAATAAAATTAGATTCCCACCTCCCACATAAGCAAAAATCAACTGCAGACAAGTTAAAGAAGTATGTGTGGAAAGAAAAGTTGTGAAACTTTTAAAAGAAAATGTAGGATAGGGAAGTGTATTCAACTTGAAAAACCGAAAGCAATAATGGCTTAAGTAAGTTCTCTTATTTAATATCATTTATATCTCAGGTATAATCACTCTAGACGTAGGCAACGAAACAAAACTAAACAAGAGCATAAAAACTGTTATGACTGATTCACAGTGATACCAAGAGTTAGGCTTCTAACTTTTACCCTCCCGTATTCAGTATGTTGCTTCCATTCTGAGGTTGCCTCAAAGTCCAAAACAGCTTCTGGAGCTCCAGACATCACATCTTCACTCTAGATGGCAGGATGAAGAAAGTAGGGAAGGGAAATGTCCCAGAAGTCCCACAAAATGCTTTCACTCTCATACCATCAGCCGGATATCAGTCTAATGACCACACCCAACCGGGAGAAGGACTGGAAATGTAGTCTTTAGGCTGAGTGGCAATATGTCCAGCTAAAAACTGGAATTCTGTTACTAAGGCAGAAGGATAGAATTAATATTGGAGGGCCACCAACACAATCAGCCATAGGACATTTTTTCTGAAAAAACAATGTAAACAGTACAAATGTTACAGGAAAATATTGACGACTATGACTTAATTAAAATATAAAACTTCTAATAAATAATCAAATTATTTTAGTAAATAAATATTGAAAAGAAGTGAACATTAACTCAGTTTGGGGAAAGATTTGCAGTGCATATAGCTACACATTTTAAAATTTTACACAAAAGCATTGAGATCTATCATATATAAAGAATTCCTACAAGTCAATAAGAAAAAGATTATAAACCCAGTATATGAAACTTACCCTCATGTACCTAACAAAGACCAGAAAGGATGTGTTTTGTCTGAACAGGGGTGTTCAAGGCAAACCAGCAAGGTTCACACTGAGCCCCAGAATACACCGCTGGAGGGGGAAGTGATGCCTTAAGGTCCAAGCCACTGCAAAGGCACGACGTCATTTGACAAGGCTTGGGGTGACCCAACTAACTTAAGTATTATACACGTGTTGTTGAAAGTGGCCTTAAATCTTCCCTGAACTGAGGTACAGTTGAGATAACTGAATAAATGAAAGGGTGAAGATGCAACCTTTTACCACAGATGCTTACTGCTGGGGGTCTCATCATCATTTCAGACATCCCTCTTCCCTGGGCCTTCGTAGCCCCACCCTTCTCAGAGACAGTTACTCAGTTGTATCCGACCCTTTTCAACCCCCTGGACTGTAGCCCACCAGGCTTCTCTGTCCATGGGATTCTCCAGGCAAGAATACTGGAGTGGGTTGCCATTTCCACCCTCCTCAGATGCTTCCTAAATAGGAGTAAATTTGAGAGAAATAGGAGATTCTGGCCATCTTTGCTCATGTTCCCCAAGGATTTGGGTACAAGTGATTGGGAAGTGAACCAGGGTGACCGTGATGGGGTGGGACAGGGAGAAGAGCCAGTCAAGAGTCAAGAGTGTGTCAGTGAGCAAGTGAGTTTGGGGGTAACTGGGGCTTAGAACATTCTGAGATCTGTGGCTGGCTTCATGCCTCAGGATCATCCCATCAAGCAGGGGCAGCTGGGACGTTCACCTTCCAACTGCGCCTCTCAATGACTTACGGTCCCCCCGACCCCCTACCTCCAGGTAGTACCTGGAGCCAGACACTACCTTCAAGTGGAGTCACAGGATGCTATTTGCAGTTGATGCCAGGTGGGTCAAGGGTATATGGAGAGGGACTTCCCTCGTGGTCCAGTGGTTAAGAATCCACCTGCCAACGCAGGGGACCCGGGTTCGATCCCTGGTCCAGGAAGATTCCACATGCTGTAGGACAACGAACACCTTGGCTGCAACTATTGAGCTTGAGCACCCTAAAGCCCGTGATCTGCCGCAAGAGAAGCCACGGCAATGAGTAGCCCCTGCACCGCAACTCGAGAGTAGCCCCTGCTTGCTGCAACTGGAGAAAAGCCAGAGTGCAGTGACAAACACCCAGCGCAGCCAAAACCAAACAAACGTATATGGGGAGGACACCAACAGCAAAAGCATCACCAACAGCACCGTGTCCTCCCAACAGCAGGCCTGTGGTCCACCCCTGTCCCCGCCTGCAGGGCTCTTCCCAGTAAGCCTGCCACATCCTCTCTTCTCTCCCACATTTGGGTCAAGCTGGACAACTCATCATTTCTGATGCTTCCTCCGCTGTCTCTGCCTCCTGGGTTGTCCTCAGGCCTTTCCTTCTCCTGATCTGTCCTCTCTCCTCTCCCATCATTTAGGTCCAGCTCAGAAGCTAGTGCGGAGAAGGCAATGGCACCCCACTCCAGTACTCTTGCCTGGGAAATCCCATGGACGGGGGAGCCTGGTGGGCTGCAGTCCATGGGGTCGCACAGAGTCGGACACGACTGAGCGACTTCACTTTCACTTTTCACTTTCATGCATTGGAGAAGGAAATGGCAACCCACTCCAGTGTTCTTGCCTGGAGAATCCCAGGGACAGAGGAGCCTGGTGGGTTTCCGTCTATGGGGTCGCACAGAGTCGGACACGACTGACGCGACATAGCAGCAGCAGCAGCAGAAGCTAGTGTGTGTCCCCAACCCCTTCTCTTGATCTATCTATCATCCCCACGGCCTGTTACTTGCCCTCCTGAGAGCATCCATCCAACTGCCCCATATTTATTCCTGATGTCCTGTCTCCCCAGCCAGCCTTGGGCTCCAAGAGGACACGGATGGTCAGAGCCACTTCCTCTGTGGGTCCCAGGGTCCGTCACTGGGCTCTGCACACAGCAGATGTGCATGGAATGCTCAAGGACTCTCACTTTTCCGACGGAGATGCGGACCTGAGAAGCAAAGTGACTTAAATCCCAAAAGCCTTACGGAGCACCAACAATAAGCTGAGTCGTGTGTGCTCCTCAGTCCTGCAGTCATGTCCGACTCTTTGCAGCCCTATGGACTGTAGCCCCCAGTCCACAGGGTCCATGGGGATTCTCCAGGCAAAAACCCTGGAGTGGGTTGCCACGCCCTCCTCCAGGGGATCTTCCCAACCCAGGGATCCAACCTGCGTCTCTTATGTCTCCTACCTTGGCCACTGAGCCATGGGAAGCCCATAAACTGAGCTGCGTACATGGAAATCCTGGGGTAGGACTTGTTGATCAAAAAGAGGTGACCACTTTGTCCCTGCCCTCCGGGAGCGTCCAGTCCAGCCATGGAAAGAGTGACCCGTGTCAGTGCCTGAGGACTGGCACTCATTCACGTGTCCAGAGCACACTGGGGAGTCCTGCCACGTGTTGGGAATGCAGGCATTGGAGGATGACCAAACCAGGTTTCCTCAATGGCTCAGCAGGTTAAAGAATCCACCTGCTAGTGCAGGAGACTCAGAAGACTAAGTTTCGATCCCTGGGTTGGGAAGATCCCCTGGAGAAGGAAATGACAGTACTCTTCCTTATTCTTGCCTGAAAAATCCCATAGATAGAGGAGCTTGGTGGGCTACTGTCCAAAGGGTTGCAAAGAGTTGGACATGACTGAGCGAGCAAGCAAGCAAACCAAGCCCTGTTTGCTCAGCCACCTGTGGCACTGGGTTGCAGGAAGCCTGGAAACCTAGGCATCCCTCCTTGCCCTCAGTGAAGACGTGGTCCACTTGGAGGACACCAGGGCAGCCCGGGAGAAGAGGACCACTTGGAGGATCAGGTGTCAGTGGGCAACCTGGGCAGTCGAGGATGACGTAGCTCAGAGAAGTGAGAGATCCAGGAAGACTTCTGGGAGGAGGTGAGTTGGGGATGAGATATGGAGAACAAAAAGGAAGGGTTTCTGGCTGCCCCAGCCCTCAGGGACCATGGCCTTTTCTTGCCTCAGTTTTCCTTTCCTCATTTTCCTGTGAAGGCCTGGTCTCCCCAGATTCCCTGGGGACTCACAGAGCCTCCTCAGGAGGCCCTACAGCATGAGATGCAAGGATGTTGAAGCCCTGAGTGATGGTGAATAAATCCTTCCCTTTCCCTGGGTCTCAGTGTTCTCATCTGTTAAATAGGTTCATCACCCTCATCGCCCAAGGTTTGCTGGGAGGAAAGGAGACGACTTGTGGTTTCTGAGCCAGGAGAAGGCAAAACTCCTTAGCGGTCACACCACCAGCCCTCTCATTTCACAAAGGGGAAACTGAGTCCCGGAGAGGCAGAGGGTCCTCTGTCAGGCTCAATGAGACCCGATCGGGGCCTGAGTTTTTAGGATGATGGCAATGAGCTCCTAACCAGCAAAGTGGGGTTCCTCCCCAAGCCAGGGGGGTCCCCACTTGGGGGTGTGTGAGCTATCTTCTTCTTTGGTACCTTAGAAATGTTCACTGAGGGGCATTATGCAAAGGAGCCCGGCTCAGAGATGCTTATCTGAACCTCAACAAGGTTCTATATTAAAAATAGCAGGATGAATTAGCTTTGCAGTTGGAGGAGGGCAGCGGGCCCTGTGCCTTGCGGGGCTATAGGCTCCTGGGTCCCTGGTAGGGCATCCAGGCTTCAGACCCTGGGCCCAGCTCTGACAGCCTGGGGTCCCCACTGCAGTTGGGCTCCCATGAGTCTTTGTCTTTTAGTGGTTTGGCAGCATGGTGTAGCCTGTGGGATTGTTAGCTCCTGGACCAGGAATCGAAGCTGCACCCCCTGCATTGGCAGCATGGATTCTTAACCACTGGACCACCGGGGAAGTCCCCGCCCACAAACCCCTTTTGCACACTGGACACCCAAGCAACGATTCTAAATATCAGATCTGACCCCATTGCTCTTCTGTATACAACCTGCTGTGGCTGTCTGCTGCCCTGAGACTTACCCTCAGTCCCACACTCAAGTCCTGTCCTGCCTGCTCTCTCAGACTCTTCTCCCACCAAATCCTCAGGGCTCCCTGGAGCTCCGGCCCAGGGACCATCCTTCCTGATCATCTCCTCTGCAAGCAAATGCCGGGAGACGGTGAAGGACAGGGGAGGCTTGGCGTGCTGCAGGCCACGGGGTCACAAAGAGTCGGACATGACTGAAGGACTGCACAGCAACAGCCTTTGCGCCTGCACTCAGAGCCTTTGCACGGGCCGCTCCTGCTCCTGCGGGAGCCGCGTCTCCTCCTTCCCACCAGGAGAGCTACGTCATCTTTCACTTTAGTGGCTCAAAGGCACCTTCTCGGCGCCTCCAGGCCAGCCAGGCTGGCTGGCTGTCTCCGCTCTTCCAGAGATTTCTCCTCTAGAGTCTGCCTTAGAGTGGATGCATCTGTGGGTCTAAACACCCCAGGGCTCTACATGCTCCCCAAAGTCGGAGGGGCCTCCTTTGGACCTGGCCCCGCCCAGAGGTGGCTCTTCTGCACAGAGCATGTTTTGGGGGGGGTAGAGGGGTGTCAGAAATGACTGCATGCCTCCCTTCAGAGCTGGCTGAACAGACCTGGATTGACTTTGGGTCCTTCACCCTGGCCTGTCCTCAAGGACAGCAGCGAGGGGAGAGGGGAGAGAGGAGAGAGGCTGGTTATTAATTAAAAAGCAAGTCATGTGTAGGTCCTGCCTCGTTCCAATAAAAAACCATCAAGGGTATTTAATTACCTGATCTAGTGATAGATGTGGGGTAGGTTGACTCAGGCCAGGTAAGGATGCTGGCGGTCAGAATGTCAATGAACGCCCGGCCTCCGTGGCTCGGGCCTGAGCTGGGGCGGGGGGCTGGGAGCTGAGGGGCACCGTGGGTGGACGTCGGTGATGAAAATAACCCCCCACTGCCAGTTCCCTCCTGCCGAGTTTCCCAAGTTCCAGGCGGGGCCCACGTGACCGCTTTTATGTGCTTTCTGTCATTTCACTCCCTCCAGCCTCGTGAGATTGGTTCTATTTTTATCTCCCTTTTTCAGCTGGGGCCATTGGGGCACAGAGAGGTCTCGTAACTTGACAAGGTCACACAGCTAGCAAGTGGCCGCATGAGGACGCCAGTCAGGACTCTTAAGCACGGGGACACGAGGACCTAGCATGCCCCTGTGATGCTGGCTAGTGTCATCAAAAGGCCCCTGGTTGCACAGATGGGGAAACTGAGGCAGGAGAGGGCATCACTTGCCAAAATCATACTGCACGTTGGTGGGATCGAAACCTTGTCCCTGGATGCTCCGTCCAGGAGTCTCTCTCCTCCTCAACAGCTAACTGCATGTGGTGGGGGATCCAACCAGGATGGAGGGGCTCCAGGTGGGCCAGGATCTGGGGGCCAGGGCCACCTGTCGAGTCCCATCTTCCTCCACACCTCCCGGCTCCTCCCCTCGCCACCTCCCAGAACCCTCAGCAGCCCAGTCCGGCTGAACCAGCCCAGTACTTCTCTGGGTCAGGCCTGGAAGGCGGTCTCAGCCCAGCCCTGGTCCCAGTGGAATTAAAATAGGCCTGACCTAAATACAAGCACAATGCCAGTGCTGAAAATACAGCGGTGTCAGCAGAAACTCCAGTTGGTAGGAAACCAATGCCCTTGGGGATGAACATTCCCAACCCCACCCCAGGAAGGGGGCCTGGCCGCCTGACTGACCTTCAATACCAACAGTTCCTTAAACGCGTCCCCACGTCAGACAAAGAGGTGGGCAAGAGAGAAGGACACCTCGCCCCACCCTGCCGGCCTGGCTGATGGCAAGTCCAGGAAGCAGCCACATCATCGCAGCTCTCAGCTCTCATCTCACCCCAGGGAAAATGAGACCCAGCGAGGGGAGGGACCCTACTCAAGGATGCACAGCTCGTGAGAAGCAGAGGTGGGGAGGCAGGTCTCTGGTTTCTGGGAAGGAGGACCAGCCTGGGGGTGGGGGCTGTGGGGAGGGTGAAGGGAGCAGAAAACGGGCTCCTGAAACCAAAGTTTGGGTCCATGAGCAGGATCCAGTAAAGACGATGCCTTGACCAGCCTCGGGGTTGGGGCTTCAGGCAAACCCCCAGGGCTCTGCAGACTCCCTTTGGACACCAAAATGAACTGCAGGTGGGCACTGATGCTGTGTCAACAGGTATAGGACCCAAACCTTGCTCCCTTCGGCGGGACCCACATCCTGGGCCATGCGGGGCCCTGAGCTCAGAAGGGCTCCTCGCTCAGTTAAATGCTCTGTTGTTGCCATCTTGAAATTCTTAATAGTTCTATCTTTGGATGTGTGCGTGTGTTGTAAGTGAAATCCAATAGGAAAATGAGCATGAGTGGGAACAGAGCGGGTACCCCTTCCACTTGGGCGTGAAGTTCCAGGGGATCCACTCGAAGCAAGTGCGAGGTGAGCATGCCAGATGAGGGGGCTGCTGACGACCGGGAGGAGCCTACCTTCTGTTCAAACCAGAACTTGTTTCGAATGCAAAAAGAAGACAATGGCTTTTTTTTCCCCCCAGTTACTTATTTATTTATGGCTCTGCCGCATCTTCATTGCTATGCACAGGTTTAGTTGCCCCAAGGCATGTGAAATCTTCCTGGACCAGGAATCGAACCCGTGTCCCCTGCATTGGCAGGCAGATTCTTAACCACTGGACCATCAGAGAAGTCCAGAGGCAATGACGTTCCAAGAATCACAAAGAACCAGGGAACCCTAACATATCCTTTCTTACTTCCCTGAGTGAGCCAACAACTCATGCTAAAAATGATGACATTTTTAGCATGAGTTGGAAGGAAAAGAAAAGATAGGGCAACTCAGAGTGTCTTTTCCTTTTGGTCCTTCCTTACACATCATAAAGCCAAAGGTCAAGGGAGTTGGTTGAATGTGTGTATATAGAAAATTAAGAGAGTTGAGTTGGTTTGGCCTTGTGTTTCCACTATTGGAGTCAGAATAAAACACACAGGCACGTACAAAGCATGATATAAACTGTGTAACTTCAAGGAGATTCCACATATGAGTTAAATGTTCTCACAGCTGCACTTAAAGTTTTATTTACTTACTCTTTAATTTTTTGGCCATGCCTCTCAGCATGCAACATCTGAGTTCCCCAACCAGGGATCGAACTCGAGCCCCCCGCAGAGGAAGTGTAGAGTCTTAACCACTGGACCGCCAGGAGATTCTCCCTTTCAGCTGCATTTAAAACTGGCATTGAACAAGATAAAGACAAATGGTAAAGAACGAAGTGGCACAATGCTAATCATTTAACATTTTCTTAGAATGACATTAAACAGCAAATGTGTTTAAATACCATGATAAGTTGAAAGAGAGACTGTGGAAGAAAGGAAAAAGTTTCATGTTAGAACTCTGAAGGACACACTTTTTCCTGCTTGTCGAGCAGCACATGCCACCCCACGCCTCTGTCTTCATTCTGAAATTCTGTCGCTGGCCCCAGACCTGGGTGAGGGAGGAAGAGAGGTATGTGCTGTGTGGCTTTCTTTTTCTTTATTCAAGTCTCTGCAAACCTTACTGAGCAGGGTCAGAGTGCTGCGGGTCCATGGGGGCCCAGAGGGTCCGCTGACCCACTTGAGATCAGGGACTCCTTCCTGGAGGCAGTGACATGAGAGCTGAGCCAGGAGAGGTGAACAGAAGGCTGGCAGGCAGACAAGGGGCTTTGAGGATGCCAAGTGGCCACCCACCTCGGAGCCTTGGGGGTCTCTGAGTGCCTGGCTCTGGCACGTGTGTCCACCTGAGTGGGAGCTGCAAACAGCCTGGCACTGACCCCTGAGGACCCATCATAAGGCAAGCTGGAAGACGGTGTCCCAGGGATGGGGGCCCCAGCCCCACAGGCCCATGCCCTACCTAGATTCATCCACTCCTCATTCAGTGAATGTACACCTACTGTGCTTCTGGCAGCATTCCGGGCACAAGACACAGAGCAGAAGATGACACAGACTAGATGCGTGGGGACAGCTGATCGGAAATGATCAAGAGCCTGGGGAGGGCTTCCACGGTGGCTCAGTGGTTAAAGAATCCGCCCGCCAATGCAGGAGACCCGGCTTCGATCCCTGGTCTGGGAAGATCCCACATGCCACAGAGCAACTAAGCCTGGGCACCACAACTACTGAGCCCAGAACCGCAACTACTGAAGCCCGCACGGCCTAAAGTGCTCAGCCACAAGAAAAGCGGCCACAGCAAGAGGCCCAGGTACTGCAACTCCGCTCACAACTAGAGAGAAGCTGGTGCACAGCAGCAAAGACTGAGTATAGCCAACAAATAAGTATATAAATTTACTTTTTAAAATGAGAGAGAGCTTAGGGAAAGATGGTCTTAGCCAACGGTGGCAACAGGAAGCTCCAGGTCCATGCTGGATGAGCTGGATCTCAGAACAGAAAGCTGTGGGACTTCTCTGATGGTCCAGTGGTTAAGACCGCAGGCTCCCAATGCAGGTTCAATCCCTGGTCAAGGAAGATTCCACATGCCGCATAGCATGACCATAAAAAGAACCAGACGTTGTTTTCCAGGAGCTTGGGCAGGTGACCCAGATTCTACAGGTGTCGAGAGTTGCCCCTCAGGAGGGCCCAGAGGGCAGGGACTGGTTGCCTCCAAACATGTGAGACCATGGCTCTGCTTTGGGCAGATGCTATGCTGGGCGCTAAGCGTGATGAGTTGACCGTGGAAGCAACCTCACACCACTGAGCCCGGGTAAGCTGAGGGTGGCCTGGGCATCAGCCCTGGTCACCTGCTCATACCCTGTCCAACCACCCAGGCCTGGCTCGGTAGGTGTAGACCTCCAGTGTGTCTGTCCTACCAGGTCCCTGGCCTGCCTCCCCCAGAGGGCCCTTCAGAGCTGGAGGTGGGGGGCACTTGTAGATGACGCCATGGAGGCTTGCACGTGCCAGACAGAGTGCTGATCCTTCAGATGCACTGACTCATTGCCCTCCTTCCTACGGTACCGCCTTGCGGTGGGCAAGCTCCTCATCCTCATTTGATCAGTGTGGTCATTGATGCACAGAGAGGTGAGGTTATTTGCCCAAAGACACACAGCTAGCAAGGGCCGCAGCTAGGATTTGCACTGTTAACCATCAATCTCAACAATCTCTTTCTCTTTATCTCTTGGCTCCCTTAGGTTCTGGCTTAAATGGCCCTTTTTAGATCATTTTGGATGAAGCCCAGGGGAATCCATTCGAGTGTTAGATAACTCCTCCTATTTTGAAAAAAAAGAAAGCAGGTTCAGAGAGGGAAAGGAACTTGCCTGCAGTACCACAGCAATTCTTGACTTCCTACTCCAGAGCAGAGCCAACAGTCCCATGCTGGCACCCAAAGGATACTTCCCTTTTGAGATCTCAAAGTGTCCCTCAGCCTCCCGGGACCTGGGAGACGAGAACTCCAAGACTGAGCAGTCTGTGCTGACGGGGGAGGAGGAGGCTGAGATCTCACCCGCACTCAGCTTGCTGGCAGCAGGGCGCAGCCCTGGAGTGGGACCCTGGTTATGGGGATGCGAGGGGAGATTCTGAGGGTGAGACCCTGGCTCCCTGGGTCTGTGTTTCCCCATCTCCTGAACAACAAGAACACACGTTCCACCCACAGCTCTGCCTTCCTTGGGGGCCAGAGCTGATGAGTTTGTTGAACGTATTCCTTCGAATTTGCTCCCCGATGGCTTTGCCCTGCACTCCCTCATCCATCAGCCCAGCCCTGAAGATACAGCTCCTGCAGGTCTCCGACTATGCAAGGTCTCCACTTGAACTTCCAACGGGCAGTGCTCCATTTACCCCCTTGCTCCTGAAGCCAAGTCCATTTTCTGCGACCTTGGCTTAGAGCACTGACCTCCTTTTCTTAATTACCATCGACGTGGGTTCAATTGAATTAACATTTCCATCTTCGATGCACTTTCTGGGAAGGGTCCACCCTGAGTTCTGGGCCCAGGGCCTCCTGGGTGACATTCTTTTCCCGAGGGGATGGTGGGGAAGGGCAGAGGAAACTTGGAGGGTGGGGGTTGCGGGAGCATCTTCCAGGCGGTGGAGACAGGAGGAGAGCGCTGCTTCTTTTATTTATTCTTCAGGCCACAAAAGCACCAGTTAAGTGTGTGCTCAGCGTGACCCTGGCAATAGGCCAAGGTCGTTCCTCCGGGTCGGGCCAGCTTCCAGTCCCTGGAGGATCCCAAGATTGTGCCAACTGCCTGGGACCCAAGAAGTGCCAAGGACCAGAGAGTCACCTGGGTTACCTGGATTGGGGGCGGGATGGACTTTCCCTCGGCTGGGGCAGGCAAAGCTGCCAGAGAGGGGCCTCTGGCCACAGAGGCTCCTCTGGGCTTGACCCAGCTTGCCAAGCATGTGGGTCTCAGGCCCTGCCGGTCAGGGGCCCCGAGTGAGGGGACAGAAATAGGCCATCTGTGAGCTTTCCCGGGGCACAAAGGAGTCTCGGCCCACGGCCTCCGTGTGCGCTGGCATTCTCTGCTCATTTATTTATTTTCAGAGCAGGAAAGTGGATTTGCAACGCTCCTTCTGAATGTTTATCCCCGGGGGAATGTGGGACTCATGAATAATGTAGCACAGGGGGGGCGGGGGCTGGGGGCCGGGCTGCTGCGTCCTGTCCAGGAAGGCTCCACGTCGCCACAGATGGCAGGCCCAGGGCACCTCCTGGCTGTGCCCCCTTGCTGCCCTGTGTATTTGGAAAGTGTCTCTGAGCCTCCGAGGCCCCAGCTGTAAGACAGGAGTGCTGGGCCTCGCCCTGCCACCCACAAGGCAGTGTGTAGGTGGTCTGTCCTTGCCCCCGCCCTGGCCCTCTCCTGGGTCTCCGCTGTGCTCACTCACGGCCTCACTCTGACTCTCAGAGCCCACCTGTCTTTCCTAGTGAAAGGTGCTCAGTCGTGTCCATGAATTCTCCTGGCCAGAATACTGGAGTGAGTAGCCTCCCCCTTCTCCAGGGGATCTTCCCAACCCATGGATCGAACCCAGGTCTCCTGCATTGCAGGCAGATTATTTCACAGCTGAGCTACCAGGGAATCCCTGTCTTTTCTAAGCATGCGCTTAATAGCATCAGAGACAGACGGTCATTCCACGCTGCTGGAGGCTGTAGGCTTGGGGAGAGCCTGGCCCCACCAAGACCAGGTGGGCTCAGCTCAGAGTGGACTGCTGGGTGGCTGCATGGGCACATCTCCTCCCTGAACTTGGATGATCCGGGCGGGCTCCTTAAAATGGCTGTTCTTACGTCGAAGGCAGGAGGCAGTTCCTGTTCTTGTTCCCACCCTGAGCCTCCAGCCTCATTTCCCCTGGGTAGAAAGGCGGTCCTCTCCTCTGGATGCCAGAAATGTCCCCTGTCCCCGGGGACTGTGCTTGGGGCAGTGGCTCTGTCCTGCCCCTCAACCCTCTGCCAAGACCCCTCAGATCACCCCCAAGTCCTGTGGGACTGTCGCCAGTCAAACCCAACTTGGGAGTGGAAGGACCTTCCTTCCTGCCTCCCCTCACCTCCCAAGAGCTTCCCCGGTGGCTCAGATGGATAAAGAATCATCCTGCCACACAGGAGACTCAGTTGGATCCCTGGGTAGGGAAGATCCCCTGGAGAAGGGAATGGCTACCTACTCCAATCTGCTTGCCCAGAGAATCCCATGGACAGAGGAGCCGGGGAGGCTACAGTCCATAGCGTCACAAAGGGTCAGACACAACTGAGCAACTAACCCTTAACACTCACCTCCCAGGTGAGAGCTCTGCAGAGCCCTCTACTGGTGGGGCGACACCCTGTGGGCTTCTAAATGCTTACCGCTGAGCCTGAAGCAGGAATGATTCAAGGCAGGTATGGGGAGGACCATTGGGGTTAAAAGAGATCAGCAAATGGCTGAGCAGAAGTTGCCGGGGGAGGGGCAGATCACTTTGGCTGGGAGCGGCTGCGGGGTGGGGACCACCTAACCCCTTGTGACTCCCTGTTCCCCACCCCATCCTCACGCTCTGGGAGGCAGTGACCTCATGCTACTCTCTAGCATAATATTTACCAACAGTGCTGCAATCGAGCCAGGCAGCTCAGCAATTATAATCATGTTATCATTATTGCTGATAATTCCGATCATAAGCATAAATTATAAACAGGAGCAGGGCCCAGCGGGAGGCGCAGGGAGGCAGGGACACCTCTGAGCCAGGGCGTGTGGGAGCTGAGATTGGCCTTCCTCCCCACTCACCCACTCCTCTCTTGTTTCTGGCCAAGGCCAAGCATTCCCTCCATAGCCTGGCCCTGTGGTACTGGTGGCTGCAAGTGGCCCTTTCCCCCCAGGGTCCCCGACCATCCTGGCCACCTCACTCCAAGCCCCACTCTGTCTCCCAGAAACTATTACGGTGCAATTATTACAGAGACGGTCGTTCCAAATTGATCTTTCAGTTACTCTGCAGCTGCAACCATGGAGACGGCCCCAGCTCAATTACATGCCTCTCTCTGTTCTTGAAAGATTCCAGCGGAGGAGAGTCGGAGGAGGAGGCAGAGAGCAGAGACGGCAGAGACCGAGGCGCAAGGAGAGCTGCAGAGAGCAAGGGACACGAGGACCCCCACAGACAGAGAGAGACAGAAACACAGAGACGCAGAGACAGAGGGAAGCGACAGGCCCCGGGAGAGCTGGGAGAGACACAGGCTCGGGGAGGGACAGAGAGGCCAGGGAGCATCCCACGAAGGAGCTGATGGACACAGAGAGATGGACACAGAGGCAGAGAGAGACGGAGATGAGGAGGGAGAAGGAGAGACCGAGGCCAGGGCAGGCACAAGGACAGAGAAACAGACTCACACGCACATTTTGCTGGAGAGAACTTCACGAAAAGACAGCAACAGACGGAGAGTAACCGAGAGAGCAAGAGAGAAAAGAGACCAGCAAGTCACATAACAGCAGACAGATGAAGCCCTTTTCATTCATCCATCCATCCATCCATTCATTCATTCAGCAAACATTTGTAGAGCTCTACAGTGGCAGCTTGGATGCGGGGGACCCCGGAGGCACACCAGGACCCCTCCCCACATCCACCCTCACATGAGTTTAATGGGTGAATCGGACAGGGCTCCAATCATTACTCACCCAACATACAATTCCAACTGGAGCCAGAGTTTCCCCCTGCCCTTTCCTGAGGGGCTCCGAAAGCCTTGGTGGGGTGGGGCCCAAGTCAGTGCAGTCAGGAAGACTGAGATCTGGAGGAGGGCGAGCTGACCTAGCGGGGCAGGCAGGGCGCTGGGTTTAGAAGGACTGTGTGTGCAAAGACCTGCCTGCAAGCGCTGATGCACAAGCAAAGACTTGGCTTCAAGGCCTGGACCAGACCTCCCCTCAGAGGATGGGGTGGTATGGAAGGGTGGTAGGTGAGACAGGGAGACCCTATGTGATGCCTTTTGCTGGAGTGGAGGGGATGCAGCAGAAAATCCTGGGGCAAAAAGGACTGTTTTAGCACCTGCTGAAGCCCTGGACCAGTGGGCCCATGGAGTGGAGGCCAGAGGGGGCTGTGCTCTTGGTTCACTATTTCCCATAGGGCCGGAGGACACAGCCTCGGCAACCCATTCCTCTTCAGGCTGAGCGGGGTGACCCCCTGGCTCCAGTGCCCAGGGCTGCTTCATTGCTTCACAGCCCACGCTGTGTGCTCATGCCTGGCCCAGAGCTCCCAGGGGCCACTGGCAACTGGGTCTACAGGATGCCTGCTACACACAGGGTGTTTTCGTGTGGAATCCCCCATCGCAGGCCTGATATGTCAGGCCTGCCTGGCTGCTGGGCTGGGCACTGGCAGTCTGCGACAGAGGAGCCCGTGCGGAGTGCCATGTGGCACAAGGGACGCAGCAGTGGACTGGACCCACGGGGCTGAGAGTGGTTAAACCACAGATGCCGGAGCCCAGACGACCCTTCAGTTCAGTTCAGTTCAGTTCAGTCGCTCAGTCGGTGTCCGACTCTTTGCGACCCCATGGACTGTAACACGCCAGGCCTCCCTGTCCATCACTAACTCCCGGAGTTTACTCAAACTCATGTCCATTGAGTCGGTGATGCCATCCAACCATCTCATCCTCTGTCATTCCCTTATCCTGCTTTCAATCTTTCCCGGCATCAGGATCTTTTCAAATGAGTCAGATCTTTGCATCAGGTGGCCAAAGTATTAGAGTTTCAGCTTCAGCATCAGTCCTTCCAATGAATATTCAGGACTGATTTCCTTTAGGATGGACTGGTTGGATCTCCTTGCTGTCCCAGGGATTCTCAAGAGTCTTCTCCAACACCACAGCTCCAAAGCAAAAGACAACCCTTGGAGAACATGAAAGCTAATGCTCCTCAAACTTGAATGTGTATCAGAAAGAGCTGGGGAAAAAATTCTGACCCCTCCAGTGTCTGAGCCAACCCACCTCTGGAAAGGGTCTAAGCCTGTGCTTTAAAAAAATATATATTTATTTATTCATTTGGCTGCATCGGATCTTAGTTGCGGCACGCGGGATCTTTCGCTACAGCGCGCCATCTTCTCTAGCTGTGGTGCGTTGGCTTAGGTGCCCCTACAGCTTGTGGGATCTTGGTTGCTCCATCAGGGATGGAACCCGCGTCTCCTGCATTGGAAGGTGGATTCTTAACCACCAGGCCTCCAGGGAAGCCCCTGGACCTGTGCTTTTAACAAGACTCAAGAGGGGGAAATTGAGGCCGAGGCCCCCCCCCATCCATCTGAGCCGAGCTCAGACAGAAGATGCCACAACACCAACCCCCAGTTCCAGCTCGTCCACTTGCCGCACCTGGGCCCCGCCCTTGTGTCAACCACGGGGCTGGGGCTGAACTCACCGAAGGCCTTGGGGTGTGGTAGAAACCCCTTCTGCAGATGAGAAAACTGAAGCTTGGAGAAAAGAAGCTACCCAAATGAAGCAGCTGAGCTTCTGATCTTGCTGTGATTGAGACCAGCAGCGTGGGGTGGGGGTGGGGTGGAGAGCCCAGCAGCAACTTAGCAGCAGCCCCTCTCCACACCACCCTCCACGGACACATGTGCAGAGCGGAAGTCCCCTGAGGCTTTTCTACTGACTTTGCTCTTTTCCTATAGTGTCTGGGGAAGTTGCTTTGAAGTGTGTTTTCCCCTTGTTTTTTCCTCTTCTGGCCCTGAAGTTGTTCAAAATCTTCACTAATTTATAACTCTAAATTTGCTTAGCAGAGCAGCGGCCTGGTACTGCTGTTTCCTGCTGGGGGGCGGGGTCTGGGTGGTGGTGGGAGGCTGGCACGCCAGGACCTAAGAAGTAGGGGCCCCGTGTTGGGGATGACATGAGGGGCAAAGGCTTTGCACCCTCCTTGTTCCAGCTCCTTCAAACTGGGCTCATGGAAGACTGGCTTCTGGGTGGGAAGATGGAATGGTGAACTTGACCGTGTTTCTCAGGGACCTCCCTGAGCCTGTGTCTTCCACGGAATGAGCATGATGGAAGATGTTTAGCACCATGCCTGGCTTACTGTGGGCTTCCCAGGTGGTGCTAGTGGTAAAGAACCTGCCTACCCATGTAGGCATTATAAAAGATGCGGGTTCGATCCCCGGGTCAGGAAAATCCGGGAGAGGAGATCTGGAGGAGGGCATGGCAGCCCACTCCAGGATTCTTGCCTGGAGAATCCCATGGAGGAGCCTGGAGGGCTGTGTAGGTCGCAAAGGGTCAGACATGACTGAAGCGACTTAGCACACATACTGGCTTACAGTAAGCATTCAGTAAACGAAAGTTACTGGTTTCTGGTTTTGTTTTTTTGGTTTACAGGATTTTGGTTCCCTGACCAGGGATTGAACCCAGGCCCATGGCAGTGAAAGCACCAAGTCCCAACCACTGGATTGCCGGTATAAGTGTGAAATCGACATTGATTTCAAAGACTTTAGTACAAGAAAAAGAATTTAAAGTGTCTCCAAAAAAGTCTCAATTTTAAACAATATTACATGTTGAAATGAACACATTTTGGGTTGTCTTTGTTGTTTAGTCACTCAGTCGTGTCTGCCTCTTTGTGACCCCATGAACTGTAGCCCACCAGGCTCCTCTGTCCATGGAATTCTCCAGGCAAGAATACCCAAGTGGGTTGCCATTTCCTTCTTGCAGGGATCTTCCCGACCCACGGATCGAACCCTCATCTCCTGCATTGGCAGGCAGATTCTTTATCACTGAGCCACTGGAGATCACTGGGTTAAATCCAATAAATGACTAAAATGCATTTCACCTAGTTCTTTTATTCTTTTAACGCGGCTACTAGGAAATTTAAAATTTCCTCCGGGGTGTGTGTTTGTGGCTCACGTCCTATTTCTGTTGGCCTGGGCTGCCATAGACTATACACCAGAGCCAAACCCTGGGGCCTGGGAGCTGGGGTTGCAGATCTACCTGCTTGTGTTGTGAACAGAAGAGCTCCTTGCATCCCGGTGTCTACCCCAGCTTGCCAGGTGTCCACCCCAGCTTGCCAGAGTGCCTGAAATCCCAGGACTAGGGCTTCACTTCTGGGGGTCTGTAAGATTCTAGTAGGTTCCTCTTCTGCTCAGATGCCCCAGTGAGGGAAATGGTTTCTACCCTGAGCAGTTTGGGTGAGCCAGGGAACAAAAATCTGGGAGGATGGGGCCCAGGCAGGGGATGAAAGGAGATGCCCGGAGGCCTGGGGAATGGTCCTTTGTTGGTGGAGGGGGTTGGAAATCTGGGTCACAAACTTGGGAACCTCAAGCAAGCCTATCACTAACCCTTTGTCCCTTCACAGCCCTCAAACCATCTGAGCACCCTAGCTCTGTGAGTGCTCAGTTGCTTCAGTTGTGTCCAACTCTTTGCGACCCTATGGACTGTAGCCTGCCAGGCTCCTCCATCCATGGGATTCTCCAGGAAAGAATACTGAAGTGGGTTGCCATGGCCTCCTCCGAGGGATCTTGCTGACCCAAGGATCAAACCCACATCTCCTGCATTTCCTCTGTCCCCTGCACTGCAGGCAGATTTTTTTTTACTGCTGAGCCACAGAGGAAGCCCCCCTAGCTGGTAGGGATAACATTTAACATCTAGACTTACAGATTCTCTGCTCACCTTGCTTGACCTTGTTTCATGGATCCTGCATGCTGCCTCGAAAGCACATTTCCATACATTGAATCTCTTTTCCCTTTGGTTTCCAAGATGGAATAAGAGATAGGTGATTCTGAAGAGAAATTGGAGTAGTTAAATCCAGAAACCATTCAAGTCTCACTTTTAAAGGCTAAATAGTAATTATCAGATAAAATCATCATCCTGGAAATCCAAAGAAAGCCAAGGAGATGGCAGAAAAGAATGGCAGGTGGGGGACTGGGAGACCTTGAAGTCCACCGCATCACTCACCGCGGGGCTGCTGTGGGTCAGTGCTGCCCGGCTCGGTACTGAGGGATGCTTACCTGTAAGATGAGGGCATTGGGCTCACTGTCCTCAGCTTTGGTCCCTGTGGTCACATCCAGGGCAGCCAAGCCCCTGGCTTCCTCTGGACTTGCCCCAGGGTCAAAGAAGAGATGCTTTGATGGAGATGGCTGGGCTTCTATCCACATCCCCTCCTACCCCAGAGAGTCTCCATTCCAAGGAACAAGGAGCCAGAAGTGGCCCAGAATGATGGGAAAGGAAACTGTGAAAGAAGGTAGGGATCCAGGCTGGGCCCAAACCCCAGGGGAGCAGAGGGCAGAGTTCACAGGGCAGTTCACTCTGGTGGCCTGTCTGCTGGTCAGAGACCCTGCACCACTCATGCTGGGCCTGGGAGCTCCTGGGCTAATGGGGGGACAGGACGCCCAGATGCCCTGTCACTTCAACACATGAGCCACCGTTCTATATTCCCATCTGTGGAAAGGGGACCGGCAGGCCCATCTGGTTAAGTGAAAGAAGGTGTAGAAAGGGCTTTGTAATGGGAGTAATCTTGGGGGTTTTTTGGTTGTTGCTTTTTAAAGATTTTTTGATGTGGACCATTTTAACAGTTTACAATTTAATTTGTTACAATATTGTTTCCATTTTCTGTTTTCCTTTTTTGGCCAGGAGGCATGTGGGATCTCAGCTCCTTGACCAGAGGTCTAACCTCCACCCCCTGAACTGGAAGGTGAAGTCTTAACCATTGGACCACCAAGAAAGTCCCAACCCTGGGGCTGTGAGGGAGTTAGGAGGAAGGAGGAGAGAAGAACCCTGGTTTCCACATCTACATACATAGAAGGGGGACGTGACCAGGCCAGGGCAAGGATGGGGCAGGGCCAGTGCAAATGAGCTTCATAAAGCCAGCAGGAGACCTTCCTGTAGGCGGGAGGTAGCCACTGGCAAGGACTTCTCAAAGAAATTCCCCTCTGCTTAAACAGCTGTTGCTGCCCTTCCCAGGAGAAGGAATTGAACTTGACAGAAATGTGAATGTCCATAACCTTGTCCTTAGAATCCCACCTCCTCATGAAGAGCAGTTCAGCAAAAACTCCAAGTCTGACTTTGCCCCTAGATGAAACCAACAAATTTTAAAAATGAGAACTGTCTTTGGAAATTTCTTGGCAGTCCAGGGGTTAAGACTCTGCGCTTCCACTGCAGGGGGTACCAGTTTGATCCCTTGAAGGGGAACTGAGATCCTGCAAGCCACAGGGTGCTGCCAAGAAAAGAAAAAGAGGGGGACTCGCCCTTTATTAAGCACCTGCTACACACCAGGCTCTTTGGTAAACGTTTTCCTGTATAATATGTCATTTAATCCTCATCGCAATCATGTGAAGAAAGGACTACCTTGGCTCCATTTTACAGGTGAGGAAGCTGAGGCCCAGAGAGGCCAACCAACTGGGCCTAGGTCACACAGCTAGTGAACATGGAGCCAGCGGTCATACCCCAGTCATACCCTACTGAGTGGGACCTGGACATGGTAGGCCAAGGCCTTCTGCCCCCAGTATCGGCCTGGGTGAGCTTGGGGGCAGGCAGGCTGTTGCCTCTGGGAGGAGCAGCCCAGAGGCCAGAGGCAAGAGGGCACCTTTCCCTCCCAGCACTTCACTTACATGTCCGCCGCTCCTGATTCTGCCTGCAGAGGGCAGGCCTGAGCACGCACCTGGCTTCAGTTCCTTTAAGCCCTGGGGTCCAGAGGTTTCTGGCACTCTGTCCCTGGACTTCAGGTCCAGCAAGCGTTCTGTCCAGAAACCAACAGCCCAACCAGCCAGCCCTTCCTTCCTGGGACCAGCTTCCCCCAGCTGGGCCCACTGAAGCCATGCCTAACCCCCAAATCCTCTTGGTAATGGAGGGAGCATTAGTGGGACAAACAAGGGCTAAGGAGCCAGACGCAGCAATGGCACTCACATGCTGTATGTCCGGAAACAATCACTTCAGCTCATTGTGACATGAGGCCAACAGCACAGCCCTTGCAGGGTTCAGGTCAGGACCAGACACCTAGGTAATATGCCTAGTAGACCCTTAACTAGCATGCCCTTTGAGAGGTTGTTGCTGAACCACGAAAAGATGCTGGGATTCTTGGACCCCGGAGGAGAGGAATTTAATCCAAGGCCAGAGATGAGGCTTGATCGCTCAGAGATTTTGTGCAATAAAGTTTTATTAAAGCATAAAGGAGATAGAGAAAGCTTCTGATATAGGCATCAGAAGGGGGCAGAAAGTGTTAGTGTTAGCAGTGGAGTTATATACTCTCCAGTGAATCAAAAGAATGTCTGGAGGTTGTAAAGACCTCACCAGACCTACTCCCATAATTTACATTTTAAGATAACAGAATTAGCCAGAAGGTTTAATCCAGAGACTTCCTCAGGCAGGATACATTATTGTTATATAATCCTTGTAAAGACCTCACCAGACCTACTCCCATAATTTACATTTTAAGATAACAGGTTTAGCCAGAAGGTTTAATCCAAAGACTGTCCTCAGGCAGGATACATTATTGTTATATAACCCTAAGGAATGTAGAAGAAAAAAAAGTTTGTTCTTTCTTCCTCCTTGAGAATTCCAGACCCCTCTCTCCTTGGGGACCCCTAGACTTCTTATCAACCCGCCTAGGAAATGACTCTCTCACCATCATCACTGTTATCCACAGAGGCAACTCTGTGGTTGACTCAGGGGCTGTGGGAAGGGGAGAAAACCGAGGCTCTGAGGGGTGAACTGCCTTGCCCAAGGGCACAGGTGCTAAGAGGAAGAGCCAGGATTTGAGCCCACACAGTCAGGCTCCAGACCCTGGCCCTTCCACTTAGACACTCTGCCACACCAGGGCCAGCACAGGGTGGGTAGGGATGTGCATCTGAGAGGGACCACAAGACAGGGTGCCTCGAAGTGTCCCCAGGCGTCAGGGTGACAAGGGGGATGGCAGGTGTCCCCAAGAGGGCAGGGGTGGCGTGGGATGGAGGGGCATCTGTGGCCTCATTCCCAATCCCCTGCTATGGCCAATACCTTCTGTGGGCAAAGTGTTCGGTGGGCACAAGGGCCCCTCTTGGCTTGGTTCTTATGGACTTCACTGGTGGCTCAGATGGTAAAGCATCTGCCTACAATGCAGGAGACCTGGGTTTGATCCCTGGGTTGGGAAAATCTCCTGGAAAAGGAAATGGCAACCCACTCCAGTATTCTTGCCTGGAAAATCCCAAGGATGGAGGAGCCTGGTGGGCTACAGTCCATGGGGTCACTGAGTCGGACACGACTGAGTGACTTCACTTTCTTTCACTTTGGGTTGGGCACAGTGGACATGGCCCTGCCAGGGAGAAGCTCTGTCTGGTGGGCTGGCCAGGAGGAAACCAGACCAGCCAAGGTTAGCCTTTACCAAGCGCCAGTTGTGTGCCCAGAAGGGCGAGTGGGCTTTGCTAGGACCTCGTAGATTCTCAGTCTGGCTCTCTCCCTGTAGGCCAGGCGCTTCCTGGGGTGGCAGCCTGCCTGTCCCTCCTCACTGTGTCCAGCATAGCCAGGGTCTAGCACAGGGCTCAGGACACTGTGGTGAATCTCCAGGCTCCTCCCAACGATTTAAGATGCATGCTCTGCAGAAGATGGGAGGTGTGCTTCTGACTCTGTAGGGAGGTTGGTATGGAGGGGAAAGGGGTGGCAGAAGCCTGGGAAGGAGCGCTGCCCAGACAAGATGGGACCTGGCATGTCCAATCGGATCAGCTGCGACCTTGGGCTTGTCACTGCCTTCCTTCCCATCCCAGGGGACAAAGGCTGAAAGAGGCACCCGGGCCACGCCATGGGGGGAAATAACCTGGGCACGGCAGAGGTGACCAGCCGCTGCCACTTCAGTTTCCCCAGCGCGCGGGCCCTGGCGTCTCCGGGGATCCTCCCGGCGCCCGCTGAGTGACCTTGACCCTCTGGGCCCGGCTCCCGCGCCCGGGGCGGGGGTGAGGTGGGGGCGTCTCCGGGGACGAGTCCTGGCTTTCTAATCCGTCGGGGCGGCGGGGCGCTAGGGAGGCGGAGGGGCGCCGCGGGCAGCCAGGGGGCGCCGGGGCCGCCCCTCCTGCGGGCCCCCCTGGCGGCGGGCGCTGGGGCGGCGCGCGCTCGGGGCGCCCGGCGCGGGGCGGGGGGCGCGGCGCTCCCCCCGCGGTGCCCAGGCCGGGGCGCGGGGCGGGCTAATCCCGTATGTAAATGGCAGCCAATGGAGGGTGGTGTTGCGCGGGGCTGGGATTAGGGCCGGGGCGAATGGCTGGCAATCTTACTGGGATTACAGAACAAAGAGCCTCCCTGCGCTCCCGCTCTCGGCTCGGCTCCCCGCGCCGCGCCCCGCCCTCCGCCGCAGCCCGCGCCGGGGGTGGGGGCCGCCGAGCGCCAGCCCCCCGGCCGGCCCGAGAGCCCCCGCCGGGCCCCCTCCCCGCCCCGCGCCCCGCTCGCCTCCCGCCCGCCCCCGCCGCCGCTCCGCGCCTCCCTCCGCCTCTCCTTCCCCCATTCTCCCGGATTAATTAAGGAGGCAGCGGCAGGAGGCTGAGTCCTGGCCGCGGGCCGGGGCCGGGGCGCCGCTGGCAGGAGCGCTTGAGGATCCTCCAAGGTAGGAGAAACTTTTGCGGGGGGTGGAGGGGAGGGCGGGCGCCGAGGCCCTTCTCCCCTTCTCCTCCCACCCTGGGGGGGGCCCGCCCCTCCCCCTCCAGGTGTTCCAGAATCTGGGTCCGGCTTTTGGGTGCCTCGGGAGGCACGTGACCGGGATTATAATTCGGGCCGGGGGCGGGGAGGGACGGCTGCCCCCACCTGCCGAGAGGGGGAGCCGGGAGCTGTCACCGCCGCCGCCCCCGCCCCCCCACCGCCTCGGGGCCCTTCCGGAGGTGGGGGGCCACCCCGGACGGGCAGCGGGCGCCCGCAGGCTGCTGCAGTTGGTGAACGAGGTCAGTTGTGCTACCCGGGCGGCGGCGGGCGCCAGTGTGGGAGCCGAGGGGGGCTGGGCAGGCCGCGGCCCCCGCCCCCCCAACTCTCCCCTACCTCCGCCTTGCTGGGGCCGAGCCGATCTCCTGGCCGGTGCCCCACCCCCCCCACTCACAGGCTGAGTCCCATACAGCCAGTACTGCTCCAACTCAGTGGTTCCTGCTGGGGTCCCTGGGGAGGAGGGGCTGGTCTGAGTGGTGGCCGCTGGGCTCCTGATCCAGTGCAAGGGAAGGAGGCTCAGAGGATGGCAGTAGGGGATCACAAAGGTTTCCGAGGAGCAAGTTGGGGATGCCCTGTCTGTGGGTGGTCTCTGAGTTCCCACAGATAGGTGGGGAGGCCCCTGGAGCCGGCTAGATGCCTCCCACCACCACCACCACCATCCTGAGTCTCTGGGAATGAAGGGTCCTGGGTGCCCCAGCCTGTGGCCAGGAAAAGGGAAGGTTCCCTGGCCTGGGCCCAGGACAGAGGGGGACCGTGCCTCTGAGAGTTCTGCCCTCCTGGCCTTGCTGGAGGGGGGCTCAAGCCCTGGACATCCGGCCCTGGGACCCAGGCTCCCAGGACTAGACCTGGGGTGGGAGGCTCCCGGGTCCCAGTCACAGCCCGAGTGAGGGGGCCCGGCATGTAGGGGTCCCCTCTCCGGGTCACGAATGGACTATGTTGCTGCTGAGGTGGGCAGGCCTGGACAGCTTCTCGAGGAGTGGGCATTTGCAGGGGCTCCTCTTCCTGCTCACAGCAGAAGGAAGAGGTGGCCAGAAGCCGCCCCGACCCCGCTGGCCCTCGTCTCCCTCATGTGTTCGGTTGCACCCGTGGGGAGGACTGCTGCTCCCTGCTACTGACTCGGGGTCTCGGGACTGGGGAGGTGCCTCGGAGCAACCCATTTATTTCAGCAGCGTCATTCCCAAAGGGAAAGGGCATAAGCATCGATTATTTATTCAGCGTGAGAGGGAGGCAGTGGTGGCAGGAAGGCTGGTGGCTGCTGGCAGGGAGGGGCTGGGCACAAGGGCAGCAAAGATGGGGGCCGTCAGGTCAGGAGCGGGGGCCCAGGAGGGTGGAAGTCACCCTCTGCCTTCTTCTGAACAGGGACCTATGGACCAAGGGACAGGCCTGGCCGCGAGAGGACAGGATGTCGGAATCCTCAACCTGCTTTGGGGATATGGGGAGCTTCAGACCACACCCCATCCTGTAGCCTGCTCTGAGGGTGACCTAGAAAGTTGTGGCTCTGACTCAGAGGGTCCCAGAGGACCCCAGCGGAGGAGACGAGGGTGCCCGCTCTTTCAAAATGTGGGAGGACCTGGGGAGAAAGCTTGCAAAACTGGGTCTGGAAGATAGCACTGGAGGGGCAGGCTTAACCTACTTAGGAGGACTGTTTTCTGGATGCCGGAGGAAGGGTCATGGATTTGCAAGTGTGCTTCATTTGTTCATTTCAGGCAGCCTCCGCGAGCTGCCAGTTGTCAGCATCTGATGCTTGCAGATAGTCAGGAAGGCAGACATCATGATAGGGGTCCGGGAGGCACCTGTTTGTGCAGCTTCCCCGTCTCCCCGACAGCTGGGGTGTCCCCGGTTTGGTAACGGCCTGTTGTTGGAGACCCCAGGTGATGTGGTGTGTGACAGCTTGAGGCTCTCGTGTCCTCAGCCTGACCTTGGAACCGAAGACCGGATCTGCCGGTCCATCCTCATTCTGGGTTCTGGTTCGAGTCCTCTGGCTCTCCTCTGGCCCCCCACTGCCTCCTGGGCCCACTCTTTGAAAACTGCACCTTTCCTGAAAGGCCTTTGCTCCTGCTATTCCTCGGAACCTTGGCTTCTTCCCACCTGAGTGGGCGGGGCTTCCTTGAATGGCCCTCCCTGCTTAGGATGAAGGTGGGTAGGAGCTGTAGAATTTGCCTTTCTCCCCTCCCCTGTCAGGACTCAGCTGGCTCTCAGGTCCTCAGGCTGGAAACCTGCCCAGGAACGTCCCCCGGACTGGCCAAGGTGCTACCTCTGTGTCCCCCTGTCCTTCCCCATCCCGGTATTGATCTCACTCAAGAGTTACACGTCCCCGATTATACTGGGGATAGGACAGGGACCGAGGCTTGCTTTCGGTCCATGGTGCCCCGGGTTGTTGTTCAGTAGCTAAGTCGGTGTCAGACTCTGTGACCCCACGGACTGCAGCATTGCCAAGCTCCCGTTTTCTCCGCTGTCTCCCGGAGTTTGCTCAGATTCAAGTGCTCAGTGTCACTTGAGTCAGTGACACTACCCATCTCATCCTCTTCCGCTCCCTTCTCTTTTTGCCTTCACTCTTTCCCAGCATCGGGGTGTTTTCCAGTGAGTCGGCTTTTCGCATCAGGTGGCCAAAGTGTTGGAGCTCCAGGGCTGCTCCCCAAATACCTACTAAGTGAATGAATGAATGAATGAAATCCTGCCCCAGGGTCTGAATAGCTAAGCAGGCTCTCTCGTGTTGTTCCTGAGCTTCCATCTCTGGGGTAGGAAAGACCCCCTCGAGGGTCTTTCCCCAGGCTTCCTGCCCCACATCCTCTGGGACGTTCCTCCTCCCATTACCCCAGACCTGAGCCTGGGGCTCTGCTCCCCGAGTGTCGTCCATGCAGTTTCTCTCGGTCTGTGCCATTTGTGGGCATCTCTCTCTTTGATGCCCGGCAACCAGGGACACAGCCACGTTCCTTGGGACAGACCAGCAGTGTGCGCCCAGTTCCAGGGGGTCTGTGGAGGCCTTGGGGGGCACCAGGAACAGGACCCGCAGGGTTAATTCGCTAGTCCTGGCGAGCAGAGTGCTGAGGACCTAGGGCTCAGGATCTCCCAGGGGTGTGTGTGGGGCCCATGAGATACAAACCCTTATGGAGACCGGAAGGTGGAAGGATTGTTTTCTGTGGGAGAGGTGAAGGAGACGGACCTGGTCAGAAAACAGAGGCAAGTCACCCTGTTGGTGACAGGGTGACAAGAGAGACTTCTGGGCGTAAGTGTTGAGTTGTCCAGCTGAGTCCCAAGGGGAGCCAGCTTCAGTGGGCACCCAGGTTCCTCACGGGCAGGGATGTCTGGCCAGGACCATCTCACTGGGGTCAGTAGCTTGTCATTTCAAGTGTCTTTTTGCATTTGAGGTTTTTCCCACATAGCGTGTGGGGTCTCAGTGTCCCGACCAGGGAGCCGACCCTTGCTCTTTGCAGTGGAAGCCCAGAGTCTTAATCCCTGGATCTCCAGGGAATTTCTGATAGTTTGTCATTTCAGCTGCAGGGCCAGGGGTTATGTTCGATGACAGCAAAGCGGCTCAGAGCCCTGGGGGAGGGTGGCATCCAGGGCACCGCCCTTCTTCACTTTGGGGTGAGTTAGGTGTCCTGAATGAGCTGGGGGAGGCTGGGCTGTGCTTTGTCCAGGCGCTGGCTGGGGGTGACTGCTGGGGGTGTGTCAGGCAGGGAACAAAACTCTCATTCCAGACACCCTTCCTCTTGGTCCCGAACTGGGCCTGGCTGCCCCAGAGCTATTTGTGTGCCCACCTGTCTCCCTCCTTCAGGACCACCTGCTCCGGGTGGCCTGATTTAGCCAGTTAAAATAGGGACGTCCGGTTAAATTTGGATTTTGGTTAACTGACGGATAATGCAGTATGGGGGCTATGTGCGTCCGTACTAAATCACTTCAGTCATGTCTGAGTGTTTGTGACTCCATAGACTGGAGCCTGCCAGGCTCCTCTTGTCCATGGGATTTTCCAGGCAAGAATACTGGAGTGGGTTGCCATGCCCTCCTCCAGGGGATCTTCCCAACCCAGGGATTGAACTCGCGTCTCTTACATCTCCTGCATTGGCGCCTCCTGGGAAGCCCGTGGGGATTTGCTTGTTTAGCTGAAGTGTAGACTGAACTGGCGGTCTTGTGTTTTATCTGGTAACTCTCCCCTTGCGGCCTCTGGGAGACGATTGGGGTCGGGGGGACTCGGGTGTGGCTGAGGCCTAGGTTGGGGCCTCACCCTGAGGCTCCGGGGATGGTCTAGAGTGAGATTGAATCAGGTGGTGCTGTGTGTGATTTCCTCGGTTCTCCAGTCTGGGGTTCAAGGATCCAGATCTATTAGACCTGGGTGGTGTGGCAGGGGGAGCTCAGGGACCCCCAGTTTGGGAGGCCTTGTGTTTCAGAACCTTCCGTGCCACTGTGGTTGATGCTGCTGCTGCTGCTGCTGCTAAGTCGCTTCAGTCGTGTCCAACTCTGAGCGACCCCATAGATGGCAGCCCACCAGGCTTCTCTGTCCCCAGGATTCTCTAGGCAAGAATCCTGGAGTGGATTGCTGTTTCCTTCTCCAGAACTGTGGTCCATACGGGGCATTAAGAGGAGTTCCCTGTGTAGCACAGGGAACTCTGCTGAGTGTTACATGGCAGCCTAGATGCAAGGGGAGTTTGAGAAAGCATGGATGCACCTCTCTGTGTGGCTGAATCACTTTGCTGTACACCGAGGCTAACACGGCAGTGTTAATCAACATCGACCCCATGGACGTGAGTTTGAGCAAGCTCCGGGAGATGGTGAAGGACAGGGAAGCCTGGCATGCTGTAGTCCATGGGGTCGTGAAGAGTTGGGCACACCTTAGTGACTGAACAACAACTCTGATATAAAAAGTTTGAAAAAAGAGAGTTTGTTGGGAGGAGCAGGAACTTGCTAGGGACACCCTATTAGATACCAAATTAGGATTTGTGGTCCCAAGATTCACAGAGCCAACCCCCAGCACTGGGAGGCTGTTTCTCTGATGCTTCCCCCTTGAGGCTGGGGATATTGTCTCTGGGGGGGGGGGGGAGGCCCGCCACCTGTCTGGGCTGTGTGCTCATACATAAGATGGCATTGATGCCCCCCCTTCTGCTGAAGCCCCAGGCTGGCCCTGTGGGTTGAGTTGGGAGCTTGGTGGTACATGCTGGGGGCTCTCCAGTGAGGTAGGTGGGTCACCCCAGTGCAGGTCCGAAGTGGAGATGGGGTGGGAAGCCGGAGGTGAGAGGCCCCAGTCTGAGGAGTTGGGGTCCTGGGCAGCTTGTAGATGCCTGGCCAGGCTGTGTGGCTGGGGGAGGAGGGCCAGCTCTGAGCTGGGGACAGCTGAGGCCATGTCCCTTCCTGGACTGCAGCTGGAAGAGACCCTCCAGGCTGCTTCTCTCCTGGAGGCTTGGGCGGGGCCAGGCCTGTTTGCTGGTGGGGTCTCAAGGTACGTTTTCTGACAACTGGCAAAACTACTACCATATGGGGTGTGTGTATCTGTCCATCCATTCATCGGTCCCTCCACAGGCTGGTGAGAAACTTGGAAAAGCATATGGCTCAGGTCCTGGCATCCAGCCCCAGGCTGGCACATGGGAAGAGCCAACCCCACGTGTTCCCATATATATTGTCGAGGGGTGAGGAATAGCTGGTGTAAGGCCCAGGTCTCAAGTGTGCCGTCCAAGGAGCTCAACCATTGTCTGCATTCACACAGCCCAGCCCCTGTCGAGACATGGAACATTCCATCACCCCCCAAAAGTCCCCTCAAGCCTGTACACAGGCAGCCCGCTCCTTTCCCCCAGCCCCTGGCAACCACTGGTTGGATTTCTGTCTGTACAGCTTTGCTTTATCTGCAGTGCATCGCATACACGCCATCACACAGGATGCAGCCTGTGTCTAGCTTCTTCACTCTGCATGATGCCTGGTCTGGGCACCCGGAACTGGTCCTTTTGGTGACTGAGTAATATTCCACAGCACGGCTGTAGCACAGAGCCCTGCTGCTCTTGTGCTGGAGATCAGGCCCTCCCAGCTTGCTGAGCCCTTACCTGGCTTGGGGCCGCCCAGCAGAAGACGTGCCTTTTCCATCATGTTCACAGAGGCACCCCATCCGTGCCCCCACCCCCACTGAGAGCCGACCCTGAGCCAGGATCGCTGCACCTCTCTGTCCGCAGAGCTGGAATTTCATCCTCCGTTTCTGGTGACTTGCACAGATGGGAGGCTCCTGATGAAATTACACCTGCCTGCGGCCGCCCTCAGGGCTGCGGTCCTCCACCCACCCATGGTGCATGTGGGCTCCGGGAACAGCGGATGCTCTGGGCGGGGGCAGAGGGCGGGCCTGAAGGTGTCTCAGCCATCTCCGCGTGCCCCCCTCCCCAGGGAGCCTGGGAGTCCCTGGCCGTGAGTCCCTGGTCTCCCCTTCTGTGGCTGTGTAGTTTGGGATACATATTCTGTGTTTTCCTGAAACAAGGGGGTAGGGAAGGAGGGCAAACGGGAGCACGATTTAGGGTCAAACAATGAGGCTGTGCAGGAGGCCCTGGTTCCTGGGTCGAGAAGATCCCTTGAAAAAGGGATAGGCTACCCACTCCAGTATTCTTGGGCTTCCCTGGTGGGTCAGCTGGTAAAGAATCCGCCTGCAATGCAGGAGACCTGGGTTTGATCCCTGGGTTGGAAGATCCCCTGGAAGAGGGAAAGGCTCCCGATTCCAGTATTCTGGCCTGGAGAATTCCATAGACTGTATAGTCCATGGGGTTGCAAAGAGTCGGACATGACTGAGTGACTTTCACTTTTACTTCACTTTCACTTTCAGCCGGGCTGTGTGACCTCCAGTGAGTTACACTGTGTCTCTGTGCTTTGGGGTGGTCATCTGTGAACAAGAGAACAGCGCGTGGTTCCCAGGGTGAGAGTGAGACTCTTGGGGTCCCACTAGCCCCTGGACTTCCCCAGAGCCCTGGAGGGCACGGGACCCCATCCAGGGGACAGAGGTGGGGCCATGTGGGCCTCCAGTGACTGGTGTCCGCCTCTGCACTGGGGCCACTTCTGTTCTAGTTACCTGTTGAAAAGTTTGAAAAATTCAGTTTCAAAAAATTAAAATTGCTCAGTCGCATCCGATTCTTTGCAACCCCATGGACTGCCCGCCAGGCCATGGGATTCTCCAGGCAAGAATACTGGAGTGTGTTGCTCTTTCCTCCTCCAGGAGATCTTCCTGACCCAGGAGAAGAGTTACCTGTCAGGGCCCTAAATAAAACTTGATTGACAAACAGCTGAGGTCCATGGCTGGCCGTGGCCGCTCTCCTGAATGCTCGCGTGGGCAGCGGCGCTGAGACTTTGGTTGGTCACAGACTAGTCAGGCCGATTCCAGGTCTGCTGCCTGCCCACTGTGTGTGGCTTGGACAGCTGCCTAACCGGCCGAGCCTCAGTTTGTCCCTCTAGGAAATGAACACAGCCCTGCCTGTGGGCTCACGAATGGCAGCGCCTGAGTGAAGCAAGTACCCAGTAGGCACTTGGGGGTGCCCCAGGGGTCATGGCTCCCTAAGAGAAGGGAGCACCGTGGGAGACAGCAGCATGAGATTGGAGGTGAGGAGGTCATGGACTTTTCCTGATGAGCTGCCCCTGCCTTTCCACCATTGCCCCCTCCCCCATGTCCTCAAAGGCCAGAGGCACCCTTGGGCTGTACGTGGTAGAGGGCCTGTGCAGAAGGGCTCTCAGGTGCCCCTGGGTGGCTCCCTGGAGCAGGCAGGACCACTGCCCGCCCAGCCAGCCAGCCAGCTCCAAGGTGGTCCTTTTGGGATCCGAGGGGGTCTTGTGACGAGGCCGGTGGCTTTCATGTTGATCCAGGAGCTGGTTTTTCAGGTGTGGCTGCTTTCAGCAGAGAGGCCCAGCTCCGGAGAGGGAGGGCCTTTGGGAGGGAGCTGGTTGCCCCTGTTCTCCACGTGTACCTGGCTTCCAGCTGGGGGTGCAGCCCTCCGGGCAGGTGAGCTAACCACATCTTCCCTCTGATCCTGGTCCACCGCCCACCCTCCTGGGGCCAGTCACTGCCTGAGACACTCCGTTCTCAGCCTGTCCGGGAGAGAGATGCTCTTGGTTGCCCTGGGTGGGAGACCAGTGTCCCTCCTTGGAGGTGGGCTCCTTTCGCTATGCCAGAGGTTCCCCGCTTTCCAGCAGGGTGCCTTTGAAACCAGACAGGCAAGTGTTTGAGTCCCACTTCTACCACCAGCCAGCTGTGTGGCTTCAGGCAAGTGACTTTACCTCTCTGAGCCTCATCTGAACAAAGGAGTGTGGTTACCCCTGCATGGCCAGGTTCTTGGGAGAATCTGCGTGTTCAGTTGGGGGAAGCTGGTCCTCATCCCAGAGAAGAATGTTTTCTCCACTTGGTCAGATACTGATCCCAGAGGCTGGCCCTTGGAGAGCCCCAGGCCTGCCCTGAGAGGAGCTGAACACCGCTGTCCTGTTCTGGTCTTAGCTACTCTGCTCACGGAGCATGGGTGGTGCAGTGCCTGAGTTTTGCAAGCTGGGAAAAGCCCAGAGGCTGAAGCGCTTAGTCCCTGCGGCCTGTCCACCCTTCAGCCCCTTGGAGTGGGTGATCAGACTTCCCAGATGCCAAGCCCTACCTCGGTGCCGGGCTGTGGGCCCTGTGG
This sequence comes from Ovis aries, assembly GCF_016772045.2. NCBI lineage: Eukaryota > Metazoa > Chordata > Mammalia > Artiodactyla > Bovidae > Ovis > Ovis aries. The sequence goes on along the minus strand of NC_056077.1, from coordinate 33,473,704 downwards.
TTGCGTTTTGGAGACACGCCTACTCCTCAGCTTGCTGAGGGCAGCCTGCAGGAGGTGACTGGAGGGTGGGTGGGATTCTGACCCAGGAGTAGGCTGGGGTGGGCATCAAGGGTGGGGAGTGAGCAGTGTAAGAAAGGGTCCAGAGCTGGGAAGTGGGACTCCAGATGTGGCAAGACCTTCCATGGGGACACACGGGACCTCCTTTCAGGTCCAGGCAAGGACCTTCATCTGACTGCCTCCCTCCCTGCCAGGCCCTGCCTCTTTCTGTGATGGCCATGCTGAGCTCCATCGTTTTCTAGAACATACTGCATCCCAGCTTGCTTCCCAGCGTGCTGTTGCTTCTCCTTGGAACAGGTTTTTCTGCTGCCCGTCCATCTCTCTGGGCTCATTCTTGCAGGTCTCAGCTTGGATGTCACCTCCCTCTGGAAGCCCTCCCTGATAACCTTCTCCCAGATCTGTGTTAGGTGCCCCTGCGCTGCATTCCTACTGCCCAGCCTTCCTTACTTGCTGTGTTCCAGCTGCCCTTTTACTTGTCTGTCCCCCTCCAAGGGGTTGGGGCCATGCTTCCTGTCCCTCCGCACCCCTGCCCCCAGCTCCCCCTGCTTGACACAGCGAGTGTCCTGGACCAACTTGTTAAGTGAATTAGAAGCAAGCTGAGTGCTGGGACATTCACAGCAGGGCCTTGGAAGGGCAAGAGGCTTTTCCACCCTTCGATCACAGCTCTGACTGGCCCACTCCACCATCCCCAGTTGCTGCCACTCCCAGCCTGGCTGTGATTCTCAGAGGGATCTAGAGGGTGATGGTGGTGGGGGGCACCTTGTCTCCCTGGGCTGGGTGCAGCCCAGTTTGGGGGGGGTTCCCCCCTCCGTGAAGGGCAGGTGGTGTGTGTGGAGAGCGCACAAGTGTGAAGCCTCAGAACAGTTAATCCCCTGGGCTATTTAGACACACGCTTTTGTGCGTGCACGTGTGTGTGTGCCTGGCTGTGTGGTGATCCAGAGGCTGCGGCTGGTAGACGGTGCCCAGTAAATTGACGTTTGGCTGAATCCTGACCACCAGCCTTGGACACCGAGTGCCAAGTGTGTGGGGCCCCCTCTAGTCCTGGCGGGTGGCATAGAACATCAGTCAGGAGTATGTTTGGCCCCACATAATAGAAGACCCGAGTGTAGAGGCATAAACCCCCGAAGGAGGGGTTTGGGCCTTCCCTGGTGGTCCAGTGGCTAAGACTCCACGCTCCCAATGCAGATGGCCTGGGTTCGATCCCTGATCAGGGAACCTGATCCCGCATGCCGCAGTGAAGTTTGGAGATCTCATGTCTCACAGCTATGATCTGGTATGGTCAGATAAATTAGATAAAAATAAATAGTTTTTTTAAAAAATGAGTTCATGTACTCTCCCCAGGAAAAAGCCTGTAGGTTGGTCCTCAGAGCCTTGCGTAGGGGCTCAGCCGTGCCTTCGGGGACTTTGTTCTTTTCTTCTCTAGCATTGTTGGGTTTTTCTTTTAGTTTATTTGAAAATTATTTCCTTTAACACGTCCACTTCAGGACTTTCTTGGTGGTCCAGTGGGTAAGACTCTGAGCTTCTAGTGCAGGGGGCACCGGTTTGATCCCTGATGGGGGAACTAGAGCCCACGTGCCACTTGGCATGGCCGGTGAAAAGTGGAAGGTACACTTCAGCGTTTTCGTGTCTTCCCCGAGTTGTGCAGCGTTCACCATGCTCTAATTTCAGAGCATTTCATCACCCAAAGAGAATCCCGACCCATTAAGTAGACGCACACACAGAGACGCTCATACACACACACCCATCCCCTGGCAGCTGGTTGGGGTCTGTCTGTCAGGATGGCTGATGTGCTTCTGCCCAGGGCTGGGGCCCAGGGCTTCTGTGGGGGTCCCCCTGCCACCTCCCTCAGGCACCCTTCTCCACTCCTGAGCCTCCTGGGTGGGGGTGGGTACCTAGGAGTACGTTGACCTCTTTTCCTTTTCAGATGGGGAAGCTGAGACCCTGAGCTGGGAAGACACATGGCTAAGGTCCCAGAGTTAGAAAAATCAGGATCTGAAACCACATCTCATGACCCTCAGTCTGGGGCTCCCTGCCCCACTGCAGGTGCCCGGGAGCCTCCCCTGGCGGCCTGATCCAGGAGGCTGGGCGGGCACTTGGAAGCAGAACAGCTGGTGGGAGGTTTGGGAGCAGACCATGGTGAATCGGGGGGCAGTAGAGGGGTGAGAGCAATCAGGGCTTTGGAAACACCCCCAGATGAGAGGAGAGCCCCCAGTGGGACTCGGTGACTATGGATTCTGCCTGGAGGCAAGAGGCTGCTCAGTAAGTTGATGCAATGGACTGTAGGCTGATGGCCCCTGGGACCAGGCAGGAGAGAGGGGCTCCAGTTTCTGCCCCCCGGGAGCCCGTGGTGTCACCTCGGGGAACCCTCAAGCCTCATTACGTGCGCAGGTATATCCCAGGAGAGGCAGTCCTTGGGGTCTGTAGGGTGGGGCCGACGAACTGGAAGAACCACCTTCAGGAGAGCCCCCTGGAGCCCGGGGTGGGAGGTGGGAAGATGGAGTCTTGGGGTGGTGAGGCTCCCAGGGGAGGGGGACCCAGTCTCGGTGAGATAGGCCCTGCATTTATCTGGTGTGATGTTGAGTCACTGCCCATGTGGGCCATGCTCATCCTCACAGCGCCGCTCAGACTCTGGGGGTGGTGGGCAGGTAGGCATGGCATCAAGCTGGCTCACGTCCAGGGGCCTGCTGCCCACCTTGGGGAGCCAGTTCAGAGCTATGTCAGCCCCACCAGGAGGCTTCTCTGCAGGCCTTGGTCAGGGGTTGGGGGTGGGGGGGGTGGGACCTGGGAGCCCAAGAGGAGGGGACATACGGTTGCCAGGGGCACCGTCTGGTACGCTGACCTGCCCCTCTGCTGGGACCAGAGAGGAGTGGTTTTCTCATGCCAGGCTCCAGACAGATTGCTTTTAGAGCGTGAACCAGTGCCTCCTTGCTCTCTTTTCTTGGCTCGGCATGTACTGCTTCAGACATGAGGGTGCAGGCTGGGTGACCCAGAGCCTGGGGACCACCTGGAGGGCTGGCAGGTCCCAGAATTCTGTGCTTTCTCCATGCCACCCCCCGCCCCCAAACATCCTGGAAGCCCCATGACCTTGGCAGCGCCCTCTGCCCTGTTTTTGGCTCAGAGGATGACATCTCTGTATCTCTGGGGTCCCTTCTGGTGGTCAGGACCCCCAACAACTCCGGGAAGCCCACCCTGGGCCTCCCTGTGAGCCCAGAAAGGAGGCCCAGCCCCTGCCCCGAAGCCCCTTGCTCTTTGAAGGGAGGCAGAAAAGATAGTTTGGAATGTTGAACCGTGGGAGAACCACTCAGCCCTTTCTGCAAACATCTACACACGTCACTGGGCAGTGGGCCGTGCTGGGGGGCGCTGCTCAGGGGAAGGGTTGGGGGGGGGTCAGGTGCATCTTTGCTCCTCTGACAGGCTTTGCTTTGAGTTGGTCCCTAAGGCTTCCGCTGTGTGCCCTCGGGGAAGTTACTCAGCCTTTCTGAGCGTCCCTGTTCTCATCTGTCAGATGGGGAGAGGCTTTGTGCTTGGAGGCTGGCTGTGGGGAACTGAGAGATGCTAACAGCACGGCTCTGGGTGGCCACACAGGGTTGCTGATGATGTGACTCCGGTTTCGTGGAGTTCAGCCAGACCCGAGGCCAAGGTGGGATTTGGACGAACAGCTCTGTGGGGGCCTGGCTCTTAACCTCCCACCATTGCTCTCTGAGGGGGGAGGGAATAGGGTGCCATGGATGTCTTTACCTGGCAGGGGGAGACTGAGGCCCAGAGGGGGAGAGCAGGTTGCCAACATCACTTTCCTGGTGGGTGGTGGCGCCTCAGCTGGACGCAGATCTCCCAGGGGCTGGACCCCTGCACGCTCCTGAGACCATGGGCTGATGGGGGTCTGCCCATCAGCAGTGATCAGGACCTAAGGAGGGGATGGTGTGACCTGGGCTGGGCTCCTCCATGCTCTCCCTGACTCTGGGGTTGGGCGAGAACAGACACGGGTCACTTTATTGGATCACATCACCTGGCTAGAGCTTGAGGGGAGACCTGGGTTGTCCCTCGTGGATCAAGGTAGCCAGGCTCACCTCACCTTACCTGAGTGAGGGTAGAGGTGGGGGCGACGAGTTTGGAGAAGGAAGTGGTGTCTGCATGAGTCTGAGTATACTCAGGAGGCAGGCCACGAAGGGGAGCCAGAAGGAGGCTGGGAGCCCTGGCTCTCGCTGGCTTGTGTGATAGAGGGCAGGTCACCTACACGCTGGGCCTCAGCCATCCAGCATAGGGCGGATGATGGTCTAGATCCTGCCTCCCTCCCATGGTGCTGGGGCCTCAGACGTGATGGTGTGTGAAAGCCGTGGCTGGAGAAGGGTGGTGGGTAGGCACTGGTGTGTTGGGGTCTGTGAGCATCCAGCCACAAAATGCATGTCACCCCCCTGGGGACCTGGTTATTCCCAGATGGCTCAGTGGTAAAAAAAAATCCACAGGGGACACAAGGGACGTGGATTCGATCTCTGTGTCGGGAAGATACCTTGGAGAAGGAGATGGAAACCCACTCTAGTAGTCTTGCCTGGAGAATCTCATGGACAGAGGAGCCTGGTGGGCTACAGTCCATGGGGTCACAAAGAGCGGGACACAACTGTGTGAGCAACCGACACCCCTGTGTCTCCTTCCTGTTTGGTGGCCTTCTTCATCTAGAGCACACAGTGGGTGTGCAGGTGGTACTTAAATAATTGTGAAAGGAATGGATGGGACTTGGGGCATTGGCAAGTGTCGGCTAAGACGTGTGTACGTGTGTAGACAGAGGGTGTGTGTACACACGCTGGGGAGGTGGCAGGTGCAGTTAACATACCTGTTAAACGGACATCTGGATGGTGGTCACCTCCTCTCATGTGTGGGTCACCACTTATAACCTTTGGCTTCTCTTTCTTCACCTGGGAGCTCTGGGGTGGGAACTGGGCCTGATCCATCCCGGTTCTGGGTCGCGCTCACAGCAGGTGCCATGAAGATACTGTGCAGTTAGAGTCCCGGAGCTTCCTGGTGGCTCAGTGGTAAAGAACCTGCCTGCCAATGCAGGAGACGCGGCTTCTATCCCTGGGTCGGGAAGATCCCCTGGAGAAGGAAATGTTAACCCACTCCAGTATTCTTGCCTGAGAAATCCTACGGACAGAGCGGCCTGGTGGGCTACAATCCACAGGGTTGCAAAGAGTGGGACACGACTGAGAACAGCCATATCAGTCAGAATCCCACGGTATCCTTTTGGGGGATGCGAGGCTCAGGCTGAGTGGACAGGACTGGGACTGGGGGAGCCCCCGGAATGGGGAGGTCAACAAGAAAGGGTCCTGGGGGCGGGGTGTAGTGTCAGGATTTAAAAGAGCATGAACAGGGACTTCCCTGGTGGTAAGCTTCCAATGAACGGGTCCTGAGTTCAAACTGAGAACTAGATCCCACGTGTCACATCTAAGAGTTAGCAGGCTGCAACTGAAGATGTCACACGCTGCGACGAAGATTGAAGATCCCACGTGCCACGACTAAGATGTGGCACAGCCAAATAAAATATTTTTAAAAAATAAGTAAAATGAGCAGGAACAAGAGGTGACGGGGAGAGCATCCAAGCTGGGGGGGTCGAGGCCTGTGCACAGGCCAGCAGTGAGGAGCGAGTGACTCTGGTGGGTGCTCTGGGGCGGGTGGCCGGGCGGGGCGGTGATGCACCTTCCATCTGGACCTGAGAACTTCACGCCCAAGGACTCGCCTTCCCGGTGGGGAAACTGAGGCTCAGGGAGGGGGTGGTGGTGCCCAGGCTCCACTTCAGGGTGTCATCAAGCGTTAGAAGCCAGGTCCCTTCCCTGGGACCTTAGCCCTCCACCCCTGCTGGCTCAGAGGTCAGGGCGGTGGGTGGAGTGTGAGCCATAAACAGGAGGAAGGAGCGAGCCGGCGGGCGGGGCCAGGTTGCCGTGGGGGCTGGGAGCCTGGGTGCCAGCCCAGCGCCTGGGGGATTAGCTCACCCACAAGTGATTAGCTTTTTTGTTTTTTTGGCTCAGTCTTTTCCTAACAAGAAAAGGCCTGAGGCTCCTCGTCCACATCCTTCTGAGAAGTCCTGTTTACGTCTGGCGAGGGGGCTCTTGGGAGACGCGGTTGCCACGGGGGCTGGCACCACCCCAGTGCCGGCTTCTCCCCACCGTCTCCAGACACCCAGCCCCCCAGCTCTACACATGCCCGAGAACCAGTGCAAATGGTACACCCTGAGCTGCCCAGGGCAGCTGAGTGCCAGGCCTTCGTTTCCCTTCCGCCCAGCACTTAGGGGAACAGAAGGGCCCTTGTGCTGCCCGTCAGGAGCCCTGGGTGAGCTCACCTGGAGCTGATGAGACAGGTGATGTCGGGAGAGACAGCCACTCAGCAGGTGACGTCAATGAGAAGTCGTCACCACCATCCCAGCCGCTTCTTCAAAGAGCCTGAATCATCTCCAGGCTGGAGGCAGACACTTTTTCACATCTTAGCTCACACATGATCCCCAGTGGATTTGGTGGTGCCGTTTTGCTCAGGAGGAAACAGGCATGGAGAGTTTGGGTGCCCAGTGGGAGTCACAGGCCGGTGATAGCTGGGGGGATACCAGACCCCAGCTTTGGTGCACCCTAAAGCCCAGGCATTTCCCCCCACCTCCTCACACTGAGAGGGGCAGACAGGACAGCACGGGGACTCAGGCCAGCCAGCCTGATGCACGTGGGACAAGGTTGGACGTGCCGGGGGAGGGCCTCGGATGCCAAGGGTGGCAGAGTTTGGCTCAGCCTGGTTTTTGCCTTTCCCTCACTCTCAGACTTCTGCTTCCTTTTAGCAACTCATTCATCCACCCAGCAAGTATTATGGACTGCCTGCTGTGGTTATGGGGGACAGCCATGGGCAAACCAAAATCCCCTCCTCGGGACTTCCCTGGCAGTCCGGTGACTAAGACTTCACGCTCGCAAGCAGGGGAGCCAGGTTCGATCCCTGGTCAGGGAACTAGATCTCACATGCTGCAACTAAACAGACTCTGCCTGCCTCAGCGAAGATCCCGTGTGCCAGAACTAAGACCTGGTGCGGCCAAATATTAAAAAAAAAAAAAAAAATCCCCTCCCCACGTGTGCATGTCCTGTTTGGGAGACTGGCGAAACCACCACTTTCTCTGCCTCCCGGGCTGGCCTTCCGATCCAGCCTCCGCCAGCTCACACACACGTTCCCGTCCAATGGAATGAAGCGGCTGTGGGATCGGGATGCTCCGTTGTCCTGGATTGGTGGAGGGCTTGGTATAAGGGTTCTTCCATCTGGTTCCAGAACTTAGAGGGTTTGGGTCCATCTGGAAGGATCTGGGAGGCTTGGTCCCCAGTGGAGACTGTGTTTCCTTCCAGCTGCACTGGTTCTGTCTGGGTTGCTGCTGCTGTCTGGTTGCCCAGTCGTGTCCGACTCTTTGCAGTCCTGTGGACTGTAGCCCGCCAGGCTCCTCTGTCCATGGGGATTCTCCAGGCAAGAATACTGGAGTGGGTTGCCATGCCCTCCTCCAGGGGATCTTCCTGACCTAGGGATCAAACCTGTGTCTCGAGTCTCTTGCTTAGCAGGTGGATTCTTTACCAGTGAGCCACCTGGGAAGCCTCTATCTCGCTGTTAACTGAGCCTTGAGAGTCCTTTCCTCCCCTTCGGGTCACCTGGTTCTGAGTTATCTCATCCTAAAGAAGGAAGCCCTGGAAGTTCCCTGGTGAGCCAGTGGCTAAGACTCTGCTCTCCCAATGCAGGGGGCTGGGGTTCGATCCTTGGTCAGGGAACTAGATCCCATATGCCTCAACTGAGATCCTGCATGCTGCGACTGAAGATCCCACATGCTTCGACTGAAAGATCTCACGTGCCTCAGCTTACGATCCTGCGTGCCTCAACTAAGACCCAGCACAGCCAAATAAATTAAGAAAAAAAGAATGAAGCCCTTTTGAGCCCACCTCACTTTCCGCTGGAGAAGGCAATGGCAACCCACTCCAGTACTCTTGCCTGGAAAATCCCATGGGCAGAGGAGCCTGGAAGGCTGCAGTCCATGGGGGTCACGACATGACTGAGCAACTTCACTTCACTTTCATGCATTGGAGAAGGAAATGGCAGCCCACTCCAGTGTTCTTGCCTGGAGAATCCCAGGGACGGGGGAGCCTGGTGGGCTGCTGTCTCTGGGGTCGCACAGAGTTGGCCACGACTGAAGCGACTTAGCAGCAGCAGCAGCACTTTGTACACCTCCTTTCTGACATGGACCCCACCAGCCTCCACCCTCTTCCACTCAGCTCTTTGCCTCCACGCCCCTCAGCCTACCCATTTGCTGCCTGCCCACCCTGTGGTCCTCTGGGCTCCTTGCCCAGCCCCCTGACCTCTGACCTCTGCCCTTCTCCCTTCCCCTGACTCTCTGACCCTCTCTAGTCCCGGTTTCCCTGATTTCTCCCACTGTGTTCTCCCAGGCACGCCAGTCCAGGCACGGCCTTGGCTGCCACCCTTCCTACCCCGTATCAGATCTTGTCCCTCCCGCCCACAGCCCCCAGTCAAGCCCTAATCAACCCTGGGTTGCAGTCATCCCTGGGGACACCAGGCCCGCCCCCTCGGCCTCCTGTCCAGCCTTTTCCTTCTGTTCCCTGCTCAGCTGGGGGCACGTCATCCACTCCATCAGCAGGCTTAGAAACCCAGGCGTCACTCCAGTATCTCCTCCTTAGGCTTCCTCAGCCCCACTACTACCCCCAACCCCTCAATTGCAGAACTCTGCCTTGCTTGCTGGCCAAATCACATCCATCCACTCCTTCGCCAAACCCGCCCCCTCCCACACCCCCACCTCGCCCTGGGATGTGGCCATCTCAGGCCCGGACTGTTGCAGAAGCTTGATAGCTGCCGCTTCCCCATCTCTGGTCCTGCCCCCTATAGTTTACCTGCCAGGACCCCCCTGAACTTCCCAACCCACTGGTGGTTCCCATGCCCTGGAGCTGGATCCCCAACCTGTGGTACCTGTCCGGGGAACTTAAGAACTGGGCTGCACAGCAGGTGAGCGAGTGAAGCTTTGTCTGCCGCTCCCCATCGCGTGCATTTCCGCCTGAAACCGTCCTCACCCCCATCCGTGGAAAAATTGTCTTCCACGAAACCAGTGCCCTGTGCCAAAAAGGTTGGGGACCGCTGCCCTAAAGGATGATGCCCTTCTGAGGTCCTTAGCCTGACCCCAGGGGCCGTGCCCATATCTTCACCCACCGCTTCCTGCCCTGCCCTGAATGTTCCAGCTGTGGGGAGCCTGGCTGGTTCCCCACCCCATCCACTGCTCTGCTTGGGCTGGTTGGGTTTCCTGAGCAGCCGGTAATTTGGCTCTCCTTCAAACAGTCCTGCCGTATTTGCTCGGCATTTGATTCCAAGGAGGTGGGCCCAGCAGGGGGCAGGGCAGTGGTCCCCCTTGTTGATGAACAGTGCCTGGGTATCGCTCCCCTGGCTCTGCCCTCCCCCGCAAACCCCTGCTCCCCTGTGACATGACCCTGCACTTGGGTTGGGTGTCACCTCCTTCAGGGAGCCTTCCCTGATTCCGCCTCCTGCCATCCCGTGCTGCTTGCGTGTCACTCATTTTTACCTTTGATGAAAGTATAATTTACTTACAGTAAAGTGCATAAATCTTAAGTATCCAGTGTGATGAATTTTCAGCTGTATATGTGTGTTAGTCACTCGGTCATGTCCTCCTTGTTCCAACCCCATGGACGGTAGCCCACCAGGCTCCTCTGTCCATGGAATTCTCCAGGCAAGAATAGTGGAGTAGGTAGCCAGTCCCTCCTTCAGGGGATCTTCCCAACTCAAGAGTCAAACCAGAGTCTCCCACGTTGCAGGTGTATTCTTTACCATCGGAGCCGCCAGGGAAGCCCTTGACCTGTGTATATAACCCCACCAAGTATGTGTTAGTCGTTCAGTCGTGTCCAAGTCATTTCAACCACGTGGACTATAGGCCACCAGGCTCCTCTGGCCATGGAATTCTCCAGGCAAGAATATTGGAGTGGGCTGCCATTCCCTTCTCCAGTACCCCATGTAACCAGCACTCAAATCAAGAAGTGTTATCCTGTTTTAATCTCTTCTTTCTGAACCTGTTTTAACTGTCCTTTCAACTCCCAGCCTGGGACTCTCTTCCAGAGCAGGAGCACCTGCTGTCTGTCTCTGCTCTGTGGAAGGAAGTGTGATGGTTCTGGTGTGTGTGTGTGCGTGTGGTCACGTCCCCATGTGCATGATCGTGCCTTAGAGGTGGAGCACGGCAGGGGCTGTGGCTGTGGGAACCTGTGCATTTAGAGCCTGGCCCTGCTGCAAGGCCAGATGCCCCATCCTTGGCTGGGAGAGGGCCTGATCCTGCTCCCCGACCCGGGGCCTCTGCAGGGAGCTGCCACCCCGCCCGGAGAGGCCCCTACCGGCTGGCAGCCTGGAGATTAGTCTCCAAGGCCACAAGGCCAGTTGCCATAGGCACGCGGGCCCGAGTCAGGATCGCGATTGCTCATCCTGGTCACGCAGGCGGTGGCCGCCCCTGCCTGCCCGCCAGGAGCCGGAGCCGGGCTTTAAATAACGAAGTGGAAACCTGACCCTGGGGAGCTGTCTGCCCACGAGAGCCCGGCCTCCCCTCCTGCTGGGGCAGGCCCGAGGGTGACCCAGACACTCGACGCTGCCAACAGCACCCGCCCCGTCTCCTCTGGGGCACAGCCTGGGTTTGAGGGTTTCCCTTCCTTGTCTTAGTGCCCAGAGCACAGGCATGGCCCTAGCCTGGTCCTGGGGGGCCCCATGTGAGAAGAGAACACCATCATGAGTCCCCTTCCCCACCTGGGAGGGGTAAAGCCCTGCCTTCCAGGACCCAGGGCTCATTGGAGACGGGGCTTTGCTTGGCCAGGCCCCATCTCCTCCTCCAGGAACGGGGAAGGCCTCTGTGGTTTTCCCAGGAAGTGGCGTGATGCACGTGTGTCCCTGAGTCTGCGCTTTGCCCTGGCCTGGGCGGTTTTCCTGTGCTGGGCATGGGGCGGCAAGTGGGTTGGTTATTAAAAAAAAAAAAAACAGAAACAACTTTTTAAGAATATGTTTTCTGTTACTTCTTCCCAAATGGCAAAAAGTCATACTCCTCATCTCAGACCACAAAACTGCAGAACAGTAGAGGGGAGAAGGCCATTTGTGGATGCCGCCCATTGGAGATAAAACGTCTAGAATCTCCATCTAGGCTTTTCCATGAGATCGTCTGTCTGTACGAAGCTGGTTTTCAGCCCTCGTGGGGCGCTTAGGTTGCCTGCCATTTCTCATTCTTGTGTGCTGGTGTGTTTATTTACAGAGGTCCAACCTGATTGGGTGAAACATCTTGTACATAAATCTTCGTGTTTTGCGTAATTTTCTCAGGATACACTGATAGGGAATTTCCTGATGGTCCGGGGGTTAGAACTGTGAGCTTTCACTGTAGAGTCTGGGTTCAATCCCTGGTCAGGGAGAGAAGATCCTACAAGTGGTGTGGCCAGGAAAAAAGAGTCTAAATTGAGAAAAGGACTAGGTCAAAGGATTGTTGTTCAATCTCTCAATTGTGTCTGACTCTGGGACCCTGTGGACTGCTGCACACCAGGCTTCCCTGTCCTTCACCATCTCCCAGAGCTTGCTCAAACTCGTGTCCGAAGAGTCGGTGATGCCATCCAACCATCCCATCCTTTGTTGTCCACTTCTCCTGCCCTCAATCTTTCCCAGCATCAGGGTCTTCTCCAATGAATCAGCTTTTTGAATCAGGTGGCCAGAATATCGGAGCTTCATCCTCAGCATCAGTCCTTCTAGTGAATATTCAGGGTTGGATCCAAGGGTGGCAACTCGGTTAAAGCTCTGGAGACTTATCAAGACAACTTTCTTTCTGGGTTTTTTCTTAAGGTGTTTAAGAAGTTATTTATGTTTATTTGAGGCGGTGCTGGGTGCTCGTTGCTGCACGCGGGCTTTCTCTAGTCATGGCGAGCAGGGCCACTCTCGTTGTGGTGCGTGGGCCTCTCGGTGCTGTAGCTTCTCCTGTTGCCGACCAGAGGCTCCAGAGCGTGGGCTTCGGTAGTTGTGGCACACGGGCTGAGTTACCCCTTGGCCTGGGGACTCTTCCCGGACCAGGGATTGAACCCGTGTCCTCTGCATTGACAGGTGGATTCTTAATCACTGAACCACCAGGGAAGTCCAAGACAACTTTGCTGTGTAACTGGGGATCCCAAATCTGTCTTTTTAAAAACTTATTATTAAGGGGAAAAATAAAAGCTGTTTATAAATCAGCAACTGGATGAATGTTAGAAACCAAGTCACCCAGATAACCACCCAGATCAAGCTCAGAGCACTCCAAGCTCCCCAGAAGCCTCTATTAGGCCCCCTTCCATCAATCACTCCACCCTGCCTTCCTGCCAACATGACCACCATCCTGACCTGTAACATCGGAGTTCAGCCTGTGTTTGAGATGAGTGTAAAGGGGCTCCTACAGCCTGATCTTTCGCGCCTGGATTCCTGCATCATGTTGGAGAGGTTTCAGCCGTGGCGTGGCCTGTTGCTGTGGTTAGTTCATACGTCTGATGTCTTTTTCAACAGACCAGGCACCAGAGAGAACGCAGTGAAGGCAAGCATGTGATCAGTACGCTGAAAACAAGATACCGTCTGAATTATTGACTGTTTTCAAAGACATGAAGTGTGTTTCCATAAAGGCCCTGCTCCGATGAATAGGAAGGACTCTGCAACCAGTGCAGCACTTAAGCTCAGGGGAGAGCATGCCATGCTCTGGGGCGACCGTGCGCCGGGTGTGCAGGGATCGGGGTACAGTCTGTGCCCTCTGGATCTTGGTTTCCCCGGAGATACATGGAGGTGGCAGGATGAGAGTCCATCCTGCCCTGAATGCTAGGACTCTATACCCTTAGAGACACTAAGAGTGCTTTTCTTAGTGGGTGAAGTTTGCTCCTGTGGTCCTGTTGACCAGCTTGCTTCCCTTTTAAAAAAAATATTTATTTGTCTGCACCGGGTCTTAGTTGCACAGGGGATCTTCAGTCTTCATTTGGCTGTGCAGGATCTAGTTCCCTGACCAGGGATCAAACCCGGGCCCCCCGTGTTGGGAGCGTGAAGTCTTAGCCGCTAGACCACCAGGGAAGTCCCACTTGCTTCACTTTCTATATAAAGCGGACGTGAACGGTCCTTGATCTCTGCCCTCATTACCCCCAGGCCAGGTGACTTGACGGAAGGATCTTTGCAGGTGGTGCCCATCTGTTCTTTAAAAACATCCACAGACCCGAGTCTCTAAGAGGGCTTGGTAAGTGGGCAGCTTTCACTGGAAAACCCCCAGGGATGGGGAGCCCCTGGGCCCACCATTTGGGAACAGCCCTCCCCGTGGGGAAGCACTTCCTGTATAGAGTCAAAGCCTGTGTCCCTGTACCCTCCACCAGAGTGATGTCAGTGCCCCTGTACCAGCGTGGGGCTATAGGAACCAGTCACGGAACCAAGGACTGGGGGGACGATGGGCATCACCAGGCCTGCATCACGGGCTCCCTTGCTAGTGCTCGGTAAATGGTAGCTGCTGCTGTTAATGTTATTACTTTTGTTTTCGTTGAGATTTTTGGTGTGTGTGTGTGTGTGTGTGGTCTTTTTTTTTTTTTGGCTTCAGCGGGTCTTAGTCGTGGCACGTGAGATCTTTAGTTGTGTCTTGCAAACTCTCAGTTGCAGCATGTGGGATCTAGTTCCCTGACCAGGGATCGAGCCTGGGCCTGCTGCATTGGGAGCAAGGTTTGGGGAGGTGAAATAACTTACTTCCTGCAAGGCAGGGCTTTTCTCTCCTGGAACAGTGCCCAGGATCAGGCTTTCTAAAAGTTACTGGGGGACTTCCCTGGTGGTCCAGTGGTTGAGAATCCGCCTTGCAGTGCAGAGGACCCTGGCTTGATCCCTTGTCCAGGAACTAAGATCCCACGTGCCTCGGGGCAACTAAAGCCACACATCCCAACTAGAGAAGCCACCCACGCCGTAACTAGAGAAAGTCCATGCATCACAATAAGAACTCGCGCAGCCAAAGAAACAAGAGGATTAATGGATGGATTTATTTTCATTGCTTTATATCCTGCCTTATTTCAGAAGTGATTTGAAAGCCTGATAAAGAAATATAAACTATATAGAAAGATAGTAGAAAGAAGACAGTAACACAAGAGCTGTATCCTAACGAGGAAGCAGAAGTGAATCTGAATTTGATGAAAATGCATGCCGTGGAATCCGTTTCCGTTAGCATTGGGATCGGTTGTAGGTAATGTGATAAACAGAGGCTTGAGAAATGAGGGGTTTGTTTTCTCCTGTATTGAGGAGTCTGGAGGCGGGTGGCCCAGTCCTGGGGCAGCCTTCTGCGACTTCAGGGAGAGCAGTGCCTTCCCTGCCCTGGCTCTTCCATCCTAGGTGGTGGCTTTGGTCATCCTGGCCTCAAGGGAGTGCGGGCCATCGGGCAGCAGGGGGACGGCTGGGACAGTCAGTGCCTGCTCTGTGGGCAGGAGAGAAGAGCATCAGGTAGGGGCTGAGTGAGCCAGCTGCACCAGCGGCCCCAGAACCCTAGATTCTTCCTGTTCATTAATCACCAATGGGATGGCCACTCTCTAGTGGTCAGTTGGAAAGGGAGTGTTGGTCTTTCATATAATACACCAGGAGACAGAAACGAATGGATCATTTTTTTTTTGGCTGTGGCTTGTAGGATCTTAGTTCCTCGACTGGGACTCGAACCTGGGGTCCCGGCAGTGAAAGCACCAAGTCCTAACCACTGGACTGCCAGAGAATTCAGTGAGTGTTTTTTTTTTCTTTTTTTACAACTGGTAAAGGTTGATTGGGCCATCCCACAGACAGAGGAAGGAGCCTAGCAGGCTACAGTCCACGGGGTCAGAAAGAGTCAGGCACGACTTACGGACTAAACAGCAAAAAGTAAAGGTTGACTCAGCTAGGATGCTTTTAGCTGCAAGGAGGAGAAACTTGAGCTGAACGCAGCTTACAAAACACAGACTTTCATCATCCAGCTTGAAGCCTGGAGGTGGTGGATCCTGAGTCCCTGGGGTCCCGGATTTCCTACCAGTGAACTCTGCCGCCCTCCTCGTGTTGGCTCCACCTCCTGGGTGGCGCCTCTCGTGGTCCTCAGATGGCTGTTGTGGTTGGAGGTGTCACTTTCAGACCACCCAGACATCCTCACTTCAGTCCCTTTCTAAGAGCTGCTGCTGCTGCTAAGTCGCGTCTGACTCCGTGCGACCCCGTAGACGGCAGCCCACCAGGCTCCCCCGTCCCTGGGATTCTCCAGGCAGGAACACTGGAGTGGGTTGCCATTTCCTTCTCCAAGGCATGAAAGTGAAAAGTGAAAGTGAAGACGCTCAGTCGTGTCCGACTCTTAGCGACCCCACGGACTGCAGCCTACCAGGCTCCTCCATCCATTGGATTTTCCAGGCAAGAGTACTGGAGCAGGGGAAACTTTGCTACGTGCTTCATGTCTCAGTGGCCAGAAGTGGGTTCTGTGCTTCTCTTTAAACCAGTCCCAGGAGAGGGATTGGGATCGCCTTGATCTAAGCCTCAGCATCTCCAAAATTCCCCGCCCTGGGCACCTACCCTTAGGTGGCAGGACACAGTCGACACTCTCTCAGCAGGGAGGAGAGAAAGGACTAGGGGTCAGAGGTGGGATCGTGATTCAGGTGTCCCAAC
This sequence comes from Ovis aries, assembly GCF_016772045.2. Taxonomy (NCBI): domain Eukaryota; kingdom Metazoa; phylum Chordata; class Mammalia; order Artiodactyla; family Bovidae; genus Ovis; species Ovis aries. The sequence continues at coordinate 33,457,984 of NC_056077.1, read as the reverse complement.
CAGAAATCTGGGCTGGACACCCCTGGCGGCCCAGTGGTTAGGAATCCGCCTGCCAGTGCAGGAGACACAGGTTCCATCTCTACTCTGGGAAGATCCCACGTGCCTCAGGGCAACGAAGCCCGCGCGCCACAACTTGAGAGCCTGCGAGCCACAGCTTCCGAAGCCCGTGCTCTGCAACAAGAGAAGCTACTGTGATGAGACGCCCGCGTACTGCAAGCAAGAGTAGCCCCCACTCGCTGCAACTAGAGAAAGCCCGCGTGTACCAACGAAGACCCGGTACAGCCATAAATAAATACAGTTAATTAAATTTTAAAAATTCGACTGTCTTTCATAGTACAGCAGCCACTGTAAGACCCCCAGCTCCAGCTGCCCGAGTCAAGCCAGCCTGGGCAGACGATAGCGGAAGTCAGGTCTGTGGCCTCTTTTGTTCTCTGCCAGCTGCAGCGATGGGTGGGCAGTGGGGAGGGGGCGAAAACTCAGGGCCCCAGGTAATTCCTTCCCCACTGGGGAGCCCCTGGGACAGGATATGCATTGGAGAGTGGGGCTGCTGGGGAGGGGGTGGGGGAAGGGATGCCTCCCCCCACCTCAGGAAGGGAGAAAATACTTTTTGTTTGTTCTCTCAAGCTTCTTTTTCAAGAAACACAGGCATATGGCAGCGGATGGTGCGGGGGCCGTGTTTGGGTGGTGTATCTGCTCTTGCCTTTGCCTTTTGCGTGGTGATAGTATTTTTTTTTTCCCACGGGCTCTAGTGCCCAGCTGGTACATCGGGCAGTGAGACTTCAGTCAGGTGCTCCCCGGCATCCGGAAGAATTTTAGCTCTTCCCAGCAGTGGCTTCTGGCATTTCCCATAGGGAAGGGATGGGAGAAGTTTCCAGCAAACCCAGGTCTGAGCTTTGTAGACTAGGTCTGAGCTGAGAAATGTGTGTCCAGGAGGTCAAGGATGGGGCCCAGAATTTGTGAGGGGGGATGTGGTGGCTCAGTGGTAAAGAAGCTGCCTGTAATGCAGGAGACCTGGGTTCAGTCCCTTAGTCAGGAAGATCCCCTGGAGAAGGGAATGGCAACCCACTACAGTATTCTTGGCTGGAGAATCCCATGGACAGAGGAGCCTGGCAGGCTACAGCCCATGCAGTCGCAGAGAGTCAGTCATTCAGTTGCGTCTGACTCTTTGCAACTAACGTACACTTCCCTGCTAGCTCAGTTGGTAAAGAATCTGCCTGCAATGCAGGAGACCCTGGCTGGATTCCTGGGTTGGGAAGATCCGTTGGAGAAGGGATAGGCTACCCACTCCAGTATTCTTGGGCTTCCCTGGTGGCTCAGCTGGTAAAGAATCTGCCTGCAATGCCAGAGACCAGGGTTCAATCCCTGGGTTGGAAAGATCCCCTGGAGAAGGGAAAGGCTACCCACTCCGGTATTCTGGCCTGGAGAATTCCATGGACTGTATGGGGTTGCAAAGAGTCAGACACAGCTGAGGGACTTTCACTTCCATGGTGAGTGAAGGGTCCTGGATTCATTCCGGAGGCTCCTGTAATGGATTACTGTAAACTTGGTGCCTTGAGACAACCCGAATTTATTCTCTCGCCGATCTGGAGAACAGAACTGAATCAGCACCACTCAGCCAAAACCCATGCTCCCCTTAGCGGCTCTCGGGGCGCATCTGTTACTCGCCTTCTGGTTTCTGGTGGCTGCTGGCGTGCCACGGCTGCGGCCACCTCCCTCTGGTCCTCAAGGCCAGCGTCTTCCCATCTCTCTGCTTTGTCTTCACGTGACCTTCGGTGTTTGTCGCACCTCCTTACGTCGCTGTATCGAGATACATGGGGACTTCCCTGGTGGTCCAGTGGCTAAGACTCCACGCTGCCAACACAGGGGGCCTGGGTTCCATCCCTGGTCAGGGAACTAGATCCCACACGCTTCACCTGAGAGTGAGTGCTGAAACTGTAAGATCTCAGGGCTTCCCTGGTGGCTCAGATGGTGAGGAATCTGCCTACAATGCAGGAGACCCAGGTTCCATCCCTCGGTGGGGAAGATCCCTTGGAGAAGGGAACGGCTACCCACTCCAGTATTCTTACTCTGAGAAGCCCATGGACAGAGGAGCCTGGTGGGCTATAGTCGATGGGGGTCACAAAGAGTCGGACTTGACTGAGCAACTTTAACTATAAACTATCCTCCATGCCCAAACGAAAAACCAAAAGATCCTTCGTGCTGCAACTAAGCTCTAGAGTAGCCAAATTAAATAAATAAATATTTTTAAAATTAATTAAAAAAACGTTTACATGTAATGGCATTTAGGGCCCACCCAGATAATCCAGGATAATCCCTGCATCTCAAGGTCATTAACTTAATCATATCTGCAAAAATGATTTTTCCATATAAGGTGACATTTCAGGCTTCAGACATGACTGTTTGAGGGACCTACCGCAGGTCCTTAAGGGCAAATTTGAGCAGCCATTCTTATAGAAGGACTCTCTGGTAATATATACCAACTAGGAAGAAGGAGTCAGACACGACTGAGCGACTTCACTTTCACTTTTCACTTTCATGCATTGGAGAAGGAAATGGCAACCCTCTCCAGGGTTCTTGCCTGGAGAATCCCAGGGACGGGGGAGCCTGGTGGGCTGCCGTCTGTGGGGTCGTACAGAGTCAGGCACAACTGAAGCGACTTAGCAGCAGCAGCAGGAAGAAGGAGGGGGTGGAAATTCCCAGCAACCTCACTTCTCTTCCCAGCTCAGCTCTGCCCCACACTGGCGTGGCCTTGCCCACGTGCCTGTGAACTTCTAAGTATATATTCAAGTTCTGTTCATTCTCCCAAACAGCTGCCCCCTGGGGATGCACCTGCACCTTCATACTCTGCCCTTGGGTGTGTCAGTTACCTGTCACTGCATAACAAATAGCCCCAAACTTAGCAATATCAAACAACAGTCATTTCGCATTTTAGTTTCACACAATGTGGGTTTTGACTAGACTCAGCAAGATGGCTCTTGCTTGGGGTTTCTCCCGCAATTATGGTCAAAAGATAGTTGGGGGAACTTCCCTGGTGGTCCAGTGCTAAGACTCTGTGCTTCCAGTGCCGGCGGCCCAGGTTCGATTGCTGGTCAGAGCACTAAATCCCACATGCCACCCTTGAGAGTTTGCATGCCACAACTAAAAAGATCTGTGTGCTGCAGTTAAAACCTGGCATAGCCAAATAAATGAACAAACCAACCAATCCCAAACACTTCCCTTGACTCATAGAATGAGGGCTGTATATCTCCAAGCCAAGCTTCTCGCCTGTGCCTCTCTCCACAGAAATGACAATACCATCTCTCCACTCCTGTTCTCAGAGAACTCCTACTCACCCTTCAAAATCCTTTCAACAGTCATCAACTCAGGGAAACCTTGTTTGGAAACCCTGACTACCCTAAGGCTAAACAAACAAATTATTTAAATGAAAGAGAGAGAGTCCTTTTTTCCTCGTGTCAAACCCTATTGTCTGGGCCAGCAGGGAGTGCTTCTAGGAGCTGTGCAGTAAATGAATGGTGGTGAAGGGAGGGCCAGGAAGCATCGCCCCTGGGGCCTCCCCACAGTAGTAGCCAGGCCTTCAGCTTCTGTCAAGCTGCTGCAGGCTGCCCCCGATCCCCCAAGAGCGCACTGCCTGGGGACCGCGTCCCAATTGATGGCCGGGTGGGTATGCTGTCTGTTCTCTCCCGCTGTGGCTTTGCTGCGTGACCGCCAAGCACCCAGTGTAGACCTCGGAGTTCAACAACTGTGTATGGAAGGGAAGGAGGGGTGCCCACCACACGTGCCCTTGATACGGGGGAACCCGGACATGTAGGCACGTGGGAGGAGGGCTTTGGTTGCTTCACACCCAGCCCGTGGGTGGCTCGTCGCTCATCACTGCCCTGGACAGGCTGTTTGCAGGAGGGCTGGTGGCGTTTGTATCTTGGTTCACTCCTAAGCCAGAGGGACAGGTGACCGTCCCCAGCCTGGTGGGGCCCAGCCTCTCTGTCTCACTCTGGCTGGGGACTGCTCTTGTTCTGTGTGTGTTACGTACACACTGTCTCTCTCTCTTTTTTTAACCCATCCCCTTTGGAACGCAGAAGCTCACTCACCTCCACCTCTTTAAGGACACACTCTTCAAGCTCTGGGTTGATTTTGAAGGTCTGGGGATTCCCAGTTGGGCCACTGGCCAGGGAAGGCCTCCGCCAAAGTGGCCCTGAGTTCTGGGGACAAGCTCACTTCCTGCAAGCCCGGGAAGGAGAAACAGACCATCTGCCCAGGGGTCTCCTCACGTGCACCTGCACTGTGCTCTCACAGATAAGGAAGCAGGGTGCCAGGTGGGCCCCCTCTCTGCCAGCCAGCCAAGCCCACAGATCTTTCACTGCTCCAGGGGGAAGTGAGTTGAAGGCTCAGTCGTGGGGTGGAAGGAACCGGGCTTAGCCGGCGTGATCTGGACTCAGGCCCTGGCTTTGCTGCATCCTGGCTTTGGGATGCTCAAGCCTTGAAATCCTCCTCTGTGGAATGAGGACGGTTATACTGCTATATTTAAAGTGGATCACCAACAAGGACCTACTACTGTAGAGCACAGGGAACTCTGCTCGGTGTTATATGGCAGCCTGGATGGGAGGTGGGCTTGGGGGAGAATGAGTGCGTGCGTGCTTAGTCGCTCAGTCGTGTCTGACTCTGCGACCCCATGGACTGTCGCCTGCCAGGCTCTTCTGTCCATGGAATTCTCCAGGCAAGAATACTGGAGTGGGTAGCCATTCTCTTTTCCAGGGGATCTTCCTGACCCAAGGATCGAACACACGTCTCCTGCATAGCAGGCGATTCTTTACCGTCTGCGTCACCAGGGAAGGCCCTTGGGGGAGAATGGATCCATGTGCATGTCTGGCTGAGTCCCTTCGCTGTTCACCTGAAACCATCACAGCATTATTAATCGGCTGTTTGGGCTTCCCAGGTGACGCTGGTGGTAAAGATCCCGCCTGCCAAGGCAAGAGACGTAAGAGACAGGGGTTCAATCCCCAGATCGGAAAGATCCTCTGGAGGGGGGAGTGGCTACTCACTCCAGTATTCTTGCCTGGAGAATCCACACAGACAGAGGAGCCTGGTGGGCTTCAGTCCATAGCGTCGCAAAGAGTCAGACACGACTGAAGCGACGTAGCATATACCCCAATACAACCTTAAAAGTTCCAAAAAAAGATGAAGATAGTGTAAGGACTGGGAAAAAAAGAAAAGGGGGAAAAAATGAGGATGGTTGTCAGAATTCAGTGCTTTGGGGACTAACCCAGTCCTGGGACCTGAGAAGCAGCCCTGTGGCTCTCCCCCTCCCCACCGGGCACCCCCTGCCCTGACTCTGGCCCCCTCTGTGTGTCCCCTGCCGGTGCCCCAGGTCCCTCATGGCATGGAGGACTGGCACCTGGGCTCCTTCAGTCAAGTTCATAAGCCCTGACCTGATTCTCGCCTGCCTGCCTCCAGCCATGAGCAGGGCCAGTCCACCGGTCTCATCAGCCAGCCACCCAGCTGGGCTGTCCCTGTGCCTGAGGTTCCTCTGAATTAGGGTCCTGCCCCAGGGAGGCACAGCAAGAGAACAGACTGTGTGTCAGATGTCCCGAATCTCATCCTGACTTCGCCACTCACTTTTAGCAAAAATGTCATCCCTCTGGGGCTTGGTTTTCTTCCACCTTTAAGATGGGCCCAGGGGACTTCCCTAGTGATCCAGTAGCTAAGACTCCATGCTTCTAATACAGGGGGCCCGGGTTCAATCCCTGGTCAGGGAATTAGACACCGCAACTAAAGATCCCGCCATGCCAAAACCAAGACCTGGCACAGCCAAATAAATAAATATTAAAGGGCTTCCCTGGTAGCTCTTGAGAAACCTATATGCAGGTCAGGAAGCAACAGTTAGAACTGGGCATGGAACAACAAATAGGTTCCAAATAGGAAAAGGAGTACGTCAAGGCTGTATACTGTCACCCTGCTTATTTAACTTCTGTGCAGAGTACATCATGAGAAACGCTGGACTAGAAGAAGCACAAGCTGTAATCAAGATTGCCGGGAGAAATATCAGATGACACCACCCTTATGAAGGAAAGTGAAGAGGAATTAAAAAGCCTTTCGATGAAGGTGGAAGAGGAGAGTAGAAAAGTTGGCTTAAAGGTCAACATTTAGAAAATGAAGATCATGGCATCTGGTCCCATCACTTCATGGGAAATAGATGGGAAACAGTGGAAACAGTGTCAGACTTTATTTTGGGGGGCTCCAAGTCACTGCAGATGGTGACTGCAGCCATGAAATTAAAAGATGCTTACTCCTTGGAAGAAAAGTTATGACCAATCTAGATGGCATATTCAAAAGCAGAGACATTACTTTGCCAACAAAGGTCCGTCTAGTCAAGGCTATGGTTTTCCAGTGGTCATGTATGGATGTGAGAGTTGGACTGTGAAGAAAGCTGAGCGCCGAAGAATTGATGCTTTTGGTGGTGTTGGAGAAGACTCTTGAGAGTCCCTTGGACTGCAAGGAGATCCAACCAGTCTATTCTGAAGGACATCAGCCCTGGGTGTTCTTTGGAAGGAATGATGCTAAAGCTGAAACTCCAGTACTTTGGCCACCTCATGCGAAGAGTTGACTCATTGGAAAAGACTCTGATACTGGGAGGGATTGGGGGCAGGAGGAGAAGGGGACGACAGAGGATGAGATGGCTGGATGGCATCTCTGACTCGATGGACGTGAGTCTGAGTGAACTCCGGGAGTTGGTGATGGACAGGGAGGCCTGGCGTGCTGCAGTTCATGGGGTCGCAAAGAGTCGGACATGACTGAGCGACTGAACTGAACTGAACTGAACTGGTGGCTCAGTGGTAAGGAATCTGCCTGCCAGTGCCGGAGACACAGGTTCGATCCCTGGTCCAGGAAGATCCCACATGCCTCGGAGCAGCTGAGCCCAACGTGCCACAGCTAGTGAGCCTGTGCGCTAAACCCCGGGAACCGCAACTAAGGAGCCCACATGCCACAAATACCGAAGCCCGTGCACCCTAGCGCCCGTGCTCTGCAAAAAGAGAAGCCACTGAAGTAAAAAGCCCAGGCACCACAATCAGACAGTAACCCCTGCTCGCAATGAAGACCCAGCACAGCCCAAAACAAATAAAATGTTTTTAAAGTGGCTAATTTAAGAAAGAATGGGCCCTGCTGCACTCCAGGGATGGAGGTCATAGCTGTCAGCTTGCTGGTAAACGGGCACTCCCAGGGGAGGTGGGCAAAGAGAGGAGGAGGGAGCTGGAGGGGGAGCAGGGCAAGGAGGGTGCAGTTCAGTTCAGTCGCTCAGTCGTGTCCGACTCTTTGCGACCCCATGAACTGCAGCACGCCCAGGCTCCCTGTCCATCACCAACCCCCGGAGTTTACCCAAACTCATGGGCACTGAGTCAGTGATGCCATCCAACCATCTCATCCTCTGTTGTCCCCTTCTCCTCCTGTCCTCAATCTTTCCCAGCATCGGGGTCTTTTCAAATGAATCTGCTCTTCACATCAGGTGGCCAAAGTATTGGGGTGTTGAACCCCGGGACGAAGGGGCCACCCGTTGCTGGAGGTCTGGTTCCCACCAGAGTGAGGTCTTCCCAAGCGCCCAGGTGATGCACAGCAGTAAGGACAAGGTCAAGGACAGCCCCCCACCCCCAGCCTTCCAGCTGGCCCCGAGTGCCCAGTGTGGGGCGTTTAGGACTGGGAACCCCTGCCAAAGTTCCGTCTCCTTGCCCTCGCCCTAGCCCCAGGGCCGGACAGAGTGGTCTTTCTGGGCCCGGCTCCCGTGGGGGCCTCCCTCCCAGGGGCAAGTCTGCCTTGAATCAGGGCAGCCGTGACTCAGCCGTGGACACAGCACTCAGCTAAGCTTTGGCTCCGACACTGGGCAGGCCTCCAGCTGTCGGCGGCCAGCAAAGCTGCCACTGTCTGGGCCAGGAATCCTGGGCAAGTGTGGGAGGCGGGCAGTGGGCAGGAAAAGCAGAGATGCTTGGAAACTTCCCCGGAGATTATCCAGGGCCAGTACCCGATTGCGTGTCAGAATCCCTGGGGCACTGAAACGTACAGTGTCCTGAGTTTAAGGCAGACCTTGGGGCTTCTGGGAGCGGGGCCTAGGAAGCTGGACTAGCAGGTGTGGGACTCAACACCTGTGAGCTGGACTCACAGGTGGGCAGAGCAAGGCTGGGAAGCCGGGTGACGGGGACGGTGTCACACAGCAGTATCCCTGCAGACCAGGGACCCAGGGTCTGCCCTCCACCTCCCCCAACTCTGCCCTTTGTTGCCTGCCCGTGGACTGTAGCCCGCCAGGCTCCTCTGTCCATGACATTCTCCAGGCAAGAATGCGGGAGTGGGCTGCCGTGCCCTCCTTTCCCCACCCAGGGACTGAACCCGAGTCTCCTGCATTAGCACGTGGATTCTTTACCTCTGAGCCACCAGGGAAGCCTGATCTGCTCTGTGGGGCTTCATGAAAGCCCCAAAGGTTGTCCTGTCTGCTACCCATGTGGCCTTCAAGCGCATCAGGAGAGTGGCTTCCTCCCCGTTGCTGTGATCTCCTGGATGAAGCAGCGCCCCCCCTCCTCTGGGAGACCCCCCTTTTGTCCCCTCCCCTGAGGAGCTCCCCAGACCCTCTCTCATCTCTAGATGAAGTTGGGTATTTTGGACCCAAAGGCAGGACCTATTGTCCGTGGCTTTGTCTCCTTTATTTGGTGTCTGTCCTTGTTCTCAGTGGCCAAGAGGGGTGTCTGGGCTCCTGGTCTTCCTGATGCCTGTGTCCTGGGGAGACCACTCTGCCTGGGACTAAGGGGATTCTGTGCTAAAACCGGGACAGTCCCAGGCAAATCAGGGCGAGCTGGTCAGTCTGGCTGAGCATCAGCTGTCGATTCCATCAGCTGATCTTCCTGCTTCCTGCATCCTGGCAGGTGTGAGCAGTAGAGTCCTCATGGCGCACGTTGAGGGGAAAGGACCAGGTTTGGGGTCAGAGAGACAGATGGACAGGCCTCATCCTCACTACCCACTGACTGGGGCCTTAGGCGAGTCTCTGTGATGGAAGGCTGATGTAGCAAGGAAGGATGCTCACGTGGGCGGGTGAGCCACCCTGGACGTTCTGACAAGCATTGAGGTGGTGCTGATGCTGCCAGTCCTGGGACCACACTGGCAGGAGCGCCTGTACAGGACGCCTGTCGGGTCCCTCACTTTCAGTTTCTGGACCATTCCTCCTCCGTGATCCAAATACATTCAAAGTTGCAATCCCCCAGATTACCTGTTGGGAGCCAGGCAAGCCTGTCATTGCTGGACAATATCTTTTGAACGTCCTGGCTCCCAGCTAAAGTGGCTGACCATCACATTTGTTATTACCCCATGCAGTTTGCTGGATCTTAGTTCCCCAGTTGGGGATCGAACTCATACAGTGGGAGCTCAGAGTCCTAACCCCTGGACCCTGGAGCTAGGGAAGTCCCTAACTCCCCTAATATTCGTTGAGTGTCCTTGAAAACTCAACCAGGCGTTTGAGGCAGTGAAAATACAGTAAAGCAGACACCCTCCCGTCTCCCGGAGCCGAGTTCCAGTTGGGGAAATCTGGCAGGAAGCACGTGAGCAGGTCGCTTCAGACACTATGAAGGAAATGAATGAAGAGATGGGGGTGGGCTGCCATGTGGCTGCTGGGTCAGGGAGCTGATGGAGCGAAGGGGGCAACGGGAGAACATCGCGACCTGCCAGAACCTTCTCTCCTGGAGGAGCCGAGTCCAAGCCCCCCAAGGGGCGCACATGGTGTGTCTGGGCAACGGAAAGAGGGTGGCGCTGGAGCCCAGTACAGTGGGGCTGGAGCTGCGAGGAAAGGGGCAGACGGGCCTGGGGCCCACGGGCCTACCGCTCAGGGAGGTGACCTTCTGCCAGTGGTGGGAACCCCCTGGAAGCTTCTTAGTGGGAAAGCCACGTGAGATGATGTGGCTGCTGTTTGCAGGGGGCCTGTGGGGGCAGGAGGTGGTCAGGGAGACCCGTGAGAGGCCATTGCCACAGAGTGGGTGAGCGAGGAGGGCGGCCTGGACAGGGAGGTGGCGAGAAGCAGGCAGACCTGGGTGCGTTCCACAGCTGAGCTTGCGGGACTCCCTGCCCCCCACCCCGGATCGTTTCAGGGGTGAGAGAGGTGGGACTCGGGGATGAGGTCCCTCGGTGTCCAGCTGCATCTGAGCTGATGGCAGGAGAGGAGAGGATCTGAGTGGGGAATGTGGGCTGTGTTGTGTTTGGATTGCTTGTTGGGCACTGAACAGTTGACGTGGAGGAGACAGCATCTCAGGAGAGGAGGGAGAGAGGTGGAGAAGCACCAGCGAATAGATGATGTGTAAGCCGAAAGAAAGTGAAAGTTGCTCAGTCGTGGCCCACTCTTTGCGACCCCATGGACTACACAGTCCATGGAATTCTCTAGGCCAGAATACTGGAGTGGGTAGCCTATCCCTTCTCCAGGGGATCGAACCTAAGTCTCCTGCATTGCAGGCGGATTCTTTACTAGTTGCCTGGAGAAGGAAATGGCAACCCACTCCAGTATTCTTGCCTGGAAAATACCATGGATGAAGAAGCCTGGTAGGCTACTGTCCATGGGGTCGCAAAGAGTCGGACACGACTGAACGACTTTTCTGTAATTATAGCTCTTTATCAGTTGAGCCACAAGGGAATGGGCTTCCCTGATAGTTCAGCTGGTAAAGAATCCGCCTGCAATGCAGGAGACCCGGGTTCAATCCCTGGGTTAGGAAGATCTGCTGGAGAAGGGATAGGCTACCCACCCCAGTATTCTTGGGCTTCCCTGGTGACTTAGCTGGTAAAGAATCCGCCTGCAGTGTGGGAAACCTGGGTTCGATCCCTTGGTTGGGAAGATCCCCTGGAGAAGGGAAAGGCTACCCACTCCAGTATTCTGGCCTGGAGAATTCCATGGACTTGCCTCCTGGCCAGGGAGGGAATGGGACAGGGGCGGGGAGAGGGCCTCTGGTGGAGAAGCCAGGTGTGTGGCCCTGGTACCCTGGGAGAAATGTTTGTGGTGGGATGATCACAGCCCCACTGCTGCCTCTCGGCCCCCGCAGACCTTGTCCCCCAAGGAACCTGGGTGTGAGTGGAAGTCCCTTGTCATTCAGGGCTTCCTTGCTGCTTGTGCCCCAGGTTGGGAACCAGTCACTGGGGATGCCACTTCTGATGGCCTCTCTGGGTGACATAGAGCAGCCCTTAGCTGCTCTAGCCTCATCGTGTCCCCATCCTTGCTGGCATGTGACCTGTGTCGTGGCTCAGACGTTGGCCTCCCATCCGTTCCCCCCAGGGACCGTCTCCTGTACTTTCTGAGTCACTTGCCTCCTGCTCAGCTGGCATACTCCATGCTCTCTGTTCTGTGCAGTCTGTTGATCTTATTGGGTGGTTTTCTTCTCCCTCATTTTCAGATTAGAAGTAGCCCCACCTGACACATTTCTCACCTTATGCCTTACATTGGGATTCCCTGGTGTCTTAGATGGTAAAGAGTCTCGCCTGCAATGTGGGAGACCTGGGTTCGATCCTTGGGTCGGGAAGATCCCCTGGAGAAGGGAATGCCAACCCACTCTAGTATTCTTGCCTGGAGAATCCTATGGACAGAAGAGCCTGGCAGGCTACAATCCATGGGGTCGCAAAGAGTGGGACACTACTGAGCGACTTCACTTTCACTTTTTCCACCTTGCATGTGAGAAAATAGGGGCTTTCAATGGTTGACCCCCCCTTCCCCCCCACCGTGTGGTTCTGGCAGCCCCAGGGCTAGGTCTCACCACATATGCATGGTTCCAGGCTCATAGCTCCCAACCTGTTCCAGCACTCTGGGCGACCCCTCTTCCACCGGCAGCAGCTCAAGCCACAGGAACCTGCCCCTCTCAGGAGCTCAGGAGAATCTTCTCTGTCCTGGAAGCATGATGGACAAGGAATCAGGGGACGACCCACAGCGCAGCCCCCTCCGCACTCCCCTCCTCCTTCCCTGAGTCCCTGGCTCCTTCCTAAACGGATTAGGACCTTTGCCGGAAGGAGCCGGCAGCCGTCTGGGGCGACCCGGAGGCCAGGCCTGGAGCACTGTCTGGTGCCTCCTGCTTTGCCCTGATTTGATTTGCGCCCCAGCAGCTGGGAGGCTGGCAGCCTGAGGCCTTTCTGGATGTGGCTGAAGGGACTGGGGAGGGCAGGGGGGTGGCTGAGGGGAGGGGGCAAGGCTCCATGCACCCCAGTCAGGCCAACCTTTCAGCTGCTCTTGCAATACCCCCAGATTAGGCTTCGTGTCGCAGAAAGCCCCTGGCTGCTGTTTGGTCCATTAGCATGTCCTATCCAGGGCCTGGCATAACCCTCAGCGTCCCTGAATGCTGCCAGTTTCAAGCTTTTATTAAAAAGTAAGGCAACAACTTGTGCAGTGGGTGATATGCCTCACATCTGCTGCAAGGGGTGTGAGCGCAATCCCTGCTTGGGGAACTAAGATCCTACATGCCATGCGGCCAAAAAAAAAGAGACGGTTGATAGTGCATTTCAAATGTTCCATAGCTTTCCTGTCTGCTTGTTATCAAAGTTACTGATAATGGGACATTAAAACATTTGACTGTAATTGTGGATTTTTTTCCCCCTTAGGTAAGACAACCTAGGAGAATAAATACATTTCATAAACATTTAGACGTGAACCCATACTCACTTAGGGCAACTGCTGACCTGGCCAGTTATTAAAATTAATATTTATCTACAACTAAGTAGCCAGCTTGGGCCAGGACAGTGTCCAGGGCCAAGCTCTTGTTGTCCCATCACTAAGTTGTGTCCGACTCTTTGTGACCCCCATGGACTGCAGCACGCCAGGCTTCCCCGTCCTTCACTTTCTCCCACAGTTTTCTCAAACTCAAGTCCATTGAGTTAATGACATCCAACCGTCTCATCCTCTGTCACCTCTTTCTCTTCCTGCCTTCAGTCTTTCCCAGCATCAGGATCTTTTCCAGTGAGTCGGCTTTTCACATCAGGTGGCCAAAGTATTGGAGCTTCAGCCTCAGCATCAGTCCTTCCAATAAATATTCAGGGTTGCTTTCCTTTAGGATTAACTGGTTTGATCTCCTTGCAGTCCAAGGGACTCTAAAGAGTCTTCTCCAACACCACAATTCGAAAGCATCCATTCTTCAGCGCTCAGCCTTCTTTATGGTCCAGCTCTCACATCCATACATGACTACTAGAAAAACCATAGCTTTGACTGTATGGACCTTTGTCGGCAAAGCGATGTCTCTGCTTTTTAATATGGTGTCTAGGTTTGTCATAGCTTTTCTTCCAAGGAGCAAGTGTCTTAATTTCGTGAGAAAAGCTCTAGCGTATCCCTGATTCCTTTGAATGTTTCCATCATTGAATTTGGACACATCTCACCATGTCACGTGTGACAGGCTCTGACATTTGCTGTTCTGTGTCATCGATTTCACGATCCACTAAAAGGCCACAGTCTGGTTTGGACCACACTGAGCTGGGTCCTTGGGGTGCAGCAGGAATTGGCTGACCAGTCCCTGCCCTCATAGAGTTTATGGCCTGGTGGGTGGGCAGCTCTGGTGGCAGAAGACGCTCTGGACTTAGCACCAAGGCAGCAGGCCCAGCTGTCACCTGCTGGGGCTCTCCAACCCCCGGCCCCAGTTTTGTGCACAGACGCCCGCCCCGCCAGGAAGCCAGCAGGGCAGGACTCACAGACTCCTTCTGGCACTTGCAGCTCTGCTTGCTCCTCCCTCACCGGAACTGGCCGCCTGGGGCCTCTGTACAGAGCACTAGAAGGCCTGAGCCTGGGCAGGGGGTCGAGGGTCCCTGTCTCTGCTCTCTGCTCTCTCCTTTGCTTGGACTGACGAGGGGGCAGGTGGCCCATAGGAAGATGCTGGCACTGGGGCATTCTGGGGAAGGGATCCTTGGACCCGATTCCTGCGGTCAGGAAAGGGAGGGGCAGGGTGGATGGGGGGTGGGGAGGGGGCAAGGGAGGCTGACCTTTGTTATCTAGTGGGGCCCTGGCCTGGCCGGGTGATTTAGGACCAGCAGGCCTGTCCCCGCCAGGTGCAGCCCCGATACGGGGCCCTGATCTGAGGGCACCCCACCTCTTTCCTCCAGAAGTCTCATGACAAGGGGCAAAGTCCTGTCTTGGAGAAACCTCCTCTGGGATGAAGGGGCCTCTGTCCTGCTGTATCTCTCTGCACTCCTGAGACTCAGTCCTGACAGCCAGGAAGTAGACTGAAGCTCCACAGCCTTGGGGCAGCAGCAGCCTTGCCCCTGGGAACTGTGATGGGGTTGCTTAGGGACAGAGGGGAGGCCAGTGATGCCTGGCCCATCATGGGAAGGAAGGGGTAGGAGAGGGGGCAATCCAGGGAGCCTTCCCAGCAGAGGTGACAATTGAAAGCTAAGGGGGCAGGGATTTCCCTGACGGTCCAGTGGTTAAAACTCCACTTTCCAATTCAGGGGGCAGGGATTCAATCCCTGGTAAGAGATCTAAGACCGACCCCCCCCCCACCCCTGCCACCACCATGCTGTGCAGCGTGACCAAATACTAAAAATAATAATAATTTTTTTTTTTTAAAGCTAAGGAGGCAGTCAATGGATGCCAAAGGGGCCAGGGAGGGCATTTGGACAATAGAACCAGTGACAACTGAAGACCCATAAAGGGTGGGCATATGTCTGGAGGATGGTGACATTTAGAGGACTCAGAGCATGGGGGTATAAGGAGGAGCTGAGGCAAGGGACAAGTCTGGATCCTGGAATACCAAGCTGAGGAGTCGAGAGCTAGCGTGGGTAGTAGGGAGCTATGGAGGGTGTGTGAGCAAGGGCGGGGCAGGCCAGAGCAGTGTGTGGGGGGAGAGCTGGCATTTAGGGCCTGCCAGGCAGACTGCTCCTGACACTGGGCTTGGCTCCGGGGTGCAGACTTGGGGAGACAAGCCCTCGGTTACTCTGCCGCCTGTCTCCCACACCTGTGCGCACCGTGCAGGCTGCAGCGGCGCCGGGCCGGTTAGAGCTCAGAGTCCTTCATGCATGGAAGACCCTTGGGGGAGAAGACCAGTCCTTGACTCGTCCCACCTGGGAGGTGGAGGTGGTCTCGGGGGCTCGGCGGGTTATGGGGGGGACAGACGCTATGTGTGTCCCGCCCCGCCCACCTCCGCCTGCTCCCCGCCTCCCTCCCTCCATCCATCCAGGCAACCATGGCCTTGCTGGGAAAGCGCTGTGACATCCCCGCCAACGGCTGCGGGCCTGACCGCTGGACCTCCGCCTTCGCCCGCAAAGACGAGATCATCACCAGCCTCGTGTCTGCCTTAGATTCCATGGTGAGTGCCCCAGGGGGCAGTGGGACAGCCGGCCCTCGTAACTCTGGTGCTCACAGGAGCCCTGCCGATCTAGGCCTCAGTGTCCCCCACCTGCCCCAAGGCCTCTGCCCTTCCAAGCAGGCAGGAGACTTAAGTGAGATCAAGCCTGTGAAACCTCAGCTCTCGTCCCCTCACCCTTTGTCTTCATTTCGTCACCTCTCGCACTTCAAGTCCCATCCCTGGGATGGTCACAAGTGTCCCTCCCTGGGGCTTCCCATGTGGTCCAGTGGATAGGACTATGCTCCCAATGCAGGGGGCCCAGGTTCAATCCCTGGTCAGGGAACTAAAGATCCCATATGCTGCAGCCAAGTTCACAGATCCCTTGTGCCGTAGCTAAGACCCGGAGCAGCCAAATAAATGTTTATGAATAACCAGATAAACTATTTCAGTGACTCCATTACACTAAGCATCATTTCTGGAGCTTGGGGGGCCCACATGTGGCTAGTGGTCATGTTATCAGACAGTGTAGAAATAGAACATCTCCGTCACTGCAGAAATTCTAGGGGACCATCTCCAATGGCTCAGCGTCAAAGAATCGGCCTGCAGTGCCAGAGACCTGGGTTTGAAAGATCCCCTGGAGAAGGGAATGGCAACCTGCTCCAGTATTCTTGCCTGGAGAATCCCATGGACAGAGGAGCCTGGTGGGCTTCAGTCCAAGGGGTCGCAGAGTCGGACATGATGGAGTACTGCTGGCAGTGCTGCTGTGGAGGGTGTTTCAGAGACTCCTTGGAGGAGCTGATGGCCCTCTGTCCTCGTACCATGACCAGGACAGACTCCCCCACCACCCTGCAACGAGGCCTTTACAGGTGTCCTGAGGGACCCTCGTGGATGGCAGTGGCACTTGATTGACAGTGCCTTAACTCTGCTGGCACCCTCCAGCCCTTGAGCCGGGTCCTCAGGCAGTCTGCGGTGGAGGGGGTCAGGGGGCAAAGTGCTGTCTGCTCATCACCTCCCCCTATCCAGTCTGTGACCTTTTTCCAGAAGTTTCCTTGTGACCCCCATTCTCTGTGCCTCTGGGTGAATCCAGTCCCCGCAGTGACCTCACCTTCTTCGGCTGTGAAGTGACCACATAGCAGAGGCTCGCCTCCAGCCCTGGTGGCCTCCCCTTGGAGACAGCTGAATCTGTTTGTTTGTTTGTTTTACCATGTTGCCTCGGGGAAAAGGATCGGCAGGGTTTGGTTTTAATCTTAGAGAGAGGAAATGAACACCATCCCTGCCCCAGGGGACAGTCTTGCTGGCCCTGAGATGTCTCCAGCTTCCTCACCAGGGTGACTCCCGGCTGGAGCTGCCACTTAAGGCATGATCGTGGCCCAGAGAGGGTGTCAGTTCAGTTCAGTCACTCAGTCGTGTCCGACTCTTTGTGACCCCATGAATTGCAGCACGCCAGGCCTCCCTGTCCATCACCAACTCCAGAGTTCACTCAAACTCACGTCCATCGAGTCCGTGATGCCATCCAGCCATCTCGTCCTCTGTCATCCCCTTCTCCTCCTGCCCCCGATCCTTCCCAGCATCAGAGTCTTTTCCAATGAGTCAACTCTTTGCATGAGGTGGCCAAAGTACTGGAGTTTCAGCTTTAGCATCATTCCTTCCAAAGAAATCCCAGGGCTGATCTCCTTCAGAATGGACTGGTTGGATGTCCTTGCAGTCCAAGGGACTCTCAAGAGTCTTCTCCAACACCACAGTTCAAAAGCATCAATTCTTTGGCGCTCAGCCTTCTTCACAGTCCAACTCTCACATCCATACATGACTACTGGAAAAACCAGAGCCTTGACTAGACGGACCTTAGTTGGCAAAGTAATGTCTCTGCTTTTGAATATGCTATCTAGGTTGTTCATAACTTTTCTTCCAAGGAGGAAGCATCTTTTAATTTCATGGCTGCAGTCACCATCTGCAGTGATTTTGGAGCCCAGAAAAATAAAGTCTGACACTGTTTCCCCATCTATTTCCCATGAAGTGATGGGACCAGATGCCATGATCTTCGTTTTCTGAATGTTGACCTTTAAGCCAACTTTTCCACTCTCCACTTTCACTTTCATCAAGAGGCTTTTTAGTTCCTCCTCACTTTCTGCCATAAGGGTGGTGTCATCTGCATATCTGAGTTTATTGATATTTCTCCCAGCAATCTTGATTCCAGCTTGTGTTTCTTCCAGTCCAGCGTTTCTCATGATGTACTCTGCATATAAGTTAAATAAGCAGGGTGACAGTATACAGCCTTGACATACTCCTTTTCCTATTTGGAACCAGTCTGTTGTTCCATGTCCAGTTCTAAGTTGCTTCCTGACCTGCATACATATTTCTTAAGAGGCAGGTCAGGTCGTCTGGTATTCCCATCTCTTTCAGAATTCCACAGTTTAGTGTGATCCACACTGTCAAAGGCTTTGGCATAGTCAAGAAAGCAGAAATAGATGATTTTCTGGAACTCTCTTGCTTTTCCATGATCCAGCGGATGTTGGCAATTTGATCTCTGGTTCCTCTGCCTTTTCTAAAACCAGCTTGAACATCAGGAAGTTCACGGTTCACGTATTGCTGAAGCCTGGCTTGGAGAATTTTGAGCATTACTTTACTAGCATGTGAGATGAGTGCAATTGTGCGGTAGTTTGAGCATTCTTTGGCATTGCCTTTCTTTGGGATTGGAATGAAAACTGACCTTTTCCGGTCCTGTGGCCACTGCCGAGTTTTCCAAATTTGCTGGCATATTGAGTGCAGCACTTTCACAGCATCATCTTCCAGGATTTGAAACAGCTCAACTGGAATTCCATCACCTCCACTAGCTTTGTTCATAGTGATGCTTTCTAAGGCCCACTTGACTTCACATTCCAGGATGTCTGGCTCTAGGTGAGTGATCACACCATCGTGATTATCTGGGTCGTGAAGATCTTTTGTACAGTTCTGTGTATTCTTGCCACCTCTTCTCAATATCTTCTGCTTCTGTTAGGTCCAGACCATTTCTGTCCTTTATCGAGCCCATCTTTGCATGTTCCCTTGGTATCTCTAATTTTCTTGAAGAGATCTCTAGTCTTTACCATTCTGTTCTTTTCCTCTATTTCTTTGCGTTGATCGCTGAAGAAGGCTTTCTTATCTCTTCTTGCCATTCTTTGGAACTCTGCATTCAGATGCTTATATCTTTCCTTTTCTCCTTTGCTTTTCGCCTCTCTTCTTTTCATAGCTATTTGTAAGGCCTCCCCAGACAGCCATTTTGCTTTTTTGCATTTCTTTTCCATGGGGATGGTCTTGATCCCTGTCTCCTGTACAATGTCACGAACCTCATTCCGCAGTTCATCAGGCACTCTATCTATCAGATCTAGGCTCTTAAATCTAGAACCTCGCTTAGATCACATAGCAGCGGAATTGTGATTAGAAGCCAGACTTCTGACTGTCCACAGAGCGCTAACTGAGATAAAATCCGACACTATCAGACGCTGCTGCTGCTGCTGCTGCTGCTGCTAAGTCGCTAGGAAATCAGTCCTGAATATTCATTGGAGGGACTGATGCTGAAGCTAAAGCTCCAGGACTTTGGCCATCTGATGCAAAGAATTGACTCATTGGAAAAGACCTTGATGCTGGGAAAGATTGAGGGCAGAAGGAGAAGGGGGTGATCAAGGATGAGATGGTTGGATGGCATCACCGACTCAGTGGACATGAGTTTGAGCAAGCTGCGGGAGTTGATGACGGATAGGGAAGCCTGGTGTACTGCAGTCCATGGGGTCGCAAAGAGTTGGACACAACTGAGCGACTGAACTGACTGACTGACTACCGCATGCCACGAGCTTTGCCGGCAGGCTTTCCCAGTGAGGTGGGTCAGAGGCCTGAGATGCTGGTGGTTTTGGTTGCAGGGCCTCCGTGTTAGGACTTCCTGTGCCCTAGGCCCACCAGTCTCAACTCTGGGGCTGTAGAAAGAACCTCTTTGCCTCATCCCTGCACTGGCTGCCCTGATTTAGAGATTCATTCCCACCAGCCAGGCCCCATTGAATCCCCAGTACAAGGCCATTGCACCGCTGGGATCTGGATGGTTTGTCTCCATTTTACAGACTGAGAAACTGAGGCCCAGAGGAGGGCATGACTTTTAGAAAGAAGCTGGTGCAGGATTAAAGCCTAAATCTAGCCTTGATTCTCCTAGAACCCGTCCCACCTCCTCATCGGGGACTTAGAGCCCAGGACAGGATTGCCTCTGGGCTGGGGCCAGGCCTGAGGCCAGAAGCCCACCAGGAGCAGGAGGGCCTGGGGGTGGGACATAGACCTTGTGTGCCTTTGTCCTCCTCCAGAAACCATAACCTGTCCTCTTCCCCGACCTTGGCCAAGCTCTATGGGGGTCATTCATTAATTCCCACTGCAGCATCTAAAACCCAAGACTTTGAGCTGCAAGGAGGATCTCAGGCAGCTGGGGCCTCAGCTCTCATCCCCCCAAATCTAGCCCTGGGGGTGTCCGGAGTTGGGGGCCCTTTCCCGGGCTCACATCCCTGCTCCCCGCGCAGTGCTCAGCGCTCTCCAAGCTGAATGCCGAGGTGGCCTGCGTCGCCGTGCATGATGAGAGCGCCTTCGTGGTCGGCACCGAAAAGGGGAGAATGTTCCTGAACGCACGCAAGGAGCTGCAGTCAGACTTCCTCAGGTTCTGCCGTGAGTACTCGGGGCTCCAGAGGGCCGGGGCCCTCCGTCCTGGAGGACGGGAGAGCTGGCACCTCACTGGGTCCCTGACACGACGCCAGGTGACCGTCCTGTGTCGGGGGAGACACGGGGCAAGCAGGGTGGGTGCAGGCTTCCCAACGTGGCATTGTCGGGGTGGAATCACACTGCAGTCCCTCGGGCAAGAGAGACAAGCCGACCCAGCCCTGGGCGATCCAGACGCAGCCGCCTCCATCCGCTCAGGGACAGAAGGGGACACTGAGGCCCAGCGCTGTGGCCCCATTCCTGTGCATCCCTGACGCGGGGACTGAGTCCACGTGCTCGGCTAATAGTTATTGAGCGCCTGCTGTGTGCAACACCCTTGAAGCACTAACTCCTTCATCCTGACATCAGCCCTGGGAGGCTGGCGCTGACCCTGTCTCGGTAACAGAATCTTGGAACCGCCTCCTGGAGGCCCCTGGGGATGAAGTGACTGGGTACTCGTCCCCCACGTAGAGCATGCTCTAGAAACGGGAGCAGTTAGGGATGAGGTGATGAAGAGTGCTGGGCGCTGGAGCTCTCTGCAGTTCCCAGCGGGCCCAGGGGACAGTTGCCCCCAGTCTACAGATGAGAACATGAGATGCAGTGAATGTATCCGGGGACGGTGGTGGGGGTGTGAAACGCAGCCGACGGGTGATGGAGGTGGGGTCTGCCCTTTCTAAATGGGGGGTGCAGCCTGTGCACCCTCTGGGACCCCTGCCAAGGGCCCCTGTTGCTCCCAGAAGAGATGAGCCCTCCGAGCTGTGAGCCAGTAGCCTCGATCCAGAGGGGTCACTCTGAAGCCCCCAACTCTTCAGTGCCGCCTGGGCCTCTAGGGCTCCTCAGAAGCAGGCCGGGCCTCTGTGTTCTCTCCTCCCTGCATCCCTGGTGCCCAAGCGCACACCCCGGCTCCGTGCGTGTCCCTGCTCACCGCCACCTCCGTCCCTCCTGTTCCTCCCTCCTGACAGGCCCTCCCACCCCCCTGTGCCTGGCAGATGCCCCCTATCCTTCAGACTCACACCCCTCCCGGCCTCATCCATGCCCCTCCACCCAGCGCCCAGGCTGTGGCTGCCCCAAGCCCACTCCATGCACTCCTCCTGTGCCCACAACTTCCATCTGCACGCCTGGTGCCCCAGCTTGGTGGTGAGCTCCCCAGGGAGGGGGGTTGGTTTCCCCTCTTGGGAGGTTAGAGCCCACATGGGCATGCAAGCCCATGGTTTGGAAGACTCAGAATTCTTGGGGCTAAGAGCAGGCCCCGGAGCCAGACGCCTGGGGCCGCGTCCCAGCCCTGCCCCCTGCTGGGCCTTAGTCTCCTCATCTGTGAAAGGGGACCACGGTACTACCCTCTCCTGGGTCAAGCTGAGGATTAAACGGATAATACATGGCAAGCACCTAGAACAGTGCCGGGCACGTAGTTCATGCCCAGTAAACGCCAGCCATTGTTTTCCTTGCTGTCAGTAGCCCTTTCATCACCCCACCCCAGGTCCTGGACTCTGGGGTTAGCCATTTCTGGGAAGGCTGACCCCCGGTGCTGGGACACGTCATAGTATCCTTACTAGGATCCAGCTGCTTCCCCAGCCAAACCCCACTCCCACCCGGCTCTCAGAGCTTGTCCCCTCTCCAGGCTTGGACGGGAGACCTGGGCCTGGGCAGGGTGGGCAGTGGCGGGGTCTGGCCTAGTGGACCAGGCTGGGAGCCAGCGCGGAGCCTGGGGAAGGTGCACCTGGCTTCCCAGAGCCGGGCAGAGCCGCTATTTATAGCGCCGGGAACTTGGCTGGTTTATTTCAAGCCTCACAGGTCCCCAAGGAGAGCAGACTCCAAGCTGAGAGGGGGGGCCCCTGGGCCCTCCTCTCATTCTCTTTCCAACGAAGTTTCTAGCATCCTCCCTACGCTCCCAGGCCCCTACCCTGGCCCAGCCTGGCATGAAGTGCTTCACAGCCCCCTTCAGCCTCCTGCTGGGGTTCCCATCATCTCCCCATTTGGCAGAGCAGAGAGGTAGGACCTCGACTGGTTAAGACAGAAAGGGGTGCTGGACTGGACATTCGTTGAACCCCAGTTTTGCCCCAGGCCAGCTAGTCTCCTGGATGAGAGCTCACAGACTGAGGCCCGGAGAGGGAAGGGACTTACCCAGGGTCAGCCGGTGAGTTAGAGGTAAGCAGGGATGAGGGCCCTGTGCTGGGCACTGGGCACTCAGATGACCAGCCTGGCCCTAGGCAGGGCGGCTGGGGCAGACCTCACTCACCCATTAATCCTTCATTCATTCCTCCGTGGGCACTCCGTGTTGCGTGCCCAGCTGCAGGACTCAACCCAAGCCAGGGACATCCCCGCTCACTGGGCTGGTGGTGAGATGAGAACTCACCACGGCCTCACATGCTCTGTGTCCTGCAGGAGGGCCCCCGTGGAAGGAGCCGGAGGCAGAGCACCCCAAGAAGGTGCCACGGGGTGAGGGTGGCGGCCGGAACGTCCCACGGTCTGCCCTGGAACATGGCTCGGACGTGTACCTTCTGCGGAAGATGGTAGAGGAGGTGTTTGATGTTCTTTATAGTAAGATCCTTCCTCATTCCATTTGGGGCCCCCAGGTGGGTGGGAGCCCCCGGCCCCACCCTCTCCAGCTGAGGAGGCCCCGCTCCCGCCATTGCAGGCCGTGGGCAAAACCTCAAGGCGTGGGGGCCTTCTCCCCTTCACCCCCCAGCTCTCCCCCATTCTGCATCCCCAGGCATGGATCTCCAAGCCCAGCCCCATTTCCTTGAACCACCATCCCTGCCCTGATCTAACCTCCAGCTCCCTACCGCTCCCCCACCTGCCCTGTGCCAGGCATCTTCCTAAAGCACAGGTCTGACCACAGAGCTCTTTCCTCTGCTCCCTTCTTGGGCTCCCCGTCACCCTGGATGTGGCATCAGCCCCCACCCCAGCCCGCCAACCCCACCTCCAGCCCTTCTGACCCCCTTCCTCTTCTCCCACTCACTGTGGCTTCATTTCACACCTCCTCACCTTTGCTCTGCTGTGCCTGTCGGGCCGGCCCTCCCCTCTGTCTGGTGGACATGGCATTGCTCTCTGAGGCTCAGCTCCAGGAAGCCCCCAGCTCTGAGCTGGGTTAGGGTCCCCTGTGGGCACCGCTGTGCCCTGTGGCCTCGCCCAGCTGCTCTCCAGGATCCGGGACCTGCTTGTACTTTCTGCTGTTCTTAGCCTGCAGTTTCAGAACCCAGCAACAGCAGGAGCTCAGAGGGTGTTTGTTGAATGACTGAATGAAGGCTAACTGGCCATCCAAGTCGTTCCCCTGGAGTGGGAGAAGGGGAAGGGATGAGCAGGCCTGGCCTCCCTCAGGACATGTCAGGTTGCCACCAGGTGTCCGGCCCAGTGGTGACCTCCACGCTCCCTGGGTGATCTCAGGCGGGTCCCTTCCATCCCTAAGGGCCCCCCATTATTTCTCATTTGCGTTATTCCTTCCCCTCCTGCAGCCTTTGGCTTTCTGGAGCAGAGGTCTGGGCGAGTGGGGAAACCCTGCTGAACTCTAGATGTCAGTAGAAGGAAACCAAGAAGAGTCAGGGTCTGGAGGCCTTGGTGGGCACGGGGGCCCCCTGGGATGGGAGGATGGTCACGCGTGGTGGGCTGTTTCACTGCAGACACTCTTGCCAGATACAGGGCACATGCCCAGAGCCCCTGTGCCCCTGCTCACTGTACCCCGACTCTGCCTGCCTGCTTCAGGCAGAGTCAGGTGTGGCTACTAGGGGCGCAGCTTCCTTCTGGCTCCTGGTGCCGTGCATCAGTCGCTTCAGCCGTGTCCGACTCTTTGCAACCCCATGGACCTTAGCGCCCTGGGCTTCCCAGGTGGCACCAGTGGTAAAGAAC
This sequence comes from Ovis aries, assembly GCF_016772045.2. Lineage (NCBI taxonomy): Eukaryota > Metazoa > Chordata > Mammalia > Artiodactyla > Bovidae > Ovis > Ovis aries. The sequence continues at coordinate 33,434,183 of NC_056077.1, read as the reverse complement.
CCACATGCAGTGCAAGAGACATAGGAGATTCGGGTTCGATCCCTGAGTTGGGAAGTTCCCCTGGAGGAGATTAGGGCAGCCCACTCCAGTATTCTTCCCTGGAGAATCCCAAGGACATAGGAGCCTGGCAGGCCATAGTCCACAGGTTGCAAAGAGTCGGACATAACTGAAGCGACTCGGCACACACACACACAGACTGTAGCCCAGCAGGCTCCTCTGTCCATGGGATCCTCCAGGCAGGAATACTGGAGTGGGCTGCCATTTCCTCCTCCAGGGGATTTTCTCGACCCAGGGATCGAGCCTGCATCTCTTACGTCTCCTGCATTGGCAGGCGGGTTCTTTACCACTAGCGCCACCTGGGAAGCCCTCTGGCTCCTGGTGGGGGGTGGCAGAAGCCCATGAGCCCAGGCCCCTTGGCCACCCCTTCCTTCCCCGCTTCCCTCATGCTCGCCATCTTTTTTTTGGCCACAGCATGTGGAGTGTGGGATCTTACTTAGTACCCCAGCCAGGGTAGGGGGGTAGTTGCGCCCCTGCATAGGGAGTGCGGAGTCTTAACCACGGGCCCACCAGGGAAGCTCTTGCCCATCTTCTCAGCCTGTCTGTCTGTTCTGTCTCTCGCTTCCTCTCCATCCCTCTCTTCCTCCCCTGCCCTCCCCTCTCTCATCCTTTCTCCTTCCTCCCTCTGGCAGTTGCCCTTCCTCTGTGTGTTCTCTGTCTCTCACCGCGCCCTCCTCACCTCCTGCCTGAGCCCCCGGCCCTGCTTTCCCTTCCACCCAGATGCCCGGAGAAGAGAGTGGCAGGGGAGCCAGGAGACCCTGTTGATGGGCAGCCGTGGCCCTCGGCCGCAGGGGGGCCGTCCACAGCCCCCGCCTGCTCCACCTGCAGGGGGGTCAGTCTGTGAGGTTGGCAGGCAAAGGGGCCTGTGGGGTCCAGTCTCCTGGGGACCCGGCACCGTAGGGAGTGGCTCAGCACAGCCCCAGCTCTGGGGCGCACCTGGCCCCCGCCCTGTCCTGGCTGCCCTCTCATGAGGCCTCTCTCCTCCACCCCCCGTGCCCACAGGCGAGGCCCTGGGCAGGGCCAGCGTGGTGCCACTGCCATACGAGCGGCTGCTCCGGGAGCCGGGGCTGCTGGCCGTGCAGGGGCTGCCTGAGGGCCTGGCCTTCCGGAGGCCGGCCGAGTACGACCCCAAGGCCCTCATGGCCATCCTGGAGCACAGCCACCGGATCCGCTTCAAGCTCAAGAGGTGAGTGAGGCCGCCGGCCTGGGAGTGGCCGAGAGCCAGTGACCGGACCATGGGGGCTGGGCCGGACGGTGACTTGCTTCCGTGCTGTGGCCACTGGCCCAGCCGGAGGGGAGGGGACTTCAGATTCCCAACCGGGGTCCCTGCTTGTAAGAGCTTCCAGTCTGATGGCAGGAGTGAGGCAGAAATGCAAGCACAGAGCGTGCTCCGAGCCAGGTGTGGTCACAGAAGTCTTCCCCGGGGACTTCTGTGTGTAGAGAGGCTCAGCTGGGGAAGAAATAGCCACGGCAGCCCCGCAGGTATCAGGAACAGCCTGTGTGGAGGCGGGAAGCCACATCGTGGTGCTCCTTGGGCTTGTCAAGCAAGGATTCCATTAGGGGCTGGTGGGCGGGGGAGGGTACCGATTGCCCGGTCAGCCGGGGAGCAGCCTGAGTCACCCATCAGGGCACCGCGGCCAGGGAGGAGGGATGCGTTAGGAGATGGAAGCTGATTGGCTGCAGCTGAAAGGATGCGATGGGTGGTTCTTGGGGAGAGCCCAGGCATGGGGCCCTGCACATGGCACACCCCCACCCAGGCCTGCACCCCGGCCTGTAAATGAGGATTCGCTCCCATCCCGTGTGCCTCACAGGCTGTCGTGCTCTCTGCAGGGAGGGCTGGGGGCAGACGTAGCCCTGGCTGGACGGGGGTGCACAGCCATCACGTGTCCTTTGCTTCACCCAGGCCGCTCGAGGATGGCGGGCGGGACTCAAAGGCCCTGGTGGAGCTGAATGGCGTCTCTCTGCTAGCCAAGGGGGCTCGGGACTGTGGCCTGCACGGCCAGACCCCCAAGGGGCTACCTCAGGACCTGCCCCCCACCGCCACCTCCTCATCCGTGGCCAGCTTCCTGTACAGCACGGCCCTCCCCAACCACACCGTGCGGGAGCTCAAGCAGGAGGCGCCCGCCTGCCCGCTTGGCCCCAGTGACCTGGGCCTCGGCCGGCCCGGGCCGGAGCCCAAGGCCCCCGCTGCCCAGGACTTCCCAGACTGCTGTGGTAAGCTGCTTCTGGGGCTCCTGAGTCTGGGAGTGGGACAGAGGTCACTCCTGCAGGGGCAGCTTCCCAGGGGAGGTCGGGGTGCTCAGGGCTACAGGAGGCGTCTCAGAGCCAGGGGCTGGGGTGGGGCAACTGGCATCCTGGCTTGGACTCAGTCAGACCCCAGCCTCCGCCCAGTCATCTGTGACTTGGGACAAGAGATGCCCAAGAAGATCCCCGGGGGAGTCTCTGGAGGGGGGGAGTAGGCAATCAGGCCCTTGCATTTAATGAGCACCTACTGCATACCCAGTGTGGAATTAGGGGTACTGGAAACATAAGGGAGAACTGGGCATGAGAAAGACCTGTGTCCTTATTTTGGCCCCTCGACATAGTGGCTGTGTGTCCCAGGGCAAATCTCTCTGCCTCTCTGAGCCTCAGTCTCCTCCTCTGTAAAATGGAGATGCTGAGAGTACCTGTCCGGCTGGGTTGTTGTCGTGAAGAAATGGCAGAGCACGCTGGCAGTGCACATTCTCGGGCGCAGCCGCAGGCCTGCTGAATCCAGCACGTTAGGGTGGGGCCCAGCCACCTGCAAACGGACAAATGTGCCAGGTGGCTCCAGTGCGTGCTCAAGTTTGAGAACCACTGTACCACAGCCCTGAGTGCAATGCTTGGCACAGAGTAGGTGCTTATAAGTTACGAGAGGGAGAAAAAGGGAGTCCACCCTCCCCTCCACAGACATGCGGGCTGAGCAGGAGGATAGGGCTTATATGCCTGAAACAAGCGTCCCCACCTGTAAAAGGTGACCTGGGATTCTGCCCTTCTCTGTGTGCCATCCAGAGAGCAGACTCTGCTACAGAATGTCTCAGGCCTCTGGTCAGTGAAGCTGCCTTGAGTTCTTGATCACGGGGCTCAGTTCTGGGTTCTCATTTGTGGGGGAAATGTTACCCCAGAGCCCCGACCTGTGCACCCAGGCAAGATCTAGGGGAATGCCTCTTGGGGCCCACCTTGAACCTGTACCTTTCCGCTCCCTTGTCCAGGACAGAAGCCCACTGGTCCTGGCGGTCCTCTCATTCAGAATGTCCATGCCTCTAAGCGGATCCTCTTCTCCATCGTCCATGACAAGTCAGGTAGGGCAGTGCCCGTGGCAGCACCCTGTCCAGAGTGGGGATCCAGGACTGGGGTGGTGCTTCCCGACATGGATGTGTGTCCCCTGAGTCTTTGTGAGAGGTAGGAGGACCAGCACTGCACAAGGGACTTGTGCGTAAAACCAATATGTAATAGTTACACAGTGCTGTGTAACAAATTGCCCCCAAATTTAAAACTCCAGGCCTTGATGCCTTATGGTTTCTGTGGGTCAGGAATTCAGGAGCAATGTAGCCAGGCGCCTATGGTTTTGGTATCTCTCATGAGGCTGTTGATCAAGATGTCAGCTGGGGCTGTGATCATCTGAAGGCTTAGTTGGAGGATCCACCTCAAGCTCGCCCATGTGGCTGTTGGCAGGATTCGTATTCCTTACTACATGGGCCTCTACAGGCTGCTTGAGTACCCTCACAATGTGACAGCTGGCTTCCTGGAATTGGTGATCTGAGAGAGCAAGGAGGGAGCCACACATCTTTTATGACCCAGCCTCAGAAATCACTTGTCCCTTCTGCCATGTTCTACCCATTGCTGCTGCTAAGTCGCTTCAGTCGTGTCTGACTCTGTGCGACCCCATGGACGGCAGCCCACCAGGCTCCCCCATCCATGGGATTCTCCAGGCAAGAGTACTGGAGTGGGGTGCCATTGCCTTCTCTGGTTCTACCCATAGAAGCCAGGAATTTGGGACTTTCCTGGCGGTCCAGTGGTTAGGACTCCATGCTTCCACTGCAGAGGCGCAGCTTCAGTCCCTGGTCAGGGAACTAAGATCCTGAAAGCTGCATGGCATGGCCATAAAAAGAAGCCAAGAACTTCATCCAGTTCATACTCAAAACGGAGAGAGAGGAAATAAACTCCACCTCGTGAAAGAACAGGTGTCCAAGAAATATGTGGCCAGATGGATAGATATTTTTTGTTTTAATTTCAGCCCTTTCAAGCAAGGGAGAGGCTTCTTAAGAATATATTTATTTGTTTGTTCGGCTCTGCGAGTCTTCGTTGCAGCACGCAGGATCTTCAGTTGGGGCTCGTGAACTCTTAGTTGTGGCTTGTGGGATCTGGTTCCCCAACCAGGGATCAACCCCAGGTCCCCTACTTTGCGAGTCCAGAGTCTTAGCCCCTGGACCACCAGGGAAGTCCTGTGAACACATTTTTTAAGTACCACGCAGTATAGGGGACAGGAGAATGTGGGATTCACTTATACCGAAAAAAAAAAAGGATGAAGTAAGCCTTTGCAACAGCTTTGCCTTGTGGAGGTCTCAGCCTCACTTTGGTGAGAGGTTCGTTAAGAAACCAGGTACTAGTGGGGTGATCTCAGACAAGTTACTCAGCCTGTCTGAGACTCAGTTTTCCCACATACAAAATGGAAATAATGCTGCGTTTGCTATCTATGTTTACAAATTGTTCTGAGGGATTAATTAGGATACTACGTGCTAAATTGCTTCTGTCATGTCCAGCTGTTTGCGACCCCATGGGCTGTAGCCTGCCAGGCTTCTCTGTCCGTGGGATTCTCCAGGCAAGAATACTGGAGTGGGTGGCCATGCCCTGCTCCAGGGGATCTTCCCGATCCAGGGATTGAACCCGCATCTCCTACATCTCCCGCGTTGGCAGGAGGGTTCTTTACCACTAGCGCCACCTGGGAAGCCCCAATTAGGATGTTACATATGTATAAAGTACTTAGCCCAGATAACCACTTAATAAATTAAAGATGTTCCTTTTATAATTTTAATGAACCAAATATCTCTTTAGTGACTCACGCTAAATTGAGACAGAGACTTTGGCTTTGTGGGAGAGGCCAGCAGGGCTGCGGGTTCGAGGGGACAGCGACAAGGCCAAAGCTGGGTGAGAACCCAGGTGCACCAGACGTAACGGTTAGGTTTTGAAGGTCAGGACTCAGGAAAGGCCCAGGATGGACTGGCTGTGCCTGCATAATACACACTGCCCGTGGGGCAGACAAGGGGCTTCCCAGGTGGCTCAGTGGGTAAAGAATCCACCTGTAATGCAGGAGACATGAGTTCGATCCCTGGGTCGGGATGATCCCCTGGAGGAGGAGGGCGTGGTAACCGACTCCAAGATTCTTGCCCGGAGAATCCTGTGGACGGAGGGGCCTGGCGTGCTGCAGTCCATGGGGTCGCACAGAGTCAGGCAGGACCCCAGAAACCGCGCACACCCATGCGGTGGGTGGACAGAGGCCAGCGGCCTCCAGACCATGGGGTCCCTGCTCGGACGGGCCTCACTTGTCCCTCCTGTGTTTTGATAGAGAAATGGGACGCCTTCATAAAGGAGACCGAGGACATCAACACGCTGCGGGAGTGCGTGCAGATCCTGTTTAACAGCAGATATGGTGAGTGGGCGGCGCGGGCCGCGGGGTGGCCCCGGCAGCGTGCTGAGCAGCTCATTATGTGGCAATCACTCGTGTTCCCCAACACGGCAGCAGGAGCCATATGCTGGTGCCCGCGCGCCGTCAACGCGAATGTCATCTCCTGTCTGGGGAGGGGGTGGTTGTGTCAATATTTCCCTTCCAGATTCCCCGAGGTGGTGGGGGGCGGGACTGATGGCATAGCCCCAGACGTTGACTCGCCTGTGGGAGGCAGGCCGGAAGCCTGGTGGGGCGACTGCCCATCTAGGGGACCATCCAGAAAAATGTTTGTCGGCCTCACATGCCCACAAGTTCCCTGTGGCACTGTGCTGTATCCCACCACCTCATTTGTGCCCCCTTCCTGGCGTGCCCCCTGCCTGGCAAGCCCTTGGCAGGTTTTTCAGACGAGACTCTTTACTTGTTCTTCAAAACTCAGTCTGGGCCCTTAAAACCCCGATGGTTTCCTCTCCGTTCCGTGCCGCATGCTTGATGCACAGTGTCTGTATCTGTCCCCGTGAGGGGCCTGGGCAGCCCTGGCCCCTCGGTGTCCCCGGCACCCAGGCCAGAGCCAGGCTCAGAGCACATGTCGGCTCACGGTATTCCAGGACACAGACACAGGTGGTACCCAGGGCCAGGGGCGGGGGTCTTCCACATGGTGGTGCTTCAGCCAAGTGTGCAGGGCAGCCACTGGTTGGCTCGGAGGCAGGGGCCAGACCTGTAAACTCACACTGAGACCTGGGATCCCCAAGTCCCCTCCCACACCTGGTCCCCTTTGTCCCATCAGCAGTCGCGTCTCACCCTCACTGACTGGCTCAGCCTCTGTGGAGCTCTGCCTGTGAGCCCCACTCTGATCAGATGCAGTGTGGCCCTGGCCAGGGTGGGGTGAGGTGACGCAGGTACCCCCAGATCACTCGGCTCGCAGCTGTGATGTCACTGAACTCACCGGCATCGTGCAGCCCCCCGGGGAGTGGTCCCTCTGCATAAGGAGACCGAAGCAGGGGGCCGGGGCAGGGGGCACCACCCAGAGCTACAGGGACAGAGAGGAGAGTCTGGGGCCGCGGGAACTGCTGCACCTGTGGGGCCAGGGAGAGCACTGCCCTGGGAGTCCACAGCCACCTGCCAGGTGCCCTGGAGTTGCCCCGTCTTCCCTCACCTTGACCTTCTCACCATAACCAGACCAGCCCCAAATCAAGACAGCTCCACTGCCCTCCCTCCCCTCCTTGCTGTTGTTCAGTCACTAAGTCGTGTCTGACTCTTTTGCGGCCCCATGGACTGTAGCCCTCCAGGCTCCTCCGTCCATGGGATTCTCCAGGCAAGAATACTGGAGTGGGTTGCCATTTCCCCCTGCAGGGGATCTTCCCGACCCAGGGATCAAACCCGGGTCTCCTGCTTGGCAGGTGGATTCATGACCGCTGAGCCACCTGGCCGGCTCCTCTCCCCTGCTGCTTGGCTGAAAAAAACCCCTCTTTCTCTGCTCACAACACTTCTGACAGCAGAAATCAGTGTTTTCCACTCCACGCAACCCTGCAGTTCTCTGTGAATACCAGCTGGGGACCCTACATCTTGTTTTAATTCTGACCCTAACTCCCTGTAGTTACAGACGCCCCCCCAGGTTAAGGGTTCAGTCCCCCAAGACTGCACCCCTACTTCAGACGCCGTTCGCAAGTAATGGGTCCCCAGGGTCCCCGCACCTCTGTCCAACTTGTCTACTCATCTGCAGTTCCCACGACCCCCTCCAGGGATTTGGCAATTTGCCAGAAGGATTCCCAGGTGGCTCACCGGCAAGGCATCCACCTGCCGGTGCAGGAGGCGCAGGAGATACGGGTTTGATCCCTGGGTTCGGGGAGATCCCCTGGAGGAGAAATGGGAACCCACTCCAGTATTATCACAGAGAAGCCTGGCGGGCTACAGTCCATGTGGTCTCAGAGAGTCGGACACAGCTGAAGCGACTAAGTATACGCGCGCGCACACACACACATGCACGACACACACACCAGAGCTGAAGATCACATGTGTCCTTACTGTATCACATACCGCACTTGCTTCTTCCCTTTTTTAAAAAAAGTTAATTTCACTCATTTAGTTTGTCTGTGCGGGGTCTTTGCTGCTGCACAGGCTTTGCTCTAGTTGCGAGGCTCGGGGGCTGCTCTCTAGGTGTCGTGTGCGGGCTTCTCTTGTTGCGAGCACTGGCTCCAGGGCACAGACCCAGTAGCTGTGGGGCACGGGCTTAGTTGCGAGGCGTGTGGGATCTTCCCGCATCAGGGATTGAGCCCATGTCTCCTGCATTGCAGGTGGATTCTTCACCACTGAACCTTCAGGGAAGCCCGCTTTCTTCCCTTCATTTTTCCTCTCACTCATTGATCTGTTGGCTCACTTCTCAGTCATGCGTTTTGAGCCCCTGACCTTGTGCCAGGCACTCAGAGCAGCTCTGGTCTCAAGGTGCTTCAGCAGGTGCCTAAAGATGCGTCTGCGGTGGTACACGGTGGTATACGGTAGTACGTACTGGTGTGTAGTGGCGTGCAGGGGTGGGGGGCTTTAGAAAGGGAGGATGACTCAGAGCCAGGCTTGAGGAGTCAGGGGTGGCCGGCTTCCTGGAGGAGGTGTTCTTTGATCCACCCTGGGGGTGGGGAGACTTAAGTCACGTGGGCTTGATGGGCTGGTGGGTTGGGGTGGGTCTGAGTGAGGCCGTGTACTGCAGAGGGCTGTCAGCACCTGAGTTTCTCCCCTTCCTCCCCAGGCAGGTGTGAGCCGGATGGGGAGGCAGGGAGAGGGTAGCTGGTGAAGGCTGGCTCCATCTGCAGTGGGTGGGTTCTGCCCTCACCACGCAGGCACAGCAGGTGCCAGTCTTTAGCCTGTTGTGTGTGCTAGATGTTTCCAGAATGTTGCACCTGTCCCCGAGGCCAGCACCTGGGCCCACCACCATGGCCAAATCCAAGGAGGAGTGTTGGGGTTGAAGTGGTTCAGTCCTTGTTCCTTTTCAGGCCAGGGCTCCCTCTGAGCTGTCCCTTCGGCTCCCCAGGGGAGAAGCTGCCCCCTCTGTGAGTATTGGGAGACCCTCTGGGTGGATGGGGACGTTGGCTGGACACCTGAAGCATCCCTCAGACCCAGGACTTGCAGATCTTGTTCCTGGTCCCCACCCCGGCCGTTTCAGCTCCCAACTCCGGGTGAAGTGGGCAGGTGATGGGGCTGGGCTTCAAACAGAAAACAACAGAAAAGGAATGAGGGGACCCCAGCCTTCAGGAAGCCTCAACGTCTCTACCACTGAGGAGAGGGTGAAATGACACAAGGGCCCAAGGATTGTACATGGGGGCTCCATCCTCCCCTTCCGAGCAGTCAGCAGCTAGGGCTTCTGCAAACCAGATATCTGTCCGGGCTGGTGGTAGGACAGGCCCAGTAAGTCAGATGAACCCAAGCAGAGTTGGATTCACATGGACTCGAAAAACCCAAGAACCCATCACTCAAGTGCTGAGGCTGGGGGGATGGCTGGTGATGCTTGGGAACCAGTTGGGTGGGGGGGCGGAGAAATGGTTTGACAGCTGCTGAGATTTCGAGGGTTTAATTAGACAGCGAGCCAAGTGTGATCTTCACAGTGGGATCTGGCTGCCAAAGCCGCCCACGCAGACCTGGGCTGCGTCAACAGAGAAACAGGCTTGGCGGCGCCCCAGGGAGCATCCTGGATGGAGACTCTGCCCTGCCTGGGTCCCGGCGTGGCTGACGGCAGGAAAGATGGCCCAGGTCTGGGCTGGCACTTGTCTGGATGCAGATGAAGCCTGGCGTGACCCAAGGAGCCAGGCCAGGATGGAGAGCGGCTTGAGGGGCAGAGGGGAGCTGGCGGGGCCTTGGGACAGGCTGGAGATACCCTTGGGCAAGGCACGAGCGAAGTGGACACCCAGCCCAGCTTTGTCTCCCAGGCTTTGGGGCCCCATGATAGCACCATCAAGCACATACTAGGCATTCAAAACCACTGGGTGAGAGAATAAATGGAAAGGAGGGGCTAAGGGACTTCCCTGATGGCCCAGTGGTTAAGAATCCACCTTGCAATTCAGGGAACGTGGGTTCGATCCCTGGTTGGGGAACTAAGATCCCATGTGCCATGGTGCAGCTAAGCCCATACGTCTCAACTACTGAGCCCACGCATCACAAGGAAAATACCCTGCGTGCCACAACTAAGACCTGATGCAGACGAATTAGTTAATTAAATTTTTAAAATACTAAAAAAGAGCAGAAAGGAGAAGCTGGGGTGTAAGAGCGACTGAAATGGTAGGACCACACCGAATGGTCTGGAAGAAAAAAACAAGGAACCGCTTCCCAAGCTCAGATTCCATGTACACTGCTGTTGGCAAAGCTGCCAGCTTCCAGCGGCGTCTCATCTATGTCACCGACGAGTGAGCAGCCTACTGGACCCCTCCCTGGAGGAAAGGGCATACCTATATGACCGGAAGCATCTTGCCAAGAGCCCAGCATGAGCCTGGAAGCTTCCTGAAGCCGCCCATTGACTCCCAGATACACAAGGAGCAGCTACTGTGTGTCCTGCCCTAGTTCCGTCCCAGACTGTGAACCAACGCACAGATAAATATCTTTATAACGTCAGGTTATGATAAATGTGGGATGAAAAACAAAGCAGAGTAGGCTAGGGAGGGATGGAGGGGGCTGCTTTAGGCTGGTAAGGTGACAGCTGAGAGGATGCTTGAATGGAGACAGGGAGGGAAGGAAGGCTATTGTGATCTGGGAGAAGAGTGTCTGAGTAGACCGAAGTGCACGTGCAAAGGCCCTGGGGTGAGTGTGTGCCTGGTGTGTTACGGAAGCAACAGGGAGGCTGGAGAGGGACTTCCCTGGCGGTCCAGTGATTAAGACTTCGCCCTCCAATTCCTGATCGGGGAACTAAGATCTCACATGACAAAAAAAAAGAAAGCTGGGGAGACTAGGGGGAGCAAGCAGAGAGTGGTGAAAGGAGGGAGGTAAGGTCTGAGGTTCTGGTCACAGAGGGCTTTGTGGGACTTTGGCTGTTGCTGAGTGAGATGGGAGACTATGGGCATCTTTTAAAGGGCAGAGTGAAACAAAAAAAATAAGGGCAGAGCGACATATTTCAGGAGGATCCCCTCTGGCTGCTGTGTGGCCAGAGTGGTTGGTACCTGGGAGGTGGGAGGTGGTGATGACCAGGCCCTGGGGCCCCGCATGTCCTGCAACCTCCATCCCGCGTTCAGCCTTGCCGTTGCCCTTCCAGCGGAAGCCCTGGGCCTGGACCACATGGTCCCCGTCCCCTATAGGAAGATCGCCTGCGACCCAGAGGCCGTGGAGATCGTGGGCATCCCAGACAAGATCCCCTTCAAGCGCCCCTGCACCTATGGAGTCCCCAAGCTGAAGCGGATCCTGGAGGAGCGACACAGCATCCACTTTGTCATTAAGAGGTAGGGGCGGGGAGCAGCGGAGCCTGGGCTTGGGTACCGGGGTGGCAGAGCGGGGCAGGGGGGAACAACAGGCATGAGGCGGGGCCCTGGGGCGGTGACAAGGGGTTGGGGTGAACGAAGGGATTCCCTGACAGTTGTGTGGCCTCCTCCTTCTGGCCTCTTGTGAGAATGAAATGGAAAAATGGAGGCACAGTGCTTGGCCCAAGTGGGCACTTGCTAAGTTCTCAGAGGTGTTTTCCTGCCCCTAAAGAAGACCCGAGGGTTTCACGGTGGTGCGGTGGTGAAGAATCCAACTGCCAATGCAGGAGGCGCAGGTTCCATCCCTGGGTCAGGAAGGTCCCCTGGAGGAGAAAAGGGCACCCACTCCAGTATTCTTGCCTGGGAAATCCCATGGACAGAGGAGCCTGGCAGGCTACAGTCTGTGGGGTCACAGAAGAGCTGGACACGACTGTGTATCTGAACAGCAACAATGAAGGCCCTTAACTGCCTTCAGAGGGGAGCCCCGTTGGGTGGCCCTGCCTGCTGGTAGTTTGTCTGCCTTTCCTGTTCTTCCGGGTGATCAGTTTCCCTGGTGCAGGTGGGTGGGAGAGGGCAGGCACGACGGGTCCAGAACGGCAGCCCCTGCCTCCTAGACCTAGACCTGCCTCTCGCCCCTCCACCCCCGATCCCCACCTTGTCCCCCAGCTCCCGCAGGGGGCCTTGCCCTCACATCCGGCTCAACTCACTGCCGAGCCTGTGTCTCCAGGCAAGGCCAGACTTCCTGGGATGCTTCCTCCTAAATAGTTAGAGATGAAAGGGAGGGGGCCAGAGGCCATTCTGTCCAGCCCCCTGCCTCCAGCGGCACTGATCGCATCGGCCCCCTCCCAGGCATCTGTTCTGGGAGCTCTCTGGGGACGCGCTCCCACCGTGTGTGTGGACTCACGTGCCTGCTTGCATGTTTGATGCGCTAGACTGTAAGCTGGGGCTGTGGCTCGTTGCCGAATGCCCAGCACCCACAGCAGTCCCTGGTATGTGCGAGATGCCAATACCTATCTGTGGAACAGATGGATGGATGGATGGATGGATGGATGGAAGGAAGTGCTTGTCCAAATTTGGACTCGTGCCATCTGATTTCTTAGAGCGAAGGAAATAAACAGGGTCTTGGGAGAAAGGAAAATGGTGGTGGAGGGGGGCTGAATACCTGTTGAAGGTGGTCACAGGGCCTCTGAAGGTCCCATCGGTTAAGCCAGACCTGGAGGCTGAGAAGGGCCGCCCGCACCCAGCTAAGCAGTATCTGGGCAAAAGAATTGACCTCAGTGAGCAGCCCAGACGCCCAGGGTTCCAGAGGGTGGGGATTATCTTTGAGAGCGTGGAATTGTTCTGGAGCCTTGGGAAGGACCTCTGTAGGGTTGCTGGATGCCAGCCTGGCTGCTGGGGGAGACTGGTGTGAGTTGGTGGCTGTGGCCTCAGGCCTGGTTGGCATGATGCGCGGAGGGAGAGAAGTGGCTGGATTGGGGATCGAATCTGAGCGGTGATGCCCATGGCGTGTGCTGGTGGGTGGACCGTGGAAATGAGGTGGGGGGCAGGAAAGAAGGATCACCCCCACACGGCTGCTTGAGTTCATCTTGGAGATGCTCAGGAGATGAAATTGTCAGAGGCCCCACTGAGAGGTCGGAAGCTCAGGTCTGAGTTGGAGATAGAAGTCTGAGAGTTGCAGGCTTCCCTGGAGGTCCAGTGGTTCAGACTTCACACTCCTGGTGCAGGGGGCTTGGATTCAATCCCTGGTCGGGGAACTAAGATCCCTCATGCCGCGCAGCATGGCCAAAAAAAAAAAAACTATAAGAAATCTTGAGAGTTGGCAGTGTGGTCCAGGAAGGGATCACAGGGCAGAGGAGAGAAATAGAGGTGAGAAGAGAAGAGGGCCCACATTGGACCCTGGGATCCCCATGTTAGAGGCTGGGGTCGGGAGGAGGAGGGGTCACCAGCAGGGGAGGCTGAGCATGGCCCAGAGCTGGGCAGGCATCGCGCCGCCACTGGGGGTGGTGACTCTGAAAGCCAGCTCTAACAGTGGGGGACCCCCTCTCAGAACCCTTCACCAAGTGGCTGCTCCCAGGGTGCCAGGCCGTCATCTGTCAGCTACCTCCATACACACCTCGCTTTCTCTCCACCTTCGCTCCTGGTTCTCTGAGCTCCTGCTGCCTCACCTGTCTCCACCCTTTGCTGAAACCCTTCCCTCTCCCTGGCACTGCTCCCCACCCTCCTTCCCACCTGTCTTGTCTTTCAAGGCTCCCTTTCCTGCCTGGAAGCCGTCCCCTATCCTCACTCAGAAAGAATTTACCCGTCCGGCAGCAGGTGGCTTCTTCCCCCATCAGTGCCCCCATGAGCCCGCCATCACACGGTGGCAGTGGGACCACCTCTGAGCCGCCTCTTGTGCCCGCTGAACCCCTTCCCCGGGGCGGGGATCCCACTTGATAAATCACTCTGGAGCTGAATTGAAATCAAGCACCCTTCTTTCAGGAAGTGCCTACTGTTGGCTAGCTTAAATCTCTCTTGCTGCTGCCTGGGTCCTTTGCCTTCAGTTGACTCCTGGCAGCGAGAGAGGGGGTGCAGAAAGCAGCAAGGACATTGCAGTGACCCTTTACATGCCTGACCATGGTATTTGTGTCCTCGCTGTGACTCACCTTCATCTCCCTCTATCCAAACTGTAGTTCGTTTAACCCTTCACTAGTATTTGCCAGGCGCCTCCTGAAGGCCGAGCCCTTCACTGAGCTCTACTGAGGACCTCATGAAACAATAGGCACAGTCCTCACCTGCCCCCAGGAGTGATGGTCGCTCCTGTGATGAGTCCTGGGAGAATCAAAACAACATGTTTTCAGGTGCAGACTCGGTGACATCAGAGCAGCAAGCCTGTGGGACTTCCCGGAGGAGGAGGCTTGGACTCAGGCAGACCGGGCTTGAAATCGCACTCTGTGTGATAACCTTGAATAGCACTTCTCTTCTAAGCCTCAGTGTCTTCATTTGTAAAAACAGAGATAATGGTGCCCGCACCCCCCAATGACATAGTCCAGTGGCTAAGACACTACGTTCCCAACGCAGGGGGCCCTGGTCAGGGAACTAGATCCCGCATGCCACAAGTAAGAATTTGCATGCACGACTAAAGATCCCACGTGCCGCAACTAAGTTCCGGCCCAGCCAAATAAATATTTTTTTTTAAAAAATGATGCCCCACCTTTCAGGTTTTTCTCATCCTAAAATGAGGAGGTGAATGTAATATACCTGGCCTGTAGTAGCTGCTCAGCAAATACAAGGCCTTTCCCCTGACCTCATCTCCCTCCACATAGAAGAGTACTTGAGCATATCAGTGCCGACAACCTAGGTTTGAATGGCCCTACCATTTCCCAGCTGTGCGTCCTTGGGCAAGTTACTGAACTGCTCTGTGCCTCACTTGCCTCATCTGTAAAATGGGGCCGATGATTGTTCAAGCCTCATAACACTGATTGGAGACTAAATAGATGTGAGTAAGGGGCCTAGGGGCTTCCCACGTCAGACCTTCTCCCTGTCATCTGCCCGCTGCCTCCAGTTCTACCAGGAACTGCAGGCCGAGGTCTCGAGGCCCCTCCCCTGTGCTCCCTGATAAGTAAATGTGACCATAGATCATAAAACTGCCATTAACGCTGGCGGCCTCCCATTGCTGGGCGGAGCTGAGGAAGTGGTTCAGAGAAGAAGGGAGGTGTCCCCAGAATTCCTCCCTGCAGCTGCTGCTCAGCCTCGGGGGACCCCGACAAGTATGAGCCTCCGGGGCATCGGAGGAGCCAGAGGCCTCTCAGAATAAGAGAAGGCATCTATCTTGCTTCGAGGCTCACTGCCCTGGCCACCCAGGCTCTGCCTTGTGTCACCAACCTTTTTGCCTCTGTTTGAATTTCCCTCTGGGTCTGCCTTGGGCACTATCGGGTCCCGTTGTATTTCGACTCAGATATCCCTTCCTTTTGGGGGCTTCCCTGGTGGCTCAGAAGGTAAAGAATCCACCTGCAATGCGGGAGACCTGGGTTCAACCCCTGGGTTGGGAAGATTCCGCTGTAGAGGGGCATGGCAACCTACTCCAATGTTCTTGCCTGGAGAATCCCATGGACAGAGGAGCCTGGCGGGCTGTACAGTCCATGGGGCTGCAAAGTGTCAGACACAAGTGAGCCACTAACACACACACACACCCCTTCATTTGTCCCAAGTCACCTCTGCAGCCTGAGCTTAGTACCCAGGCCCTGGCCTCTTGTCCAGCCGCCCCTTGGCACACAGGCTGTACTGCAGCCGCACCCCTGTCCCCCGACCAGCTGCGTGAAGCTCCTCAGCCTGCTGGGGGCCACCTGGTGGGGGCTGGGAGCAAAGCAGAGAGAACAGCAGCCCTGGAGGCAGGCGGCTAGCCTTGCTGACCTTTATTCCATCCTTGTTTCCTGGAATAAGAATTCCAGGTGTCTTATCAGAATGACTCAGGAGTCCCTGCGTGGCCCCTGGGCCATCAGCCATCCCCGCTGCAGTCCGCTTTCTGTGTGCTGATGGAGAGATCCAAGGGTGCCATGCCCTCCTGGAGGCTCCCTTTGCCCATGGGTAGAGATCACCTGCCGGGGCACAGTGCTGCAGGCTGGTCACCTCCCACGGGACACCTCTGGTGGAACTGCCAGCCCTCCCCCGTGTCTCTACCTGGCCCACCTCTCAGGCCTCTCACCTCAGCTCCTCATCCTTAACTCCAGGAAGTCTTTTCCGACCCCCTCCCTGCTTGGGTCCCTTAGGCTTCTGAGACACCCCTGAGAGGTCCCATGCGTCACCCTATGAGGCTACAATCTGGGACTAGCCCGGCCTGTGCTGGGGGATTGGCGTCTCCTGTCACTGAGACCCAGGTGTTGGTGGGTAAAAGCTGCGGAGTGCTGGTGGGAAAGAAGTGTGAGTTATCTCCAACTGTGGCCAAGGAGAACTGGGGTCTGTAGGAAGCTCCCCCACACCCCCGGGTGTCGTGATGAATAGGTTGGACCCTCTGGGACCCCCCAGGGCCTGGCCAATCAATGCCTCCCCTGACTGTGGGGAAATGGTTTGGGGTGTCTGGCTGTTGGCGGGTATCTGGCTCTTCTGGACCGTGCCCTCTCCTGCCTCCATATGTGGCCAGCCCGGTGCCCAGGTCTGCAGCTGCAGCCTGCATGTGGGACTAGAGTGACCGTCACGGAAGGGACCTGAGCCCAGCTCCCCTCTCATGCCCGTCTCTCCTCTCTCCCCAGGATGTTCGACGAGCGAATTTTCACAGGTATGTGTGGGGACCGTCCAGTTCGTTCTAAAGTCGCCAAGCTGATGCCCCTGAGTTCCTGAGCTGCCATCACACCGGACCCTTGGGTGGGAGTGGAGCCTAGTGGTGGCTTCTGCATTCTGGGGCAGACATGGGGGCCCCCAGCTCCCAGGTGCAGACAGACTATGAGGACACCCAGCCCCAGATGTTGTCAAATGCGAACGTGTGGGAGGTCCTCTGCTCAGCTGCTAGCATTTTAAACTTTAGTTTTCAATGGTCTCCTAAGTGGGTTCCGTTCTTTTCCCTGAAGTCCAGCTAGTGAGCTCTGGGGTCAACCCAAGTTTGCATCCAGAAGAGGTGAGCCTCTTCTTGCCTCTCACGAAGAAGAGGTGGGCTCTGCTGGGCACAGCAAAGGGAGCTCGCATCTTGGGGGGCAGTGTATCGGGGTCCCTACCTCCCCCCTGGTTTGTGACCTTGGGCAAGGTCATATGGGCCTCAGTTTCCACATCCGTGAAATGGTAAGAGGTCCATCCTCTGGGCTGGTGTTCTGGGTTCCTGGAATAACTGAATGTAGAGGGTGGTCCTGTGGTACATCCTTGGGGAGACTTGGCCCCTTTCCCAAGGGCTCCCTGAGCCCCAGTAGCACATGTGCAGTCAGGGCGGTCATTTCCAGCTTCTTCTTCCTGCCCAGTCCTCTGAGATCCTTGCCATCCTTGCTCCTCGTCCCAGGAGGGGTCTCTCTCCCTGGACCCCTTCCCAGCTCGGCTGGATACGGAGACCACAGGGAGGGACGGAGGCCAGGCCACACGTGAGAGGCGCCCCCCAGGCCGAGAAGGCTGGTGAGCCTTCTCCCTGACTGCCCTACCCCTCCCTGGCTCTCCCCACCAGGGAACAAGTTTACCAAAGACCCCACGAAACTGGAGCCGGCCAGCCCGCCAGAGGACGCCTCTACGGAGGTGGCCCGTGCTGCCGTCCTGGATCTGGCTGGGACCGCCCGGTAAGGCCATTCGCCATCCCCACCCCAGCTCCGCGGGGAGGAGCAGGGACAGGCCAGCTCCCTCCACCTGGACGCCCCGCACGGGGCCGTCCCACACAGACACCGTGTGCGGGCCGGGGAGACTCTACAGGGACCCAGAAGGAGCACAGAGACTCCGCCGATTTTCTTCCACTCAGAGGACTCTCGTCACCCCTCGGGATCTAAGAAACCTTCCCTGCCACCCAGACTAGACCGCCGTCTGCCCTGCGTGGCCACAGGGCCCTGCACTCCACTCATGGCCTGGTCACCCTTCACCAATGTCCCCACGGAGGCCCTGGGCTCCTGGGCGCCAGGGATGGGCCATCTGTCCCGGAGTCCCCCCGTCCGGTCCGGTTCTGCCCTGACGGTGCTCTGTGAATGAACCGAATCATCCAACCCAGGGCCCTCCCCAGCTTCACTTTCCCCTTCCCCAGGGCCCCCAACCCCCTCCAGGCTGCTGGTCCCTACAGCTCTCAGTCCCGCCCAGCAAGCCCTGATCACACCCCCACCCCATGCTAAGCTGTGGGGCTCCTAGACTGGCCAGACCCAGGCCTCAGAGCTGCCAGCTGGTGGGCAAGGTGGGCACCTGGAAGGTCACCCCAGGAGAGGGAGCAGGGCCTTGGCCAGGGCAGCCGCGAGACTGTTGTCCTGGGCGACGGGACCCTGGGAGTCTTGCTGGGGTGGGAGCCGGTGCGGTCAGGGGTGTGTTTTGGATTGGCAGCCGCCAAGGCCCCCTGACTGCTTGAAGGGCGAGAACGGGGGCTGATGCCATGTCGTTTCTCGACTTCCTTCCGACAGGTCAGACAAGAGCGGTCTCTCCGAAGACTGCGGGCCAGGTGAGGAGCTGGAACCCAGTGCGTGTGTCTAGGGCAGTGGGTGCCTTGGGCAGGAAGCAGGCTCAGACCGTGAGCCCGGTTCAGTTCAGTTCAGTCGCTTAGTGGTGTCTGACTCTTTGCAACTGCCTGGACTGCAGCACGCCAGGCCTCCCTGTCACCAACTCCTGGAGTTTACTCAGACTCATGTCCATCGAGTCGGTGATGCCATCCAGCCATCTCATCCTCTGTCGTCCCCTTCTCCTCCCGCCGTCAGTCTTTGCCGGAGGACTAAGGAATTTCCTCTGCTCCCCACTGTCCCCCCTTCCCAGCTGCAGAGCAGGCTGGGGACCAGGGAGGGGCACGTGGGATGCGGTGGCTTTGTGTAGGATTCTACCACTGCCTCCTCATCCTTGGCGATTCTGGACTCAGTGGCCAGGTCTATACGTTGCTTCTGTCTATAGATCAGACACCAAAGCCGACTTGACTTTCTCTGGCGCTACTAACGAGTCCCAGACAGGGGAGTGTTCAGGAGTGACCTACCTTACCGGGCCAAGTTCATGCCCCCACCTGACTGGATTCCTCATCTGCTCCTCGTTTCACAGGAACCTCCGGGGAGCTGGGTGGGCTGAGACCCATCAAAATTGAGCCAGAGGATCCGGATATCATCCAGGTCACCGTCCCAGGTAAGGGCTGATCCTGCCGCCCACACCTGAACGTTCAGAGATGGAGCAGCTCCCAAAACGGGGGCCCTGGAACCACCGCAACCAACATGTCCCCTCCAGGGCTGACCCACTCTGTCTCCCGAGCACCTGCCCCGGCCAAGAAGGTGTCTCCAGGCCGCTGTTTCTCGGTCTGGTCTGACCGTGAAAGGGTGCAGCGTTCTGGGTGCTTTCTGCAGCCATCCCTGCCCTCTGGGCTGGGAGTCAGGTCTCTGCTCTGACCTTCCTTAAGGTCCCCACAGCCATCACCTCTCTGGCCTGGATTCCCTGGGATTTGCGAGGCAGAGTGGAGAGAAGCAAAGGTCATCAGAGGGTCTTCCCTGGGGCCCAGTGGTTACGACGCCACGCTGCCAGTGCAGGGGGCACAGGTCCAATCCCTGGTCAGGAAACTAAGGTCCTATATGCCACACAGCCAAAAAGTAAATAGAATGGAAAGAATTTTTAAAAAAGAAAAAAGAGAAGGTCATTGAAATAAGAAGATTTGAGTTTGACTCCAGACCTGGATCCCTCTGAGCCTCAGTTTCCACATCTGTGAAGTGGGGCATGTCCTTGGCCTCTGGAGGTGCAGTATGGGGTAAACCCAGGGCTCCAGGCCCCTCAGGCCCCCGCTGACCCCTGGCACAGCTACCCTCCCAGAGTCCAAGGGGAAGCTTCCTGCTCTATGGGTGTGCAGGGCTGGGGGTCCCTGGGGACCATGGCAGGGTGGGACAGACAGAAGGTGCTGTCAACATGTGGAGTTCTGCCTCCAGACCCTTCCCCAGCCTCTGAGGAAATGACAGACTCGATGCCTGGACATCTGCCCTCGGAAGATTCTGGCTACGGGATGGAGATGCTGACTGGTAAGAGATGGACTGGGCTCCCCTGGTGGCTCAGACAGTAAAGAATCTGCCTGCAGTGCGGGAGACCCAGATTCGATCCCTGGGTCAGGAAGATCCCCTGGAGATGGGAATGGCAACCCACTCCCTTGCCTGGAGAAGTCCACGCATAGAGGAAACTGTTGGGCTGCAGGCCACGGGGTCGCGAAAAGTCAGACACGACTGAGCACGCACACTCACGCACTCCGACCGTGGGAGCTGAGAATAGATGCTAGAGGGCTGGAGAGAGAGACAGACGCTTGTGATAATTTAGACAAGAGGAATGAGTGGGCAGGTGGAGATTAGCAGGGGGACGGTGGAGTTCTCCACGTTTTGTGTTTTTGAAAATGGTCAAAACCACAAAAAGTTGAGAATAATTCAATGAATCTCACACACTCAGCTCCAGCCATTATCAACGGATGTTATCACAGGTAATAAGAAATAGGAACTTGAACTTCCTCAGTGGTGCAGTGGTTAAAACTGCACACTTCCAATTGCATAGGCTGCGGGCGCAATCCCTGGTCAGGGAACTAAGATCCCACATGCCATGCGGTATAACCAAAATTTTTTAAATTAAAAAAAAAGAATGATACATAGTTAACGTTTTTGAAAAGTAAGTCATTAGAAAGACAAATAGTAAATTATACAAGGTTTGCAGATCTGGTGGAAAATTATATTAGTCCTTCCATGATTTGAGTTTGGAAAACTCTGTAATAAGGGCTATAGGGCCAGGGCAGGAAACTTTAGGAAGAGGGCTGGAGTTTGTTATGTTACCCTTGTGTGTGATGTCTAGTGTGGGCTTGATGGGAGGATGGGGTGGAGGGGGATGTTACTTAAGGACACCATGCAAAAGTATAGTAGGTGTATTTCAATGAACAGTGAAACAAAAAGCTCATCATGTTCAGTGTGAGAAGCAAGTGCAGAAAGATACGGACAGTATAGCAGTTTTCCAAATTTGAAATGTAAAAATAGTATTGCAAATGTTTTATTAATATTTTAAAAATCATGTGCAAATATGACAAAATGCTCACATATTTTCATTCCGGCTGGTGGCTCCATGAGAGTTGGTTACCATGCTCTGTATGCCTTACTGCAGTTTTTAATTTTCCCCTACCAAAAATAAACAAACGACTAGAAAAACAAATAAGAAGGCTTCCTGCAGGCCCAGATGGGTGGTGGCAGAGCAAAGGCAGGGCGTCTCTGCTGCTCGTCTGCTTCCATCTTCCCTCTCGGGAAGAACGGGATGGAAACAGGGAAGAGTCCAGACTCCTGGGAGTCCAGAGCAGGAAGGAGGCATCGCGGGTCCCCAGGTCTGCTGTGGGTGAATGGGTCTTCAGGTAATACCCGCGGTGCACTGTCTGTAGGATGGGAGAAGTCACGGCGGACAAAGATGGGCTGACAGCAGACTTGGAGATGACGCTTTGCCCAAAGCGAAGACAGGTAGACTGTGACTTTGTCCCAGGCACAGTTCCGGGGCGGATGTCTACATGCGCAACTGTGAGCCCTCAGAAAGGCCCCCCTGTGGGGCCAGCCACAGGAGTGGGTCGACTCATTATGCCATCAACACTTCCAACTGACCCTGGGCTGGCTGGAGAAGCTCCTTATGACTTTTAAAAACAAAAGGGTTTCGACTCTAAACACAGTTTTAAGCAGTGTTTTCAGTTTCAATGAAGGTAGTTGAGGACTTCCCTGGCAGTTCAGTAGTTGAGACTCCCCACTCTCAGTGCAAGGGGCACGGGGTTGACCCCTGACTGGGGAACTGAGATCCCACATGCTACTCAGCACTGCAAAAAAAAGTTATTTGAATTTCAAGCCAGAAAACGGGGCTCCAGGGGGATCCCAGCCTCCACGTGGGGAAGATTTCCCCCAGTGTCCTGGAGGGCCCGGTCCTTCCTTGAACGTGTATCAGTGAGGCTTTAGGCAGCAAGACTATGCAGATTGCAGATCCCGGGGGAGGAATGGTCCATCCATCCAAGAATGATGTTCCCCATGGCCTTGACAGACTGGAACACTGCGCTGAAACGCACAGGAGAAAGTCACAGCCCCAGGATGTGTGTTGTGGGTTGCGTCCACTGAGGACCAATCTCTGAGATGGAGCCTAGCGTGTGGGGTGTTTTTTAGGGGCTGCCCTTGGGATCAGCACCTGGGTAAGGCTGGGGACAGAAGCAGGGGAGGGGACAAGGGGGAAGGCAGGAAGCAGGGAGCTGTGTGTGTGGAGCTGGGGGCTGGGCTGATGATCCGCCTGGTCACCCTCCATCACTGTTTCCAGGAATTGATGTCAGCCCTCGGAACTGCCTGTCTAGGCGGAGTCAGGTGGGCCCAGCATCCACTGCCCACAATGTACCTGTTTCCCTGACGAAAGTTTAGTCCTAAAGCTCTGGCCCTTTTAAAATCAGGGGCTGAGCAGAGATGAAACCTTCCAGAACCTTCGGGGTTGAGCCCCAAGGCTCCAGCTCGTCTGGATCCGAAAAGCAGGCTCCCTTTGTCCCGCATCAAGAGAGTGGGGCCTTGACCACGTCATGGGAGCTCTCCCTGTCATGAGAGTCCCTGCATCTCTCCTCATCGAGCATCCTCTCCACCAGCTGGCCGAGAGCAGACCCAGGATCCACCTGCTCCACCCCTCCTCCTCGGCCCAGCCTTGTGGGCTGAAAAGGGCCCTCCGAGGGTTGGCCCCGTGGCAACACAGGGCAAGCTTCCTAAGCCGCAGTTCCCTTCTGGCTGTTTCAAGTGTTGCAAACCCCAGTGCCTTCCTCCAGTGCTGGCACGAAAGAGTCGCTGCTGATGGAGGTCCCACCCCGGCACCCCACTCCTGTCTGCACTTGTATCTCATCTTCCTGCCGAAATCTGTCATCTCTTGAGTTTGCAGCCACCCTTCCCACACACACAGCTCCCGTCTCCCTGCCTATGCCCCTCACCTTCCTGGACACTTGGATCCGACCCACGTATTCCTCTCCTCGGCTCCCCAAGGGCAATCTCCCCCCTCCCCCTTACAGCCTAAGCCCTAACCCCCCATATTGTTCCCTGTGCCGTGTCTTTGCTGCCTGTTGGACCCACATCTGGGGACAAGGTTGAGTCCTTGCCAGGGTCAAGTCACCTTGTCAGAGGCCCCAGAACCTTATGACCTTAGATAGCTTCACATCCCCATCCCCTTATCCATCTCCATTTTTAAGATTTTTTTTAAAAATACAGACCATTTTAAAACCTTTACTGAACTTGTTATAATATTGCTACTGTTTTATGTTTTGGATTTTTGGCCGTGAGCCGTGTGGGCTCCCTGATCAAGGATCGAACCCACAACCCCTGCATTGGAAGGCAAAGTCTTAACCACTGGACCCCCAGGGAAGCCCTGTGCCTCTGTTTTTCTTTATGACGTCGCTGCTGTCTGACATCACGTGTTGCGTCTGGCGTCGTGCCAGGAGGACAGGCGTTGTCTTATTGCTGCGTTTCCTCTGTTCCTGGAGCAGAGCCTGGAGGCAGTGGAAGGAAGGATGGGGTGGCGTGGGCTGGTCTCCAGGCCGCGCGTCCCAAAGGTGTCCGGTCTCGAAAGCTCACATGGAGGCGAGGGTGGGTGCTTGTACATAACTGGGGTCCCTGATCCCATCTGGGGGTCACCGTGCCATGCTCTGGACTCGGCCTGCACTCCCTGCCTGTCTGACCTCACTTCGGAGGTGCAGAGATGATGAGTGTGGCTGCACGGCTCCCTCTTCTCTTTCAGACAAAGGCCCCGGAGAGGACCCTCGGCCCGAGGAGAGGCCAGTGGAGGGTGAGGCACTGTCCGCTTCCCACTTCTCTCTCCTTCCCTACCTAGGCCTCCTCCCCTCTCCATCCGACAGCTCCCTTTTGTCTCTTCAGACACCGGGTTTGGGGGTGGGTGTCCTATAGGCTACTTGAATTGGGAGGTTTGTAGACCTGTTTTCTAGAACTAGGAAGTACGTGGTCAGAGGTAGGAGCAGCTGTTCCTGGTAAGAGAAACTGTAAGACTTTATTATTTTGTTCTATATACACCCTACTCCTTTCCAGAAAGCTTTTAAGGCTGAGGTCTGTCTGAGCCTAGTCTTCCTGAACAAGTCGAACTGAGGCCTGAAAGCACAAAATTGGCTTTGGGTCCAATAGACATGTTCAGTCTCAGGAACATGGTTCATTCCCAGCTTGCAAAGAGTGGGAGTAGGACAGGCAGGGAGGTCAAGGTGAGGATGGGGCTGTGTCTGCCCCTGAGATGGAATGACTGGGTGTCAGAGGAGAGGAGTGTCTCTTTCCCAATCCCAAACGTGGGGAGTGTGACTGTAAAATTTTAACAGAGATCTACTGCCACCTGGTGGCAGAACACTCAATTTGCAGGCCTAGTGTACACACGCTGGTCAAGTCACTGTGCTTGACGACTTCCCAAGTGGTGCAGTGGTCAAGAATCCACCTGCCGATGCTGGAGATGCAGGTTCAATCCCTGGGTCAGGAAGGTCCCCTGGAGAGGAAATGGCAACCCACTTCAGTATTCTTGCCTGAAACATCCCATGGACAGAGGAACCTGGTGGGCTACAGCCCAGGGGGTACAAAGAGTCGGGCATGACTGAGCATACGTACATACATACATAAGTCACCGTGCTGGTCTAGAGTGGCATTCACATAGAAAGTCCCATGGTTATCCTTAGGCCTCAGAACCTTCCACTCAGGCCTGGTTATGCCCCAGACCTGATTTCACAAGCAGATATTTGAGCCCAGGAATTGTGGACCTGTCTGCAGAGAGGCCACTTCTGAGAAAATAGGTTACCTGCCATCACCACCCTTCCCCTTTCCAAGGTCTCAGCGTAGGGCATCCTTGGTGCCAGCAGAGATGGGACACGAGCTGAGAAGCAGGGTCCTGCTGCCGCTGGGGAGGCTCAGCAAACTGCCCTTTGCCTTCCAGACAGTCACGGCGACGTGATCCGGCCTCTGCGGAAGCAGGTGGAGCTGCTTTTCAACACGCGATACGGTGAGCGAGGAGCCAGGCAGGGTTGGGGGTATCTGGGTCTCCCTCCAGCTGCCCTGTTATCAAAGGGACTGACCCCCCCATCCCAGCTGCTCCCTGAACAGAGAGGAGCTGCGGGGGCTGAAGCACTGCAGGGGCTGCTGCCCAGCCCCCTCCTCAGCTCCAGACATCCCGCCTGGGAAGACTGAGGCACTGCTGGAGAACCCCACCCTCTGAAACACAGCACCGCTGTCTCCTCCATCAACACACTCACACTCACGGTCTGCCTTAGCCTCAGCTTGGAGAGGCTGCTGTGTCAGCTGTAACTGCCCCTCTGTCCCCCACAGACACCCTCATTCAGGGTCCTCAGGAGGATGCACGCATGACAAGATCTTTCCTGCTAGAAAGGCAGGGGAGAAGCCTACTCTTCATTCAGCCCCTGTGGTTGGCCAGGCGCTGGCAAGGTGCTTCACACACCTTCTCCCATCCTGTCTCACAAAAATCCCTGTGTCCTAATGCCCATTTTACAGATGTGGAAAATCGAGGCCTGGGGAAGTGCCATGGCTTGTCTGAGGCCCCACGACTAGTGAGTGGTAGTGCCTGGCCTGGGCCTCAGATCTCCAGTTCCTGAGGTGTGGTGTTGGACCACACAGGGGGTTGGGGTTATTTATGGTGGTAGGGGGACCTTCCAGAGGGCCTTTCTGGCAAGTGGACTTGGGTGGAGCTGGTACCAGTCTCCTGCACTGCCAGGGCATGAGGGCATAGACTGAACGTAAGACTGAGGGTCCCACTGACTTGGATTCCCATCCCCGGGACCTGAGGGACCCTGGGACCTGAGACAAGTCACATCCCCTCTGGGCTCTGGGACGCTTACCCAAAAGACTGAGGCTGACGGTACTTAACCTCTCTGGAGGGTCAGGAAGGTTCAGCTGAGAGCTAAGTTTCAAAAGGGCTCCGGCCCCCCCATGCAGACATGGGAGGTGGGAATCGAGGCTCGTGGCCCCGTAGATCTGGATGGCCCTACAGCAGCCGTATCTCTGCAGCCAAGGCCATTGGCATCTCGGAGCCTGTCAAGGTGCCCTACTCCAAGTTCCTGATGTACCCAGAGGAGCTGTTTGTGGTGGGGCTGCCTGAAGGCATCTCCCTCCGCAGGCCCAACTGCTTTGGGATCGCCAAGCTCCGGAAGATCCTGGAAGCCAGCAACAGCATCCAGTTTGTCATCAAGAGGTAAGGCCCAGCAGGGTCCACAGAAGCCGCTTCAGGCTTGCCCAGCACCAAGGAGAAGTGCCAAGTAGCTATTTTCCTCTTTAGATTGGGGAAGGTGTTGTGTTGTTTTGTTTTGTTTTGTTTTGTTTTTTGATGATAGGGCACTAGATGAAGTTTGGCCTCAACTGTGCAGGTACAAGTTTGCCCAGCCCCAGCTGAGGCCTGGAGGACCTAAAGCAACCAGAGGGGACTGCCCTCTCAGTCCCCAGGAGAGCAGTCCCCAGCTTGCCTGGATGTAAGACAAGGATATGCCTACTGGCTTGCTCTCCTGGACCATTCTGAGCATCCTCTGGGGGTTGGAGGCATCTGAATTGACAATGCCCCATTTTTCCTGGATTGGAAAATCAGGCGTTGGCATTTCAGGTTTCTTCTCTTTCCTCAAGCATCTAGTTTTCATCAGCGAGGACCCAGAGAGCTCCATTGTATCCAGCCTGTGTGCCCAACTGAGATATAAAGTCCCTCTGGAGGAGATGAAGGCAGCTATTGAATTTTTAAAAGAGGAGGGAGGGCCTGGGGGTGACCTGTTTTGCCCTTCTCTGTGTTACTGGGGTGTCTTGTAAACTTAGGTCTGATTTGGTTGAAAGTAACAAGAAAGAGGGGATATTTAAAGCTTTGCTCTGCCCAGGGTAGTAGATGGCCCCCAAATTGGGAGACTCAGGGTGTCCTTCATGCCTGGAGTGGCAGGCTGGCACTGGGGTGCAGGGCAAGGAGCTCTCTTGTGGAGCCTGGCTTGCACCAGGTTAAGCAGGGAGGGTGGTACTCCAGGTACAGATATGAATATGTGGTTCTTTCCTTCTACAAATACACCTTGAGTGCCCACCATGTGCCAGCAGGGATTCATCAGTGAATGCCACCGAGTCCTGCTGTTGAGTTGGCTGACCTCATCAAATAAAATCCCAATGTAATATCAGGTAGAGATAAATGCTATAACACAGGTTAAAGGGGCAGAGAGGGGCAGGAGGAACCAGTCAGTGGAGGGGACATCAGAGCGGAGACCTAATGAAGCAAGCCTTGCAGATATCTGGTGGAAGAGCTCTGAAGCAGTGGAAAGGCCTGCAAAGGCCTGAGGCAGGGACATGCTTGTGCGTTTCAAGTCTAGCAAGGTGCCGGTGTGACTGGTGCGGATTGAGCGAAAGAAGAGTGTGAGTGGCGAGGCACAAGACGTAGAAAGAGCTGGATTATACAGGGTCTTGGGCTGGCGTAAAGGGTTTGGATTTTATTTCAAATGTAATGAGAACTCACTGGACGGTTTTGAGAAGGGTGGGACCAGTAAGGAGGCTGTACCTGGCCCTGAAGACACAGTGGCATCTTGGACTCAGTAAAGGTGCGATGGTGAAAAGTCATCAGATTCAGGCAATGTTTTGAAGGTGGAGCTGGTAGAATTTGCCAGTGTATGTGACGCGGTGTGAGAGGAAGAGGGGCTGAATGACTGAAGGTGGGGGACTGAGCAGCCAGGATGCTGGTGATACCGTTGTCCAGGATGCCGATGATGAGGTTGGAGGTCAAAGTCAAGAGCTGAGGGACTTTCCCTGCAGTCCAGTGGTTGAGACTCCACACTTCTGATGCAGGGGGCACCGGTTTGATCACTGGTCTGGGAGCTAAGATTCCACATGCCACACGGCATGGCCAAAACATTTTTTAAAAAAATGTAAGAGTTGGATCTGACTTCTGTTATGTTTGCAGTGTGGGGGAACCTTGCAGAGAGGGATGGCAGGTGGATTACAGGGCTCAGACACAAGGGAGAGGTCAGGGGGCAGACAGAACGTGGGAAGCTGTCAGGATCCAGGAGGAACATAACGTGTAGGGGCCACTTACCTCATCCATCCCCTCAAACTGAGAACCGGAAGCACTTGGGTGGTTCCCACACTCCTGGGTCTGAGTCTGGCTCTTCCTGTTCCTCCCCTTGACCTTGGGCACGTTGTTCAGGTGTCAGGTGGGACACACTGTACCATTTATAGGGTGGCCCTGAAGGTCAAAGCTTAGCAAAGGGCTTGTCACAGTTAAGGTGGTTTGGAGTTTTGGGGTTTTTTTTTTTTTTTTTAGTATCAGATTTATTGAAGTTTAATTTTACCCTTTTTCAATGTACAGCTCTTTGATTTTTGGCAAGCTCATACAGTCACATGACTACCCTCAAAATACAAAGCAGGACTTCCCTGGTGGTCCAGTGGTTAAGACTCCGTGCTGCCAACACAGAGGGCGCAGGTTCGAGCCTGGTTGGGAAACTAAGATCCCACATGCTCTGTGACATAAGCAAAAGATTTAAAAATCAAATAAAAATGTTTAAAAAGATACAGAAGCTTCCCTTGTGCCCCTTTGCTGGCTGCCACAGCTCCTGGCAACCACTGATCAGTTTTCTGTCATTTTGCCTTTTCCAGAATGTCATATAAATGGCATCATGCACTGTGCATCTCGCTGGGTCTGCCTTCTTTCACTCAGCTTTTGAGACTCAGCCATGTGGTTGCTAGTATCAGGAGTTCATTTCTTAAAATATATATATATATAGATATATACAGCAGATTTTTAAATGAATTTAAGTAATCCCAGTTTCCTGAATGCCAAGTGAAAAAAATGATTCAATTAGAAAAGAGTGATTAACTTTGTCCAGTGGAACCTTTGGGATGTTAGGATTAAGGACTAGTTGGGGTGATTGTAGGAGATAATTGGAAGAGAGAGATTGAGCACTTGAATATATTTTTTTTATTTTGGTATTCCTCCTTTGAAAAAATTAGCTAAGAATACTATTGCAAATATTAGTAAAAAAAAAAATAGTCACTTCTTAGTGATCTTACTTTTAAAAAGGGTACATTTTGGATGGAGATGTAAATGTTCTGAAATTAGCTTCCCCGTTGGTGCTCGTGGTAAAGAAACCCCCCCTGCCAATGAAGGAGATGTGAGAGATGTGGGTTCAATCCCTGGGTCGGGGAGATCCTCTGGAGAAGGGGATGGCAATCCACTCCAGTATTCTTGCCTGGAAAAAACCATGGACAGAGGAGCCTGGTGGGCTACAGTCCATGGGGTCACAAAGAGTCGGACACGACTGAAGCAACTCAGCCTGCATGCAGGCATGGCTGCATAAACAACTTCGGTGAATATACTAAAACCTGGGACTTCCCTGGTGTCCCCTGGTTAAGACTCTGAACTTCCAATGCAGGGCGCACGGGTTCAATTCCTGGTTGGGGAACTAAGATCTCGCTCCTGGCTGGATCCTCAGAGCCCAGCACAGCTGCCGGATCTCACATCCCCAGATCTGTCGGCAGGACCCTGCCTGGGCACAGGGACCCTAGACCTGGACTGTCCAGAATCAAGAGGGCCCATTGTACAGATGTGCAGACTGAGGCCCAGAGGGCAGAGCTGGGGGGGCCTCGAGGGGCCTTAGTGATAGCCCCTCTTGTGTTTTGCAGGCCTGAGCTGCTCACGGAAGGAGTCAAAGAGCCCCTCTCGGACAGCCAAGGTACCCTGCCCAGGGTCACGGGGCTGGGCTTGGGAAGGGGCCCAGGCGTCTGCCACCACCCCTCCTCCTGCTTCCTCCTTCCTGGTTCCGTCTCCCCTGGCATTCCCCCACCACCCTCCCCACCAAGTTTGTCCCCACCAGATGCCACCTCTGTCCTGGGTCCCAGGAGCTACCCGCTCACCCTGGCTTCTCTCCCCTCCCCCAACGCCCCCAGAGAGGGATTCCGGGGACCCTCTTGTGGACGAGAGCCTGAAGAGACAGGGCTTTCAAGGTAAGGTTGCAGCTCAGGATGGGGTCCCCTGTCCCAGTGCCATGACCTTGACCTGGCCTTGGAGGGCCAGGCTGGGGGTGGGAGGGGCTGGCTGCCAACCTCAGGGCCCCCCGAGGGGGGTGGTCTGAGCCAGGTGGGAGGGCAGCCAGGCAGGGCTGTAGTGTATCAGCTCTAGGGAGAATCTCCGCCAGGCGTCTAGGGATTCAGGGGACGGTGGGGTGCAGGGTGAAGGAGCCACTCGCTGTCAGTCTGGGGAGGCAGCTGACCTGCCCGCTTCATGTTAGGCAGCTGCCCATGCCCTTCATGCTTTGAAATCAGAGGAGAGGAGTTGCCAAGGGCAAGGAGGATTCTCCTGAAAGGGAGGATTGTGGCCTGGCCGAGGAGGGGTGGAAGGACATGAGTGTGGAGGGAGAGGGGTGGAGGATGGGGCAAAGCCTGAGCTCAGGGCTGAAGGGGGGACCCTGGGTAAGAAACAGAGGGTCGGGGAGGCTCCGTCCCATCCCTCCCAACGGTAGGGTCTGGTAGGACTACTCTGCCTTTGGGTTGAGATCAAATCAGTGGGCTGCCCAGGTGGCTCAGCGGTAAGGACTCCACTTGTCAATGCAGTGAACGCAGGTTCGCTGTCAGGTCAGGAAGATCCCCTGGAGGAGGAAACGGCAACCCACGCCAGTTTTCTTGCCTGGGAAATCCCATGGACAGAGGAGCCTGGTGGGCTACGTACAGTCCACAGGGTCTCAAAGAGTTGACCATGACTGATCATGCGTGTGTGTGTGTGTGTGTGTGTGTGTGTGTGTGTGTGTGTAGCATCAGTGGGGGCTGCTGTGACTGAGAACGGCTTTGCACATGCACATCAGAGCAGCTCTGGAGAGTGGCTAGAAGTCCCCCAGGGTGGGTGTTCCCCAGATGGGCCCTGTGACCCTAAGGAGAAAGTGGGGTCAGCCAGACCAGAGACAAGAAGGGCCAGCCCCTGGGGGTGGAGGAGCCTGGGGACCTGGGCCCCAAATCCCAGAGCGGCACCTGCTTAACCACCAAGCCTCTCTCTCCTCCCCAGGCCAGAACTTTCTGTGATGGGAGAGTCGAGTCTCTCACCTTACCCCATGGCTGTTCATACTCAGCCCTTTTAGCAAACTGGGGTCCAACTACCCAGAGACCCATCCCCTCCCTCCAGCCTCCCCCGCCTCTCTTTGCCCACAAGACAGTGTCAGGCTCTAAACTCCCCCAACATCCAGGGGCCTCGTGGCAGGTGGACACATGGGCTTCTTAGCAAATACCCTCCGGGTGAGTGAGCGAGTGACTGTGGGAACTGCCAGGCTGGCTCCCTGGCTCCACGGGGTCATGGTCAGTGACCTCAGGTCCCCGCTTAGCCTCCTGCCTCCCTGCTGGCCCTGACCGAGGCCCCGTTCCACTCATCATGATGCAGGGATGCTCCCCTTTGTGGGGTCTCTCCCCTCCAGGTCTGGCTCATTGGTGTGGTTTTCAAATGTCAACAATTAATTTCCTACTCATTGCTGTTGTCGCAACAGAGTGCATCCTTCAGGAGCAAACACACGTCCCCGTCAAGATGTTAGTGCTGGAGTTCTCCGAGGGGCCCCTCCAAGGAGCTGATAATTGCCCAAGAAGGAGTTTCCCATAATTAGAAAATCATATTCTGTGAAAGTCATCAAGTGCCTTTTCATTTAACAGCCCAAATTCGTAATTGTTTTTCACTTGGCAGAAAATTATGACGCCAGACTCTCGCGGATCGACATTGCCAACACGCTGAGGGAGCAAGTTCAGGATCTGTTCAATAAGAAATATGGTGAGCCCCAGGGTGCCCCAGCCAGAAAGGAAGAGAGGTGGGGCCTTGGTCTCCTCTGGGAAGACTGCTCAACCCGCATGCAAACATTTCTTGAGCACTGGGACTTCCCTGGCAATCCAGTGGTTAAGACGCCACACTTCCAATGCAGGGGCTGCAGGTTCAATCCCTGATCAGGGAACTAAGACCACTCGTGCCACGGATGTGGCCAAATATCACTACTGCTGCTACTACTACTAATAATAAAACCACTGGATTATTAAAGATGGTAAACGTTATGAGATGTGAACTGTGCCTCAGTAACACCGAACAGACAAGCTGAAGCAGTGGCGCAAACCAGGGGTGACATGAAGACTCAGCAGTTCTATCCTTAATGAATGTGGGGCTCTGAGTTTCCTAGGAGCCAGAGCAAAAAGGGAAATGAGACCAATCATCCCATTCTGAGGCAAAGAGCTGACTCGTTTGAAAAGACCCTGATGCTGGGAAAGATTAAGAGCAGGAGGAGAAGGGGATGACAGGGAATGGCATCACTGACTCAATGGACATGGGTCTGGGTAGACTCTGGGAGTTGGTGATGGACAGGGAGGCCTGGTGTGCTACGGTTCATGGGGTCGCAAAGAGTCAGACATGACTGAGTGACTGAATTGGAACTGGTTACCATTCCCAGTGTCCACGAGATAAAAATTAGTTTATTGCCCAGAAAAAGTTCAGCTGTTTCTCCTTGTCCAAGACGTGGGAGATTTCTGCAGGCGTTTCTTCATAAGCGGGCTGCCTGGGACACTGAGGGGTGTCTGACGCTTGGTCCAGGAGGATGCTTCCGTGGTGCACCCTGCCTAGCCAGGGAGCTGTGGATGTTCATGCCAGCCTGACGGCAGACAGCAGCTCAGCGTGGGTCAGTAGTGGGCTCAGGACAGCCCCCAGGCTGTAGGACAAAGTACAGGCCCTGGGATGGACATGCCCCTGCCCTCTGCAGAAGGTGGGCAGCGGGAGTGAGGCTGAGCCCCGGATACGGAAAGAGGGCCCTGAGATCTGAGTCACACCCTGGCTGGCTTCCCTGCTTCTACATGCGATCTGCCCTCTCGGGCCAGGCCAGTCCAGAGCCAGGGTGAGGCAGAACCTCACTGCGGGAGGAGGGTCAGGCATTGTAGGGAAGGACCAGGTGTGCCCACAACGTACCATCTGCAAGATGGCTTTCAGATTCTCGAGCTGTGAGGCTGACACATTAGGAGCGGTCTTCTCCCCAGCAACCATAGCCTCACATCCCCTGCCTGCTCCTCAGCCCGGCTCAGGCACAGACCCACTCCCCCAGCCCCCTAGGCCCCCCACTTCCCGGTCCCCTACTGATTGTGTCTGTCTGTAGCGCTGCACGATACCCCCCATGCCCCCATGTGCAGGGGTGTATCACACTGGTATATGCGGAGCACCCCTGGATGCTGACAACACACCAGCCCTGCCTGTGGCTCCCGACAACACCTCCGTCCCTCTCCTCCGCAGGGGAGGCCTTGGGTATCAAGTACCCGGTCCAGGTGCCCTACAAGCGGATCAAGAGTAACCCTGGCTCGGTCATCATCGAGGGGCTGCCCCCGGGGATCCCGTTCCGAAAGCCCTGCACCTTTGGCTCCCAGAACCTGGAGAGGATCCTTGCAGTGGCTGACAAGATCAAGTTCACCGTCACCAGGTACTCAGGAGACGGGGGAAGAGAGAGGAGGCAAGGGCCAGGCGGCGCCTTGCGTCACGGACCCTTGGCCTGGCCTTCGGGTGATCCTGCCCTTCCGGTGGGACAAGGCGGCTTTCCCAGCACCACCTGGATCCTTTCCCAGCAATGCCTGGATCCTGGAGGTTAGAGGAGGGGGCCCTGCAGGCCAGCTGGGGTGCAGAGACCCCAAAGAGATGAGACTAGGTCCCCCGACCCCCATACACCATAGCAGGGGCAGCCTTCATGGGCCCCGTCTCCCTGCCTCGGTGGCTGCTCGCTGCACTCCTGTTCCTCCAGGAGAGAGACCTTTGGCCCATGTCAGAGGGGAGGAGACCGAGACAAGAGATGTGCATGGTGCTGAGGAGCCGGCAGGGCGGCGCCAGCGGGAGACCCTGCTCATCTGGCGCACAGCGGCCCTGCTGACCGTCCCGGTGTCCCAGGGGCCCGTGCGCACAGGGCCCCAGACATCCTGTTAAATGCAGTTTCTGGGGGATTCCCTGGCCGTCCGGGAATTAGGACTCGGTGTTCTCACTGCCAGGCTCCCGGGTTTGATCCCAGGTCAGGGAACTAAGATCCCACAGGCCACACCATGCAGCCCACTCCCCGCCCAAAATTGCAGATACTGGTTTAGCTGGTCCAGGGCAGGCCCCACACATTCCTTGCAAGCTCCCAGGCTCTCCCCTGGCACTCCTGTCTCTATTTCTTTTCCAGGCCTTTCCAAGGACTCATCCCGAAGCCTGGTAAGAGGCGCTGGCTATGGGAGGGCCACTTGGTGTGGGGGGCAGGGGTGGGCCACGGTGCTAGGGGCAGAGGCCGGAGCGAAGCTCACTGTGGGGCGCAGCTTCTGGGCCCCTGGAGCAGGAGTCCCGCCATGTCTGCCCTGGGAACTGGCCCCGGGGTGGGAGAAGCAGGAAGGAAGGTCAAGTTAGCACCGGGACCCGGTTCCTGCGACACAAAAAGGGATGGTGGTGGGACACAGGTGACTTTTACGCTTCACCCAGCCAGGATTCAGGAGGGAAGGGCCCGGCTGGGTGAGTGACCCCCAACTTCCCCCATGAGGGGCCTTGCTGAGCAAATAAGGTTGATGGCAGGTGGGTTCCTAACTTCAGAGAGAGGAGTGTCTGCGTGGGAACCTGTGAGCTTGGTGGTGAGATGTGGGTAAGCGTTTACCCACTTTGTAAAATGCATCCACTCCCATCCATCCTCCCCCAGGCTATGTCCTGGCCCTCCCAAACCCTGAATAAGCAGAGGTTGTCCCCACACAGGTGACATGACCCCCCGATCAGCCCCTAGGGATGGCCCAGGCCTCCAAGGAGGTGGCTGCCTATGCTGAGCCCAGAGCCTTGCTGCCTCTCCTCTCCTACGCAAAGCCACTGGCAGCCCCAGGCCCTTGGGGAGGCTGTGCTGGGAACATAAAGAGCCTGCAGTACAGAAATCTGAGGGCTTCTCTGTTGGCTCAGTGGTAAAGAACCCGCCTGCAATGCAGGAGATGTGGGTTCGATTCCTAGGCCAGGAAGATCCCCTGGAAAAGGGACTGGCTACCCACTCCAGTATTCTTGCCTGGAGAATTCCGCGGACAGAGGAACCTGGTGGGTTACAGTCCATGGGGTCACAAAAGAGTCAGACACGACTTAGTGACTAAACAACAACCGGAATTTGATGTTACGGCTCCGGCCACGTCACTCACCACCCGTCTCTGTGCACCCTGACCCTCCCGCCGGGCCTGTTCCCTGCACCCTGGCCTGGCTTGGTGGGCTTCTGGGAGGGGGTGACCTGGAGGGGTCTGACTCACCAAGGCGTATAGTGATGTGGCAGCTGCCATTGGCTGCAGGGACCCCCAGGAGGAGAAGCAGAGGGAGGGGTGCTCGGAGAGGGTTTCGGGAGAGGAAGGCTTTGATGGGGCCTCAGGAGAGCCGGACTGGAGAGCCAGGAGGAGAGGGAAGGAGAAGCAGGTGGTCGGATGGGTGAGTAGGAGGGGTCCAAGGCCCACGCCCAAGGTGTTTTTCTAGAACTCTCAGAGGTGCCATCAGATGATGTCAGTAAGGTAGAGACAGTGGCCCTGGAGGAAACCTTGCCAAGACGTTTCTGGGCATCAGACCAAGTGCAGACCGCTTCACCTGGGTCCGTTTTACACGTGTTTCTGGAGGTCTTTCCTGCCATTGCCAGGCAGTGTTCTGGGTACCGTGGTTACAGCAGTGGACACACACAGGGCGCATCTCGTTTACTCCTTCCATCTGGGAGTTTGGCACGAAAGCCCATCTTTTAGGGGGAAACTGAGACTCGCATCTCAGCGAAGTGCCTGCATCACGCAGCCAGCAGGTGGCCCGGCTGGCCTCTGGGCCTGTGATCTGCAGCTGGTCGCCCCCATGGGTAGGTGGGGCCTGTGGCTGCCGGGGTCTGCAGGACAGAACACGGAAAGGAGGGCCCAGGTGCTCGTGAGGACATCACAGGCCTGTGGATCCCCTTCTCATCACATTCCCAGGCCCATCCCTGCCCTGTGACAGGCCGCCCAGCTGGCTGTGGACCTGCCTGGCTCCAGGGCCGTGGCTGGTGGCCTGTGGTCCACTCGCCTGCCCCGAAGCAGGGGCCCCGCAACCCTGTCAGCACTTCTACCACTGAGTCAGCTTCAAGCCGCTGCCCGCCCCGACTTCCGTTTCTGCCCAGTAGGTGTCCGTGCTGGGCAGTGTCCGTCCTGCTCCTACGAGCGGCGGCCGTGGGAGTGGGCAGGCCTCCCTCTGCTGGAGAAACACGGCGAGCCAGTCCATCGGCCTTCCCGCTGCATGCCCTGTGCTGCCCAGGGCTTCCTACCCAGGCCCTGTAGAGGCCTGAAAATACAGCAGCTCCAGGAGCGTGCATGTGTTTTAATGAGTTTGAAAACGAAGCAAGAAAACGTCATTTCTGACCCCTGATGTGTGCTGGACTATAAGTTCAGCGCTTGGCCCAGTTACCTTTTTCTGTCCCTTGCCTGCCCCCCGCCTTTTTTTTTTATTGCGCTGGGTCTTCAGTGCTGCGCACGGGCTTTCTCTAGTTGCGGCGAACAGGGCCTCTGTGGTGCGCAGGCTTCTCATTGCGGTGGCTTCTCTTGTGGAGCACAGCCTCTAGGGCTCATGGGCTTCAGTAGTTGCGGCGTGCAGGCTCGGGAGTTGTGGTACGCGGGCTTGGTTGCTCCGCGGCGTGTGGAATTTTCCCCGACCAGGGATCGAACCCGTGTCCCCCGCATTGGCAGGCAGATTTTTATCCACTGTACCACCAGGAAAATCCTTCTGTCTGTTTTTTATGGATGAAGAAATAGGCCGAGGGAACTTCGGTGACTTTCTGGGGATGCCAAACCCGTTAGGGGAGGAAGCATTGACCCCACACCTGGCTCCCTGCTCCATCTGATGCCAGGCAGGTGGCACGTCATTCAGAGCAGCCACCAAATAGTGGCAAGTCGGGCTTTGAGGAGAAACACTGGGGGCAGAGAGGCAGCCAGCAGCCTTCGCCTCCTTCTGGGGGTGACCTGTTCCACTGACCACGGCTCGCCCTCCTGCAAGGGGGTTTTGATGGCACATCTTCCTGTTTGAGCAGCTTCTTTAATCCCAGCCTTTATCCCGTGGCAGCCACCTGACCTCCATTTCTCTGTGCCAGTCTGCCCACCTGCCCATCAGCCTTCCCCATAGCCCCTGCGTGTGTAGAGAAAATGAGTGTTAGTCACTCAGTTGTGTCCAACTCTTTGCCATGCCATGGACTGTAGCCCGCCAGGCTCCTCTGTCCGTGGAATTTTCCAGGCAAGAATACTGGAGTGGGTTGTCATTTCCTTCTCCAAGGGTATCTTCTCAACCCAGGATCAAACTCGGGTCTTCTCCACTGCAGACAGATTCTTTACCGTCTAAGCCACCAGGGAAGCCCCTGGGAAATGCTTTCTCTGCCCACATGGTACAGGAGAGGATGGCAGACTGCCTGGAAGAGGAGATGGGAATGTGGCGCTGGCCCCAGGCCTCGGAGAGGGAACTGCCAGCGCCTTTCCAGGCATTGACTCCCTGGGCCAGGTGTCAGCCTGGAGAGGTCAGAGCTGGCCAGCTCTGTGCTTACTCATGCCACTTGTCACACTGCGCTGGGAAGGCGTCCAGGCTCCCAGGGGCCTCCAAGGGTTCACCAGAGGTCACTGGGTGCCGCTCCTGCCCCAGAAAGGGCTGTTCCCAGACTGTCGGACAGTCACGGAAGCCTGGTACTGGCCAGCTCCCGGGGTTCCCAGGGGAATGGGAGCAGGAGATCGGGTCTCGGGGGAAGGCGGAACGGCAGCAGGCGCCAGAGCCTGGAGGAACGGGGGCTGTACCAGAGGCAGGAGCCCTGGGCACGTGGAGGGGTGGCAGATAATGTGTTTAGGGGTTGGGAGCTGAGGCGGTGTGGGGGCCGTGGGAGAGCACAGGCTGGCACACAGACAGACCCAGGCTGCAAGCCCGGACCCCTCTGACTAACCATGTGACCCTGGGATCCTTGTTTCTCATCTCCAAGCCTCTGCTTCCTCTTCAGTGAGATGGAGCTGGTCATACTTGCTTCCCCAGGTGATCTGGGCAGCTGAGTGGTGGGCAGCGGTGGGTGAGCCGTGGAGGTTGGTTTCCCCCTGCTGATGATTCAGAGAAGTATTTGTAAAGCTGCCAGGTCTGGACCAGCTGCGATGGGAAGGGCTCGGCCAGTGGGGTTGGCAGGCAATTTTGTTATTCCAGGGGGTCAGGAAGGCTTCCTGGAGGAGGTTCTCTCTCTCTCTCTCTTTTCTTTTTCTTTTTTTGCTGTGCTGGGTCTTTATTTGCTGTGCGTGGGCTTTCTCTATTTGTGGCGAGCAGAGGCTGCTCTTCATTGAGGTGTGGTGGCTTCTCTTGTGGAGCACAGGCTTTAGGCAAACGGGCTTCAGTAGTTGTGGCTCGAGGCTCCACACCTTGGGCTCAGTCACCTTTGCTTAAAACATAAGCATTTTCCCGTCTCTTTAAATCACTTTATAATGCTCTGTCATCGAGGTGCATTGTAGTTAAATGACAGCCCTGTCCCCCAAGAGTGGACAACGGGGCAGCTCCTCACACCGTGGCCACCTAACATCCGCTCATCCGATGGTCTGCCGGCTACCAAGCCTTCCCATACCAGTACATTTGACCTCCTCCCTGTCCCCATAACCAAACCTACGGGAGGAAACAGGCTCAGAGAGGTTAAGGAGCTCACGGGAGGTCACACAGCCTGCTCCCAGGCTCTTCCCACCACACCCCCCACTATCCACACTAGGCAGGTCTTTGCTGCCCCCTTCTGGTTATCAGCATCTATAACATTAGTCCTGTCAAACCCTTTAGGCTCACAGTCCTCTGAGCTCACTTGTTTGCACAACAAAACATTATTGAATGTCTGCCTTCTCTATGCCAAGCGATATCTGGGAATACAAAATAGGAAAAAACAACTCTGCCATCATGGTGCTTATTTTCCAGTCAGGGAGGCAGATAACTAAGGACAAATAATATATTCAGTAGTGGTGAGTACCATGGAGACAGATGCAAAAATAGGCCTTTCTTTCAAGAGCACAGTTTTAGAGGCTACCAGGAGGAAAGGCCTGAATGAAGAGAGGGTATAAGCCGCGTAGAAATCTAGGTCAAGACATCCAGGGAGAAGAGTCCATCAGTGCAAAGGCGCTGGGGCCCTGGACATATTTTGAAAATAGGGTCAACAGGATTGCTTTTTTTTTTTTGGCCAAGCCTCACTGTATGCAGGATCTTAGTTCCAGGGATTAGACCAGGGATTGAACCTGGAAGTGCGAAGTCTTAATTATTGGACCACCAGGAAAGTCTCCCAGCAGGATTTCTGAGTGTGGATGAGGGGTGTGGGAAAGAAAGATCAAAGATGGCGTCAAGACTTTGGAAGAGGAGGGGAGGTAGGATCTGCGTGGTGGGCAGATTTGACACCCAAGTGGATAGGTTGAGAAGGCAGTCGGATCTGTAAGCAAGAGAGAGTCCCATTTGGGGGGAGCGTGTGACTCAGGGGCAGAGCATTCAGCTGCAGAGAGTCCCACTGGAGACACGTATATATCAGTCCTGAAGCTGGATCATAGTGGTGTTGGGCATGGACAGTCACGAGGGCTCCGAGGATGAACCCTGGGGCCCTTTGAGAGCAGAGGAGAGATAAGTGAACCCGCCCAGAGGGTGTGAGTGACAAAACCGTTGGAGAAAGAAACAGATCACCCGGGCCCAGAGCTGCTGCAAGGCCGGGTGCACACCTGAGATGGGCCGTGGGATGGAGCAGCCCAGGGGTCCAGGGGCGGCGCGGTCAAGAGCAGTGTCAAGGAGGGCAGGGGACCTGATTGGAGTCGTGAGCTCTGGGGGAGAACGAGAGAAAAGACATGGAACTCAGCAGGGTCAAGGGAGAAATGGGGTAGGAGCTGCAGGGTGAAATGGGATTTAGCAGAGGGATTTGGAGATTGAATAGTGACGGGGTGATTTTTAGAGGAATGAGTGATCTAGTGGCAGGCGGATGGGGAGGTGGCCAGAGGAGGGGCATCCCCCTGAGAACAGGAAGGGTTTGGGGGATGCTGAGACCACGTGCCAGACAGAGCCCTCTGCCCAGAGAGGGACAGGGGAAAGGTGATAGGGACAGAAGACTGTGTCTTGGGGCGGAGGGGTGTGGGAGGAAGGATTATTGGAGTCAGGGTCCTAGGGGAAGGACTGGGATGACGGGAAGGACCAGTCCCAGAAGAATGTATGACCTGGACACTGTGGAGAGGCCACCACTGTTGATGACCAAGAGGTTTAGATGTGGCTGGAGGGAGGAGAGGTCGTCAGGACAGGGAGGGTCAGGGGCTCGGAAGGCGTGTCTGCCAGCAGGTTGATCCCCGGGAGGCAGGACGGCCGCAGCCTGGGTTTCCCGAGCCCCGGGGAAGTTCAGTGCCTCGCTGAGCCCCCACAGGATGCCTGGCCCTGGGCCTTTGACCCGAGGCTTGTGGTGTCTTCACAGCAAGCCTGCAACGTCGGTACTCTCTTCATTCCCATTTAGCCGCTGACCACACTGAGGCTGAAGGAAGCAGTCAGGTGGTTAACACAGGGCTGCAATCATGCTCAGGGCCATTCCATTCTGGAGACTGGGCCAGTGGCATTGGGCAGCGGGGGTAGACGGCAGCACCAGGGTGAGGCCGGAATCATACCCGGCCTTGACGTAAACGCTGGTGACTCAAGCTTTCTCCCATAGCACTGGAAGCTTTTTCTGTCAAGGAAATGATAGGGTTGGATTTGTCTTGTCTTATCATTACCATGGTAACCACTCTTCTACCCACCAAGGTAGATGGGAGAAGGCAAAACTGGGGCAGCGTGGGCTGCAGGACCCAGGGGTGGGTGGAATTAGGATCTAGAGGTGGCAGTGGGGAGTGAGGAGGGAGAGAGGGCAGAAGGTTCCAGAAGGGTGATGGTAGTGTCCATCTTCAGGGCAGGATCCGTAGGGCTGTGAGAAACCCAGGAGCATGTGTGCAATTGGCAGGATCCAAGTGGTGCCCAGAGCCTGCAGGGTGGCACTGGGGCTGGGCCCAGCCTGGGTGAAGGTGGCAGCTGGAACCGCAAACTCTGGATAGCGTGGAGCAGGCAGAGAGGTCCCAGGGCAGAGCCCGAGAGCTCACTGCCCTCCACGGAACCTTGAGGGTGAGGAGCCTGCGAAGGCACAGAGGAGGTGGAGCCCGAGGGAAGGAGGTGGAGGGATTTGCAGGTCAGAAGAGCTGAGTCAGGCAGCTCTTTGCAGATCTCAGATGACAGCGGAGGCCTAGGCAACCCCAGAGGGATCAAGGAAATGAATATTCTAGAACCAATCTTGAAGCACAGCAGTTAAAAAAAAAAAAAAAAAAAAGTCTTGTTAGGTAGTGAATTCCCTGCCACTAGAGGCATCCAAGCAGCCACTCACCTCGGGTTGCTGCAGGAGATGGGGGAAGGCTTTACCCATTGCAGCCACCTCTGGCTTGTGCATGCCATGCCTATCTGCCCAGAGCCCCAGCCCTTTGGAACCAGGGAGGGTGCAGACCCAGGGGCCGCCCCACCCGCTGCCACCCCTGCTGCCCTGCTGACAGCTGTCTGCCCTGGCTGTCTTCTGGCCAAACACACAGTTCCCCTAGGCCTCAGCCAGCTTCCTCTTCTTTTGGTTGGGTTCTTTGGTCTCCAGCAGCTCATTCTCCCTGCCAGCCTGAGGGAACTCAGTGGTGAGCAGCCAGGCACCCCCCTACTCCCACTCACTACCCGAGAAAAGGGGCTAGGGACCCCATAGTCAGAGCAGAGCTGCCGACTTCCTCTGTAAGGCTGGCGAGCCCGATTTTGCCCTTGACCTGCACCACCCCTGGACCTCCGGGTCCTTTCCCTACTTGGAGAGTGGGACAAATCCCCAGCCAAACCAGGGCTGTCCTGGGTGCCCCAGCAAGGCAAGAAGAAGAGTGACAAATGGCCTGTCGTGTTTGGGCGGGCAGGCAAGGCCAAGAGGCCAGCTAGGCCGGAGCGTGGAGGGCCTGGAAGGCCTGGCTTTGCAGCGTGGACTGGACCCTGCAGACCCGGCCTTGGCAAGCCCTTCCGCTGACATCTCCACGGCCAGATCCCGAGCATCCCCGCAGGCCAGGGTCCACGCTCTGCTGGGCCCCAGCTTTACCTTGGAAGGGCCCCGCTCCATAAACCCTCCACTTGGCTTTTCATTTAAGGAACTCTGTCAGATTATATTCTGCTGAGTAAATATGACTTGCTGGCATCCCATTTGACCTACTTCCCACCCCAGTGTTGCCTGAGGCCCAGTTTGAGAAGCTCTGCTCTGGGTGAAGGGTCTGCCAAGGGGAAGGCTGTGATCCCTTTTGCGGAGAGGGTCCCTGGTGGCTCAGACGGGAAAGAATCTGCCTGCCAATGCAGGAGATGCAGGTCGCATCCCTCCACGGGGAAGATCCCCTGGAGGAGGGCATGGCAGCCCACTCCAGTATTCTTGCCCGGAGAATCCCATGGAGGGAGGAGCCTGGCGGGCCGCAGTCTATGGGGTTGCAAAGAGTGAGACATGACCGAGCGACTACTACTTTCACTTCCCATGAGGAAGGAATGGCCCCAGCCCCACGTGGCACCTCTTGTCATTGTCCCCACTGGGGCCTCTTCTAGCTCTCCTGCCACTCATTGGGTGCTGGGAGGGGTGGGCTTTCCCGAAAAGGGCCTGACATTGACCTCAGCAGAGGGCACTGGGGAAGGGACTGAATAGGAACAGGGGAAAGTCCCCTGCTGGCCCCACTCAGGAGCTAGGTGACCTTGGATTTCCTGTCTGTGACCTTGGATGAATTAACGTACTGTCTTTAACCTGGGAAAGTAACCTTGCTATCTCTTGGCCTTGAGCAGGGACATGGAGCAGGGACAGCCTCTGTGGTCCACCCTCCAGCCTTGTCACCCACACACCCTTTCTCTCTTCCCTACCCCACCCCCTCTCCACCCTTCCAACTCCGTCAGGCTCTTGAGAGCTCAAAATAAGATCGTCCTTTCTCAAGTTTCTAAAGATACCACAATTCCAGAGCCAGCCACATGTTTCTCCACTTAATTATCTCTGCTTTTCTTTGTTAATTAGGCTCCAGTAATGATCTCCCTTCTGCCATCCCGGGAGGAGCTGGCATCTGCTGGGTGGGGCCCGGAGGCCTTTGTGGGCAGACGACTGGCTGCCAGGCCCAGAATTGGCTGGCTGCCTCCTTTCTTCCAGGCGAGGCGGCCCCGTGGGCCGTGGAACAATGTGGTGTCAGGAGGCCCCACCCTTTCCTGGCCTGTGGGGGCCCAGCGGGGGTCGCAGGCTGCCCCCTACCCTGCCCCTGGGGTGCTCGGTGGTGGTCCCAGCCCTGTCCTCCCCAAGCTCTGCCAGGTGAGGGGAGGGCTACCCTAAGGTCCCCAGCAGTTGTTAGGCAGGGGGCTCAGGCCCGAGAAGGGAACAGTGAGGGGCTTCAAACTCTTGTGCAGCATTCCAGAAAACCTCACCGAAACTAGTTCCGCAGCTGGGACCACCCAAGCCGACGGGAATAATCAATGCCTTTATTTGGGCTGGAATGGGATCAGCTCTGGGGTCACCAGGCACCTCGTGCCCAACCGAAGCTCTCTGGCTGATAAATGCGTCTTTGAGCCACAGAAAGTGGAGGCCTGGGGCACAAAGGATGGCTCAGCACACGTGATTTCCTGGATGGACTGGCTCTTCCCAACCTCCAAGAAAGAAAGTAAAAGTGTTAGTCCCTCAGTCTTGTCCGACTCATTGCGATTCCATGGACTATAGCCCACCAGGCTCCTCTGTCCATGGATTCTCCACGCAAGAACACTGGAGTGTGTTGCCATTTCCTCCTCCAGAAGATCTTGAGCCAGGGATCGAACCCAGGTTTCCTATATTGCAGGCAGATTCTTTGCCGTCTGAGCCACCTCCAGGGTCTGGTGGCAAAAGAGACCTCGTGGTGGTGGGAGGTGGGGATGGGAACACAGCCCTAGCCCTCTGCAGTCTCTCTGCAGGCTTGGGGACAGGACAACACAGCCTGCAGAAGGGACCCCTTCAAGTTTGGGGAAAAAGGGCCAGTTACTTAGTCCGTGAACAGTCCCGAAGTGTCTGCTGGACCAGGCTTGCCTGGTGGCTCAGACGGTAAAGAATCTGCCTGCAATGCAGGAGACCAGGGCTTGATCCCTGGGTAGGGAAGATCCCCTGGAGAAGGGAGTGGCAGCCCACTCCAGTATTCTTGCCTGGAGAATCCCTTGGACAGAGGAGCCTGGAGGGCTGCAGTCCATGGGGCTGCAAAGAGTCGGACACAACTGAGTGACTGATGCCTTCACTTTTTTCACGCTGCCTCCTGGGATTTACATTCTGGTGTGGTTGCAGAGAAGAGACAATGTGCGAAGGATCAAGGGTACCAGGTGTTGAGGGCTGAGAAGCAGATGGGAGAGGTTGTGTTTATTTTTAGGGAGTCGCAGTGGGTTGATATGGAGGTGGCCAGGGAAAGCCCGTGAGCAAAGGCCTGAAGAGGGCAGTAGTGAGCCAGGGGTGCGCAGGGAAGAACCTTGCAGGCCAAGTACAGACTGCAGAGACCCTGAGGTCCCCTGCCCCTGTGGGAGGTGGGGTGGAAATGGGAGAGAAGGCCGATTGTGGGGGCTGGATCAAGATGCTGACCCTTATTCCAAGGGAGCTGGGAGCCAGTGCAGGCTTCGGAGCAGAGGAGAGACACAATCCAGTTTAGGATCTAACAGGACCCTTCAGGCTGCTGGGTGAGGACACACAGGGAGGCAGCGGGGGAGGGAGGGTGATGTAAGGAGGTGGTCATAGCAACGCAAGCGAGGCCCCGGGAGTGGCCGCAGCCATGGTGAGTTTTTGACTCCGGGCAGAGTTTGTAGCTAAATCCAACAGTTTGCTTGCTGGTGGGGGCTGTGAGCAAGAGGATAGGTGGGGGGAGTCGAGCTTGACCTTAGGGATTTGGAATGAGCTTCTGCAGGGATGGAGGTGCCGGTAGGTAGCTGAGATTCAGAAGATGCAGGAAGAGGGCTGGGGTGGGGAGTGGGAGAGGTCTCAGGCATGTTTGTGGCTTATTAAGTCTGGGGGCTTCCCAGGTGCCTCAGCGGTAAGGAACCTGCCTGCCACTGCAGGACGCACAGGAGACGCAGCTTTGATCCTGGGGTCAGGAAGATCCCCTGGAGGAGGAAATGGCAACCCCCTCCAGTGATCTTGCCTGGAGAATCCCAAGGACAGAAGACCTGGCGGGCTGCAGTTGTTGAAGTCGCAAAGAGTCGGACATGACTAAGCATGC
The DNA here is from genome assembly GCF_016772045.2 of Ovis aries. Taxonomy (NCBI): domain Eukaryota; kingdom Metazoa; phylum Chordata; class Mammalia; order Artiodactyla; family Bovidae; genus Ovis; species Ovis aries. The sequence continues at coordinate 33,389,202 of NC_056077.1, read as the reverse complement.
GCACACATCTCCAAGAGCAGTTTGACGTACAAGCAGGGGGCTCCAGACTTGAAGTGTCATTTGGGGAATCACAAGTGCATTGCTGGTAATATTTGAAGCCCAAATGGGGACTTCCCTCGTGGTCCAGTGGTTAAGACTCTGCACTTCCAATTCAGGGGGGCGCATCCATCGTCCGGGAGCGAAGATCCCACATGCCGCTTAGTGAGGCCAAAAAATAAAAATACATAAATAAAGCCCAAACAGAATGAGATCATCAGGAATGAGTGGAGTCAGCGGGTCAGGACCCTGGTACCTTCAGTCTTTGCAGGTCAGGAAAAAACCGGGAGGAGCCAAGAGGGGGTGGTGTCCTGGGGGTGAGTGGAAGAACCCCCTTCTCCCTAGGGGGAGGCCCTTCTCCCCTTGTGACCCTAAGGCTCCCACGGCCCAGAGACGTAGCTGAGCATCTTGCAAGGACATCAGAGGTCAGGCCCTGAGCGATGATGGCTTCTCAACAGGCCCCAGTCCCCATAGCTTCGGATTATAGATGCCCCACAAGGTGAGCGGGAAGAGGCTTCCTCTCCGCCCCACAAAGTAGAGGAGCCCTGGGTTTCCGTTGTCTGTTTCATGAAACAGCAGGTTCCCCATGACCTCTCAAGTGGGGACCCAGGGAGTGCAAGACTGGGTGAAAACTCCAGCAGAGGGTCTTGTTCCCCAGGGGGAGGAGGATGGATTTGCCTCACAAACAACAGAGGCCCTCAGCGAGTTTAAAGCAACAGAAGAACATGGTCAGACAGACTGTTTAGATAAATCTGAGTGGCTTGCAGAGCGGAGGGTGGAATCAGGGAGGCCAGCCGAGAAGTTCTTGCTGCATCAAAGGTGACAGGATGTACCTGGGTTTTGTTGTTGTTTAGTCACTAAGTCGTGTTTGATTCTTCCCAGCCTCATGGACTGTAGCCTGCCAGCCTCCTCCATCCTCCATTATCTTCCGGAGTTTGCTCAAACTCATGTCCATTGAGTCAGTGACACTACCTAACCATCTCATGCTCCGCCGACCCCCTCTCCTTTCACCTTCGGTCTTTCCCAGCATCAGGATCTTTTCCAGTGAATCAGCTCTTCTCATCAGGTGGCCAAAGTATTAGAGCTTCCGCTTCAGCATCAGTCTTTCCAATGAATATTCAGGACTGATCTCCTTTAGGATTGACTGGTTTGATCTCCTTGCTGTCCAAGGGATTCTCAAGAGTCTTCTCCAACACCGCAGTGTGAAAGCATCGATTCTTTGGCCCTCAGCCTTCTTTATGGTCCATCTCTCACATCCGTACATGATTACTTGAAAAACCATGCGTGCACGCGTGCTAAGTCATCTCAGTTGTGTCTGACTCTTTGCAACCCAATAGACTGTAGCCCGCCAGGCTCCTCTGTCCAAGGGATTCTCCAGGCAAGAATAGGTTGCCATTTCTTCCTCCAGGAGATCTTCCCAACCCAGGGATCGAACCCACATCTCTTCTGTCTCCTGTATTGGAAGATGGGTTCTTTACCACCTGGGACAACCTGGAAAGAATGTAGCTGGAGGCAAAGGGGTGCAGAGGGGTGGAGTTTCCTGTGGCTGCAGGAACTCAGCGGCTGAAAGCAGCACAGGTTCGTTTCCTTGCAGGAGTAGTCAGGGTGTGCACAGGGCAGGCTCCTTCGAAGGGTTCTTCAGGGGAACCTGTTTCCGTGTCTCTTCCATCTTCTGGAAGCTGCCTACCTTCCTTGGCTTGTGGCCCCTCCTCCATCTTCAGAGCATATCCATCCAACCTCTGGTGTCCCCTCTCCTGCTTTTGACCTTGCCTCCTTCTTCCAGGGACTCTTGTGATTACATTTGGGGCCCACTCGAATAATCCTGCATCATCTCCCCATCTCAAGATCCTTAAGCATAGCAGCATAGTCCCTTCTGCCATGTGAAGAAACAGGCTCCAGGGATTAGGGGATGGACAGCTTTGGGGGCCACTATTCAGCTGAGGTTTCCCTCCTGAGTAACCGTGTGAGAGGGTGGGGTCAGGGACCCACGAGATGAAGGAGGGACAGGTTTAAGGGAGGCCTGGGCAGAGACTGGTGGGGGATGTACAGAACAAAGGTGTTCGGGAGGCAGGTGGAAACATGGGTTTGGGGTTATGGGTGTAGAGAGAGCTGGACAGGGTAGAAGGAAGATCTGGTTCCTCCGCACGTGCAGAAACTGAGTCATGATGAGCCTTCAGTACGATTTCAGACCCTCTACCTGCCCTTGCAGCCTCGGCGGAGAGGCTGTACTGCCAGCTGGTCAGTGATCTGGGATGAATCGTGGCTCTCCTGCTCACTCCCTGTGTCACCTGGGCAGTTGGCTTTCTCTCTGTGCCTTGGTCCCCCCATCTGCAGCAGGGAGATACTCCCAGGACCGACTTCCTAGTGTTGTCGGAAGGATTAAGTGAATGAATGCCTGCCGAGGTCCAGGAAGAGTTTCTGGCACGTGGGAGTTTAATTTCTCGGACAGTTATCTTCCGAGTGCTTGTGATGCGTCGGGCATTGCTGTGGGTGCTGGGGCTGTAATCGTGAACACATGCAGACAGACCACACGCTCGGCCCACAGGGAACATCTGTTCTCAGGCCCCTGGCTGCAGGGTTCATCGCTGTTGTAGGGTAAGGGTCGTGGCCTCAGAATACTTCCATTCTCCCTGGCCCCTGGCACAGTGGAGCCCCAGCCTGTGTGGTCAGCTGACTGCCTCTGCCCACCTTGCCCAAGTTGGGCGCTGATGCCCTGCCAATCACACTTAGTGGGCGGCTTTCTGCACCTGGCCGGTTGTGGCCACAGTTCACAGGTCAGCCTAGGCCTTGTTGGCCTTGGGACCGTGAAGGAGGGAAGGGAGGGGAGAGGGAAGGAGGTAACTTCCCTTGGGAAGGGCCATGAGTATGTCCGCTCCCAGGACCGTCCATCTGGGATAGACCCCCACTCCCCCAAGAAAACCTGATGTTTGCTCTGCCCAGCCTGGCTTGCAGGTTCAAGCTGCAAGCGAATTTTTAATTTACAATTAAATGGAGCTGCAAGAGAATTTGGAGAAGGCAATGGCACCCCACTCCAGTACTCTTGCATGGAAAATCCCATGGATGGAGGAGCCTGGTAGGCTGCAGTCCATGGGGTCGCTAAGAGTTGGACACAACTGAGAGACTTCACTTTCACTTTTCACTTTCATGCCCTGGAGAAGGAAATGGCAACCCACTCCAGGGTTCTTGCCTGGGGAATCCCAGGGACAGAGGAGCCTGGTGGGCTGCTGTCTATGGGGTCGCACAGAGTTGGGCACGACTGACGCTACTTAGCAGCAGCAGCAGCAGCAAGAGAATTTGGGAGGAAGCCCTCTGCCGAGCTACTGGGCTGTTCTCAGGTGGGAAAATGGCACCCAGGGGTCAGAGAGACCTGGGTTTGAGCCTTAGTGCCACCCGTCGCAAACCATGTGGCCTTGGCGACTGTGGCCAGGCACCTTGACTCCTCTGAGCCTCAGGTTCCGTATCTGTAAAATGGGGATCATAACACCTAGAGGTCAGGCTTGTGAGGAGTAAAGAGCATCACTGTGTAAATCGCCAGGTTCTGTCTCCTCCAGGCATGTGTCATTAGCTGATGGAGAGCTTGCATCCTAGTGTTTGGCAGAGGGGAGGGCCTGGAGGAGCCCCAGAAGGGGAGGCCCCGGCCAAACAGCCCTCCGCTGGCCATCGTTTCAGGCTCTTGTTGCAGTGTGTCAGCTGGAGGCCAGGCAGCTGGGCTCTAAGAGGAACCTGGATCACCTGCCCAGGCAGGTTGTGGTCCACCCACCACCCACCTCCATCCCGGGGAAGGGAGATGGATTGATGGAGGCACAGAGCCCAGCCCTAGAGAACCCTGGGAAAGAAGGCATGCCTTCTTCCCTCCCCTGACCCAGGGAACACCATGTACTGATCAGCTCCATCATAGTCCCCAGCACATGACTCACCCTGCCATCCATCCCTGCATGTAACAAGCAATCAATTGATTGATGGCTGTTATTTTTTATTTTGAAATAATTTTTAATTTACAAATACTTGCAAAGATAGTACAGAATTCCTAAATACGGTCTGACCCCTGTAGGACGCTAACATCTTGTAGAACCACGGTCCACTTGTCAAAATTCAACATTAGATGGTGCCTGCAATGGACTAAACTACAGGCTAGATTTCTTCAGTTTTTCCATTGATATCCTCTTCACATCCCAGACTCCAATGCGGGATACCACACTGCATTGAGTATTCATTTATTTTTATTCTTTCATTCGTATGCATACATACTTGTTTGGGCGCTTGTTAATAAATACTGCAGTGAACACCTGTGAACCCACAACCCATTTAAGAATCAGAACAGTGCCAGTAACATACCCACCCACATGCTGTCCTTCATTTTGTCTGCCTCTCTCCCGGGAACAAATATTCTGAATTTTATGTGTCTCATTCTCTTGGGGGTTTTTATTTCTTGCAAAATTGCAAAACTACAGGCAAAAAAGAAAAGAATAGTATAATGCCTGTCAGTATATTCTTTTGCTAAATTCACTATTTTTTTTTTTCTTTTTGGCCAAGACTCTCGTCTTACAGGACCTTAGTTCCCCAAACCAGGGGTTGAACCTGGGCCTTCTGCAGTGAAAGAGCGGAGTCCTAACTACTAGACTGCCAGGGAATTTCCTGGAGTCATTGGGAGCTGGTGGTTCAGATGGTATAGAATCCACCTGCAACGCAGGAGACCTGGGTTTGATCCCTGGGTCAGGAAGATCCCCGGGAGGAGGGCATGACAGCCTACTCCAGTATTCTTGCCTGGAGAATCCCATGGACAGAGGAGCCTGGCAGGCTGCAGTCCATGAGGTTGCAAAGAGTCAGACACGACTGAGCGACTAAGCACAGCACATTAATTCTTAACATTTTGCCAAATTCCTTCCCTCCCTCCCTCCTCATCTCTCTCCCACCCACAGACCCCATCCCCATTGGTTTCTGTCTCTGCCTCTTTCTCCATCAAAGTAACTTGCAGGCACGTCTTGACTCTTCACGCCTAAATATTTCAACACACATCTCTCCAGAACAATGCTCTTCTTTTTTGCAGACCTATAATACCATTGTCACACTTATGAAACTTGCTAACTCCCTCTCATCTAGTATACAGTTTGTATTCAGATTCCCAGAAATGTCTTTGATGGTGTCATCCCCTGTGATTTAATCACTGCTCACGAGTTTTTTTTTAATGTCTATTGCATAAAATACTTGCTTAAACCAAAATTATTTCATTTTGCTTTTTTTTTTAACTTTTTTTTTAGAATTTGTTTTAAATTTATATATCTATCTATTTTTGGCTGCGTAGGGTCTTGGTTGTGGCTTTTGCACTCCTCATTGCCAGCTTAGTTGCTCAATGGCATATGGGGTCTTGTCACATGTGGGATCTTAGTTCCCTGACCAGGGATCAAACCTGCGTCCCCTGCACTGGAAGGCAGATTCTTAACCTCTGGACCACCGGGGAAGTCCCCAAGGTATCCTATTATAGAAAGTTTGGAACTTGCTTCTGTCACATTACAAGACATAACATAGCATTAAAATGTGTCGCCATAGCTGTTTTTTTCAGGGCTCAGTAATATTCCGCTGCACTGACTATACCACGATCAGTTCATTCATTTTCCTGTCTTAGGCTGTCTGGGTCTTGCTGTTACTTGCTGCTACTGAGAGTGCTCTTTAGCCCACCTGAGCATGTTTCCTTTGGCACACGTACGAAAGATTCTCCTGGGTACGTGAGATCACGGGCGAGGGCTTCCACCCCACTGAAGCACGGCTGTCCCCTCTCTGAGCCTCAGTTAGTCCATCTGCAAAACAGATGACTCCTGCTGCCCTACAGACAGATCCTGGAAAGGGTTAAGAGGTGAACTGAGTGTATCCTTTCTCCTGGCGAAGGCCTGGTGCCAGGAAAGTGCAGTATCCTACGAGTCACAGGGGCCCAGGGAAGGATGTGGCTTGTCCCCTATCTGAGTGAGCCCTGCTCCCTGCACAAGGCAGCTATTCCACCAAGGTGGGGTGCCTATGGATATCCATCTTCTGGCCTCTTGAGAGCCAGGCCAAGTAGACACTTGGGTCTACTTTTTTACTTTAAATTATTATTATCATTCTGTGTGTGTGTGTGTGTGCTCTTTGCAACCCCATGAACTGTAGCCCACCAGGCTCCTCTGTTCATGGGATTCTCCGGGCAAGAATACTGGAGTGGGTTGCCATTTCCTTCTCCAGGGGATCTTCCCGACCCAGGGATCAAACCCGCATCTCTTGCGTCTCCTGTATCAGCAGGTGGACTCTTTACCACTAGCGCCACCTGGGAAGCCAGGTGACAATCAAAAATAACAATTAAAAACAATCAGTATTATTTTAGTGAGTTTATCTATTTTTGACTGCCCTGAGTCTTTGTTGCTGTGTATGGGCTTTCTCTAGTTGCAGTGTGCGGGCTTCTCATTGCAGTCGTTTCTCTTGTTTCAGGATTTAGGGCACATGGGCTTAGTTGCCCCGCCACATGTTAGATCTTCCTGGAACACGGATTGAACCTAGGTCACCTGCCATTGGCAGGCGCTGGACCACCAGGGAAGTCCACGGGTCTGGTTTATGGCTGGATCGCCCAGTCCAAGCCTGGCAGAGAGGAGAGGCTGCTTTGAGAGGAGAGAGGAGAAATAGTTATTATATTTTTTCCCCTGGAGATTGGCCTGTCCCCTCTCTCGCTGCTGGCTGCCTCTGTGTCATTTTGGAATGTGATTCCCAGCACACAGTCATCAGCCTGAGCTGGGCACCTCAGACTAGGTGCAGAAAGGCCAGGCTGCTCCAGGCTCTTGTACTTTGCCCCTGGAGAGCGTTGTGGGGCCACCCCAGGCGTCACCCTGAGCTGCCTGGCTTAAAACTATGTACCCAGCATGGCTGTGATTTAATAAGCTTGGTTGCTTGCTTTCCCTCAGGCAAAATTCAGTTAATCCTTGGGCTAACAGACAGCCGATTAGAAAGGACAAGATGAGAGCTCCTGGGGCAGACCATAGAGAGAGAACCCAGAAAACTGGAAAAAGCAAAACTGGGCAGGAGAAATGCCAGCCCAGGGCAGTGGGGGACGGGTCACTGCAGCCTGGGCAAGTTCAGCAGCACTTTCTGGATGGCACTGGGGTTCCGGTCATGAGGGTGACCTCCTCCTACCCCCAAACTGTGTGCTTTATTAGAAAGGGGTACTTGGTGTGGGGTTTTTGTTAATGTTTATTTTTATTCATTTCTGGCTGTGCTGGGTCTTCGCTGCTGTCTCTAGTTGTGGCGAGAGGGGGCCGCTCTCTCGTTGCGGCGCACGGCCTTCTCGTTATGGTGGCCTCTCTTGTCGTGAGCACGGGCTCTAGGGCACGTGGGCTCAGTTGTTGCAGCTTCCGGGCCCCAGGGTGCAGGCTCAGTAGTTGTGGCACATGGGCTTAGTTGCCCCAAAGTACGTGGGATCTTCCTGGATCAGGGATCGAAATCAGGTCTCCTGCATTGGCAGGCGGATTCTTTACCACTGAGTCACCGAGGAAGCCCGCTTGATGAGTTTTAGAAAATGTCCTCCCCTAAATGAGTCAAGTAAACCCAGAGAGTTAAAAGAAATTAAACTTCCATTTTCTGGAAGAGTTTCCTAGGTCAGATTTCATTTCCTGAGAGTACGTGAGATGACTGAGGCAGTGGTCTGGTAATCATGTCAGTGATGACTGGACATTGATGGTATAAGACCTTACTTTTTTTTTATGTCGTATCATTAAATCCCTCCCTGACAGGTCAGGATTCCCATTGGAGAGATGTCAGAACTGACTCAGAGAGGTTGAGTGCTTTTCCAAACACCACACAGCATTAGGGGGTACAGTCAAGATTGCCTTGGAATCTGCTGTCACTGGCCCTGGGGATGCCCTTTCTCCCCACTGTCCATAGGCATTCAAGCAGGTACCTGGAGGCTACACAGCCTCCGCATGGAGCCCTGTGATGTTTCCAAATGGAGAACATTTTGAAACGTTTGCAACCATCGGGGTCCTTACAGCCAGCCTGGGTTTACAGACACTCCGTCAGGTCCTCCTGGGGAAGAAGAGTAATGACAACTAGCCCGAGACCACGCCAGGCACGGGCAGGACGTCCTCAGCTCCGTGGGGTCGTTGTTGCATCTTTCCAAACAAGGAAATGCAGTGGCGATCACGATCTTCGTGAGCTGATAACAGCTGAGACTTGAGACCAGGCAGCCAAACTTCAGAGCGTGTGTTCTTAACTGGTCTTAAATTCCAGCAACAAGGCTGTACCTCAGTCTATGAAAGACCATGGGGTTTCTGGCCGAGACCGCACGGGCCCCAGGAATTGTGCCTCACCACCACCATGCCCCCCAACACACACACACTCTCTCTCATTTTCTCTGATCCTCGTTTTGCTCATTAGCAGACCAGACTTAGTGGTAATGATTGCCAGGGCCGCCCCGCCCTGCCCACGGCCGTCCTTGGGGAGGTCCCTGGTGACCACCGGCCTGGCTGCCGCCTCTCCAGGCAGTGGGCATATGATGGTGGTGGCAGGAGCCTGGCAGTGTCAGGAAGGAGGTGACTGACCTACAGCCTGCCAAGAGGCCCATTGGGCTGAGCCATGCACGCTAGCAGGGAGCGTGGCCTTCCTCCCCCATGTCTGGGGCTCGCCAGGACTTGTGGGGGCCAGCTGGGGACGGTGACCACAATTCACATCACAGCAGACCAGCTCTGTCCTAGGCATCTCTGAGCCCGGACCCGAGTGTGTTCATCCCTCCCCCTGCAAGGCTGGAGGTAATGTGAGGGCACCTGTGGTTCAAGTTCAACCTCCCAAATATTGGGTCCCTCCTTAGCCCTCATCCCACGAGGGCTTCCCTCCTTTTTCCTCCAAGTACACAGAGTCCCTTGGAGGAAATCAGGAGAGTCCCTGCAAGGAGATCAAACCAGTCCATCCTAAAGGAAATCTACCCTGAATATTCATTGGAAAGACTGATGCTGAAGCTCCAATACTTTGGCCACCTGATGCGAAGAACTGACTCACTGGAAAAGACCTTGATGCTGGGAAGGATTGAAGGCAGGAGGAGAAGGAGGCAACAGAGGATGAGATGGTTGGATGGCATCACCGACTCAATGGACATGAGTTTGAGCAAACTGGCAGATAATGAAGGACAGAGGAGCCTGGCAGGCTACAGTCTGTGGGGTCACAAAGAGTCGGATGCAACTGAGCACACGCGCACACACACTCACAAAACATCTGTTGAGCACTCATGGAGTGCCTGGAGCCCCGATGTACGCCAATCGGGCTGAGTCCCACAGGGCCTTGGGGGGCACAGCTGTCACCCCCTCCGAGAAGCCCTCCATGATCCCCGGCTGGGTGGGGGGGTCCCCCTCGCCCCCTGTGCTTCCACCAGGCTCTCACTGACAGTTCTCAAGCCCGAAGGGTCACCCCGTGTTCCTCACTGTCGCTGCCTCATCTCGGACTGTTTTCTGTACTCTGACGCAAGGTCAGCACTGCATCCCCATGGGACCGTGCTTGTGAAATATTTGTCCAAGACAAATATTGTTTCAGGACAGTGAGCAGAAATGCTGAGAGGTGACACGACCCACCCGTGACTGAACCAACACAAGCCTAGGTTTTCGACTCCAAGTTCTTTGCCCTCCCGGAGCCTGGTGTTGCCTCTCCCCCAAGGTGCAGGCAGTGTGATGCTCAGGGCCGCCCTGTGTCTCTCTCCACCCACTGGCAGCGGAGCAGCAGGGGTCTGCAGGGGAAGGCAGGGTGGGTGAGTGAGCCCCACGCTCCCAGACACACCCGCGTGCCCAGGTGACAGTCACATCCAGCAACCACGAGAACCTGAGCTTGCGGGCTTGTCTTTGAGGTGCTGTCGACTTCCTTTTGTTAGTTTGTTATTTATGGCTGCGCTGAGCCTTAGTAGCTGCACACAGGCTTTCTCTAGTTGCAGCGAGCGGGGACGACCTAGCTGCAGTGCCAGGCTTCTCATTGTGGTGGCTTCTTTCGGGCTTCAGTAGTGGTGGCGCACCAGCTTGGCTGCCCTGTAGCATGTAGGATCTTCCCCGACCAGGGATCGAACCTATGTCCCCTCCACTGGCAGCCAACCACTGGACCACCAGGGAAGTCCCCTGTCTACTTCCTTTTAATCCAGAAGGCTTTGTCATATACTGACTGGGTCCTGGCCCTGCCCTGGGCTTGAGAGGAGACAGAGGCATGGAACTATGAGCTGATAGAATGAGAGATTTAGAGGAAACACCTTAAAGATCAACCCTGCTTTCTAGAGATGGGAAACTGAAAATTCAGGAAACCCAGTGTGCCTGGTAGAGCGAAAGACCCAGACTCCTGGGTCAAATAGGGTATTCCTGGCCCTGTGCGGCTGTGTGACCTTGGGCAGGTTACTTAACCTCTCTGAACCTTTGTGGCCTCAACTGTGGTGAGCAACGGCCATGACCGTGTCTGGGAAAGCTGCCGGCGGAGTGTCTGGTGCACGTCGGGTGGATCCAGGTTGATCTTTCCCTGGCTCCACGCAGAGTCCCAGAGCCGTCCCTGCTGGTAGGGGGAGTAGCTGGATAGAGACTGTCTTCCACCTCCATGCAGGCTTGGGGTGGCCCCGGGACCCAGGACTGTGTCCTAGTTGTCTGCTGACATGGACGAAGGTCAGGTTGATGCTGCCACCTCTGGGATCCTGAAAACCATGGGGAAGGGCTCTGATGGGGTGTGTGGGAAGGTGGGAGGGCTCCCGGGTGCCGAGTTCGGGGTCTCTGTGGCCAGGTGCAGCCATCACTCCCCGAGATGGGGACGCAGGAAGAAGATGTTATCTGGGATGTCTGATGCTGGCAGTGCCCCCTGGCACCCGGATGGCTGATTGGTCATGCTTGAAGAGAGAGAGATCCCGGAACTCTGAGATTCGGATATCTGGATGCTAGAATCAGGAGCGTGGGCATGAACTGGACCAGACAGGGCTATCGTGGGGGGGGGGAGGGGGGCGGGGACTGGGAGGGCAGCGGGTGACGGAGGAGGGGAGGAGGGGTGTCAGGCGGTGTGGGAAGCTCTATGCCCTGCAGGGCTGGGCAGGCGAGGCTCCTCCCTGGTGGTGGAGCCAGGGAAAGGCTGGGCCTCGTGCCTGGGGTGTGAAGTGCAGGCGGGGGCAGCAGACAGTCTGAGTGGCACGGAGCCCTGGGCCTCCCAAATGGAACTGAGTTCTGTGAGATTTTTCCAGATTAGAACAGGGGTTGTTTTTCTTCGCCGATCCATTCTGTCTGCTCTGCCCCTCACCTCCCAGGCCCTGGCTCCCTGCCGGCTTCCAGCTCCCCGCCTCCACCCCCCGAGACCCAGCCCGTGTGGTGACCTGTGCCAGGGTGCCCTGGGGCCCTTCCTGGAACACCCGCTCCTGGGACACATGCCCACGGCTGCTCTGCCAGGACCTCCTCTACACCGTCCATGCCCCGCTTCTCTCTGGCCCAGCCCAGGCCTGTCTCTGGGGGCTCCACTGACCCCAGCTGCTCTTCCAGGCCAAGGAGAGGGCTGAGGGAGGGGAGCACAGGGTCCGGGCAGAAGGTGCCCCACCAAGGGCCCCCCTGGACACTGACCAGGAAACGTGTGCAGCCCTACAACCCCAAAACCTGCCTAGTCACAAGCTTTGGGCTCTGGGTCTGCGAGGCAGCCAGGTGATGACTTCCTGCAAACCCAGCTCAGTCAGGCTGGCACAAGCCCCCCCGCCACCTCCCCGCCCCCCAACCCACCCCATCCCCTTCCCCTGGCCCCACCCTGTGCTTCAGCCGCAGCCAGCACACTGACCTTTCACCTTTCGATGCCTGTGCAGGGGGCTGATCCTACACCTGGGGTGTCTTTCCCCACACGCACTCCATCCTGCCTTCCAAGAGACCACCCCCCCTTGAACATGCCCCCTCCCATCTCCTCGGGGGTGTCCCCGATCACACTTCTGGGGGGCACGCAGCCTCGCTGTCAACCTTGCTAGGCTGTGAGTCCCTGGGAGGAGGCTCCTGGCCTCCTTCTCCTCGGGGTGCTGCGTGCCTGATGCGGGGCCTGCGCTGGGGAAGCTGTTCAGAGAATGCGGGATGGGTGGATGGATGTATGGACAGATGGGTGAATGGACGTATGGACAGATGGCTGAGGCCAGCAACAGGCTGCAGGGGAGTGGGCGGGCCCTGGAGAGCCTGTGCCAGCCAGCGCGGGTCTGGACCGCCATGTGGGAGAAGGAGCAGGACCTGGGGCCGAGCCCGTGGGGACCCTCACGCCCCCTTGCCTTCCTCTCGTAGATGAAGATGATGCCAACAGGCTCGGGGAGAAGGTGATCCTCCGGGAGCAGGTGAAGGAGCTCTTCAATGAGAAATACGGTCAGTGCCTAGCGAGGGAGGGAGGGCAGGGCTGCGGGGCAGCCTTCCTTGGGGTCCCCCTGCCTCTGCAGCCAGCCTGGCCTCCAGTTGTCCCCAGCTGGCCTGTCTGCTCCCTGGGGACATAGTTGCACTGTGACTGATGGGAGCTGACTCCTCATTCTCCCCCCCAACCAAGAAAGTGGCTGGGGAGAGGAAACAGTCAGCGGTACACACAGCTGGGACAGCGGTCAGCCTCAAGCGCCTCTAGGGCTGGGCTGTGTGGCAGAGGCCGTGGGGCACGGCCAAGCGCCTCTTCACACAGACGCTTGTCTGCCTGGCACACTCTCAGCCCTGAGAATCTAGAGGAAGGAGTCTGATCCCGCCATCGGGGGGCTCAATGTGGGGAGGGAACTGGCCATGGAAATGATGCAAAGTGCCAAGTCCCCTGCAGAAGGCATCCAGGTGCCAGGGAAGAACCAGGGTGGCACAGCTGATAATACAGCCACCACCAGCGGAGCAGTTTCTAGATTACTGAGTGTCAGGCAACACTAGGTGCTCTGTATACATTTTTTTTTCCACCACTTTTTAATTTTGCAAAACTGAAACTCACACCCATTAAATAACAGCTCACCATTTTCCCCTCCTCCTTTCTGTTTCTATGAATTTGAGTACTCTCAGACCTCACATAAGTGAAAAGATACAGTGTTTGTGGTTCATCCATGTTGCAGCTTGTGTCAGAATTTTCTTCCTCTTAAAGGCTGAATAAGATTCCCTAGTATGTGCCCTCTGTGGGGTCGCACAGAGTCGGACACGACTGAAGCGACTTAGCAGCAGCGGCAGCAGCATCTGTATTAGATTTTGTCTGTCCACTCATCCACTGAAAGACACCTGTTGCTTGCACCTCTTGCCTCTTGGGCAGCTCTGTATATGTTTTGTTTGTGATGAATTTAGCAGTATTATCTACTTTGTATTGTAGTTGAGAGTTAGAAGACGATTTTTTTTTTAAGAATTTCAGAGAGTGAAGAAGGAAAGCGGGAAAGTGTGGAAGTGTGATGAGGAGGCAGGGGTAATGGGAGCATAGCCATGGCTGGATCAGTGAACAAGAAACTCCTTGGAAGAAGGGACGTTTGAGCAGGAACTTGCATGTCACGGGGGACAAACAGAGGGACGCTTGCCAGGCGTAGGGAACAGCTCAGTGACTGCGGAGCAGTGAGAAGGCTGGTGGGCCAGGAGTGGGAAGGTGCGGCGGGGGAGAGGTTCTCGATGAGTGCAGAGAGGCGGGCAGGCCAGGACTTGGGGTTTCGTTTTGAGAGTAACAGGAAGCGACTCTGCTATGTGGTTTGCTGTGGCTTTTTCACTTTTTATTTTGAAATCAGCTTTCAAAGCAGAGAGAATGACTCAGTGACCCACCGTGTAATCCACAGACCTGGCTTCTGTGTTTATTGACATTTAGCCAATCTTATATCTAAGCCCAGTTCATTGGGCTTCCTGGGTTGGTACTAGTGGTAAAGAACCCACCTGCCCATGCAGGAGACTTAGGTTCAGTCCCTAGGTTGGGAAGATCCCCTGGTGGAGGGCATGGCAATCCACTCCTGTATTCTTGCTTAGAGAATTCTCTATAGAGAATTCCAGTATTGTCCATAGAGAATCCCATGGACAGAATTCCATAGGCATGGTTTGATAGCTTTAGTCTTTTAAAACAAACCTAAGACATCCCGTCATTTTGTCCATAAATACCTAAGTAAGGTCTTTTATTTTTTCTAACACAACAGGAGTAGATTTTACATCTATATATATATTTTTTTTGGCCTTGCAGGATCTTAGTTCCCCAAGCAGGGATCAAACCTATGCCCCCTGCAGTGGAAGCAAGCAGTCCTAACCACTGGACCTCCAGGGAATTCCTTGGATTTTTTTTTTTTAACTTATTGAAGTATAGTTGATTTACAATGCTCTGTGTTAATTTCTGCTGTACAGCAAGGTGACTCAGTTTTATAAATATATATATATATATATTCTTTTTCATATTCTTTTCCATTCTGGTTTATCACAGGATATTAAATACAGTTTCCTGTGCTATACAGTAGGACCTTGGTGTTTATCCACCCTATCTATCTATCTATCTATCTATCTATATATATATAGAGAGATATAATAGCTTGTACCTGCTAATCCCAAACTCCCAATCCTTCCCTCCTCATCCCCCACCCCTGGATTTTTAGTTTTGCTAATTGGGTTCAAACAAACCAACCAGTGGTGTGTGTGTTGACTTACAAACTCTCTGGGGTACAGTGGCTACCGAGTGGGCCATGCTAGGTCCCAGCCCTTCCCCAGAGAGCTTGCCTTAGACCAGGGAATCTTCCCTCACCCTGACCCCCTGTGCACTCTAGGTGAGGCTCTGGGCCTGAACCGGCCCGTGCTGGTCCCTTACAAACTGATCCGGGACAGCCCAGACGCCGTTGAGGTCACGGGCCTGCCTGACGACATCCCTTTCCGGAACCCCAACACATACGACATCCACCGGCTGGAGAAGATCCTGAAGGCCCGCGAGCACGTCCGCATGGTCATCATCAACCAGCTCCAGTGAGTGCCCCCGGCACCTGCTGCAGGGGGTATGGGGGGGCGCAGGGGAGGGAGGGTGCTGCCTGGATCTGGGAGGGGAACCCTCAGAGCTGGCCCAGCCAGGAGTCCAAAACAGAAACAGCGAGAAAAGGAGAGAGAGGAAACTCTCACTTGCACAGAATCAGGTAGGCAGCCTAGCTGTCTTCCATCTTTTCTTTTTTTTGATGTGGACCATTTTTAAACTCTTTATTGAATTTGTTACAATATCGCTTCTGTTTTATTTTTTGGTTTTTTGGCCTCGAGGTGTTTGGGATCTTAACTCCCTTGACAAGGGCTTGAACCCGCACCTGTTGCACTGGAAGGCCACGTCCTAGCCACTGGACTGCCAGGGAAGTCCCAGCAGTCTCCTCTTAAAAGATGAGGAAACAGATATCCAGAGTGAGAAAGGGACAGTGTAAGTCACAGTGGGTCAGCTGGGCTCCGGACCCAGACATCTTAGTCTGTGCAGGCTGCTGTAACAGCGTACCACGGACCAGGTGGCTTAAACAACAGAACTTTATTTCTCACTATTATGGAGGCTGAGAAGGGCAAGATCAACGTGTCAGCAGATTTGGTCCCTGGCGAGGCTCTTCCTGGTTCATGAGTGAGCATCTTCTCACTTTGTCCTCACAGGGTAGAAGGCATGAGGGAGCAATCTGAGACCTCTTATATAAAGGCACTAATCCTGTTCATGAGGGCTCTACCCTCCATATCTAATCACTTCTCAAAGGCGCCACCAACAAATATCATCACACTGGGAATTAGGTATTTTTCCACATTCGAATTCTTCAGGGACACAAGCACTTAGGCTATAGTGCCAGATGTCCTGATTCTAACCCCTTTCAATTGAAACACATGGCCTCAGCATTCATAGGTATTTATTTTTTCAATTTTAATTAAATTTGATTTTTTTTTTACTATGCCACTCATTTTTACCTGTTTTACTGTATTTAGAAAATAACAGTAATTCAGTACCCCCAACCCTAGAAATAGCCACTGTCTGTATTTTATTGTATATCCCTATATACTTTTTTAAATACGGTAGTTTATTTGATTATTTTTCGGATTTAAAAACAATACGCACAGCAAACTTGGAAAATATAAAAGGTAGAAGGAAGGAAGATAACCCATAACCCACCTATTTAGAGTTAACACTGGTGGTGCATTTCTTTGACTTTCTGTTCTATTCCCATATTTTCTTTCCAGTTTTACACTCCCTGTTTTTGAGGGGTTTTTTATTTTAAATTTTTAGTTATTTATTCACTCATTCATTTATTTTGGCTATGCTCGGCCTTCATTGCAGCTCCCGGGCTCAGTAGCTGAAGTCCTTGTGCTTAGTTTCAGCATATGGGATCTAGTTCCCTGACCAGGGATCAAACCCACGCTGCCTGCAGTGGAAGCGCAGAGTCTCAACCTTTCTGGCGGTTCAGTGATTAGGATTCAGCGTTTTCCCTGCAGTGGCCTGGGTTTGATCCCTGGTCAGGGAGCTAAGATTCCACAAGCCACACATATTGTGGCTTTTTTATTTTAAAAAGACAACTTTTTTTGAGGGGGGAGGGGGCAGCCAAAACTTTTTTTTAATAAAATAATATAAAGTAAAATAATTGTGTCAAAAAAATTGTATCATTCAACTGATCTGAGTTGTCCAGCTACAGAAATAGCAATATGCCAGAGGATTGTTTGGACTCGTGATAAAGATACAGTAAAATATCTATTGATCTGTGGGGAGAAGTCATATTATTCAGTGAAAGTGAAAGTCGCTCAGTCATGTCTGACTCTTTGTGACCCCATGGACTATACAGTCCATGGAATTCTCCAGGCCAGAATACTGGAGTGGGTAGCCTTCCCCTTCTCTGGGGGATCTTCCCAACCCAGGGATGGAACCCAGGTTTCCTGTGTTGCAGGCGGATTCTTTACCAGCTGAGCCACAAGTGAAGCCCCAGATTATTCAGCAGGGCCTCAAAAGTAGAGGTTTCCCTCCCTTC